>NC_134709.1:56092988-56457988 GCF_043290135.1 Rhipicephalus microplus | reverse complement strand
TTCAGATCTGTGCATTTCAACTGTAAAAAGGCCTTGCAATTTTTTCAGGAACGTGGCCAGAAAACGCTGCCTATCGATAGTTGAGGCTCCCGAGAACACGTGAGCCAAATAATATGATGCAGCTCGCGACCTAGAGTTTCAAATAAACTCTCCAAGTTACCTGAAATCGCTTTCTTTTCTCTCGATAAATCACACTACAAGCTTAGAAGTCACTGCGTCACAGGCCAAGTATCAGCTATTGGCTGACTGAAGCAAGGTGTGCTCGGTGGTGACTGGGTCCGCCGTAGGAGGCCAAGACACGCACACACGTGCACGCGCGATAGCACTGAAAACCCACGCACTTTAGAAAAAAAAAGATAACTCAGTGTCTTGAGGCGCGCGAAATGTATTGTCTTCCTCCGTGCGACCTTTGGGACATGAAACTAAATACTGAGAGAACCGCATTTATGCGTATTACTAACAAAAAGCAACCATATGAACATCAGTACAATCAATGGTCTTCTTATCTCTGTGCTCAGCTTCTAGCGCTTTTCGTCAGGACGAGAAAATAAAGAATGCAATTCAGCGTGCGACAAATCTTGGTAACTCCACTCGTACTGGACAGATTCTAGAAAAATTTCTGAGGATGAATTCGCGTGGCAATGAGCTCTTTTATTGAATTCATTCTATGGCTACGTAAAAAGTTTTGGAGCGTCCTTTTATAAGAAAAGAAATCACTATTGCGCCACCCAATAGCTTCAACTGGGGCGCGGATATGCTCCTCACTTGATTCCGAGTGTGCTGTTAAGCATGTCACTTAGAATAATGTCTACTCTTTGAATGACCAAAAGATTGCCCCGCCGCGGTGGTCTAGTGGCTAAGGTACTCGGCTGCTGACCCGCAGGTCGCGGGTTCAAATCCTGGCTGCGGCGGCTGCATTTCCGATGGAGGCGGAAATGTTGTAGGCCCGTGTGCTCAGATTTGGGTGCACGTTAAAGAACCCCAGGTGGTCAAAATTTCCGGAGCCCTCCACTACGGCGTCTCTCATAATCATATAGTGGTTTTGGGACGTTAAACCCCACATATCAATCAATCAAGGCCAAAAGATCTGAAGGTATGAAAAAAAAGACACAAAAAAGCACGGAAAGAAGTTCGAACGGTGTGGCGTGATATTTGCACCACGCTTTGAGATGGGTGGCTTCGAAAAGCCGCTAGAATGGTTTTTCATTGTATTGTACTTGACTCTATTAGCTCTCTATTATCTTCTAGGCTAGCCCACTTGAAGAAAAATGCAAACGACTAATAATGTAGAAGCCGCTGTTATTGCTTTTGAATTTTCTTGTGGCTTTTCTATATTTTGTTACCATGTGAAATTTTACGTATTTTGTTAAGAGAGACACTTAAGAACAGCAAAGTTCAAATCAAAATGGCGTAATATGCAATAAAACAAAACGAAGCAGAACGTCTTACAATTGTGAACCTCAATTATTAGGCTAGTTCATGCGTGAGCGTTTTCTAACCTTCGATTTGTCTCTCTTTCAGGTGAGGTGGAATTGTCAAGTAAGAAGGACCACTATTATATTTAGTTTGTATTGGTCTAAAGCATGCGTGTAATAACTTTCACAACTTTTGGCCGCATTCAGGGTGTTTTTCGTCTTTACGACATTGTGACATGAAAAAATGACTGCGCTCGTAAATAGTCCTGCTGTTGTACTTATATCGCACAGTAATTAAGCGAACCTCAACCTTGAATTCACACAGTAGTGCGTCCTAAAGTGGTAAGCGTTAGCTTACCACTTGACCAACAGGATTACGATATTCGGAAGATACGTGTACAAATAGTAGTGAAAAGCAGCCACGCTAACGCCGTAGTTGTTCACGCGCATGGCAAAGAACGAATGGATTAATTATTGAATGAAATAATGAATCCATCCTAGTTTTAACATTCCAGGAAGCACATAACACTGAAATGTTATAATAATGTACACTGGCTGAACACAATAGTCAAATACTTTACATACTGTAAGTGCTCTTAAGTCGTGAAACTTCTTCCGCGTATAGGTAGCGAAAATAGGCTTGACATCTTCAAGACAACGGAGTAAGTTTCGATGCCGATTGGCGGGTCTGCGTAAGACCAGCAACGGAAGCCGTTGACCAGAGCCTCCGTGAGTAGCTCGCGGAACTCATCTCTGAGGCCACAGCTGGGCGCACTTCAGTAGCATTCATTTGGAGCCAAGGCATCGATTCAAACGTGTTTCTGCAGATCCTCTGCGTTACGCAAAGGCACCTGGCCTTTGCTAAGTGGGGTCTTATCATATCGATAAACATGTACGCTTCAGTGAATAACAGGATAAGCTGCAGCAATCACATCCTCGTGTCCTATTGCATGAAAGAGGAGGAGAGAGCTTTCAATGAAAAGCAGAATCATGCAGGCAGCATGAACTCGCTTGTTTGCCACATTACAGGGAGTGCCACATTACAGGGAGGAAAGGTAATGTAAGCTTCGGCGCGCAGAGATTGGAATATGAAGACAGGAGAAGGTGAAAGACAGATGCGCGCCAACTATCAATTGTTCCTTGACAGCAACGGCTGCTAGCTAAAGAAACTTCCCAGCATGTGCAGGTTCGAGAAGTGACGTCATATTTTTTGACGTACATGCGCATGCTCGGCAGTTTTCTCGGTTCGCACCTTTGTTGTCAATAAACAGCTGCTAGTTGGCGTTCATCTGTGTTTTGTTACCATCTTTATGTTCCTTCATGTTCCAAGCTTTGCGTGACAATATGTTGAACTTCGCGCCAGCTCACCCCAAAAAAAAGTTCCTCAAGGGCACTGGGTGGAGGATGGAAAGAGACAAGAGTATGGAATTAGATTCATGACGAGTTTTGCTGTGGAAACTAACTTACATGTAAATTTTCTTGCAGCAGCCGATTCCACCACAGCTAGTAAGTGTAACAAAGCGTATCTTTCTATTCGTCCAAGAACGTTCGCATAAAGGAAAAAAAGGTGAGCAGAGAACGTACAAAAGCACGTGGACAGCCGCTTAGGTGAACAGTGAGGAGAGGAGGGTAAGAGTCATTTGCTCAAAGCCACAGTTTCGATAGGTGGTGAGGATAAATACGCTAATAATAATAATAATAATATTAATAATAATAATAATAATATTATTATAAAATAACAATTTCCGAGGTGCTATGCAGCTTGGTTTCACCACATCAAGCACGTCCTCCCTTTTTTTTTTATTGCCGCATAGCGCAGGCCTGTGCCATTTTGTTTGCGGGTGTACGCCCAAACGCGTTCGCATGCCAGAGGCGGGAGAAAAATCGCCGCTGCCTCCCCCTGCTCACATAAAAATGGGGTGCTAGTTTTGTCCCTTACATGGACTGAATAGAGAAGGCGCTGCCGCGACGAGCCTTTCCCTAAAGCTATCATATACAGTAACTCTAATTTTCCTCTCCCCAACTCCCTAAGTAGGAACACCAATGTGTACGGGTCTAGGCGTACTATGCCTTATCATAAACCGGTCTATGTGCCAAAAAAATAAAAAAAGTTTCCACAAAAAGCACTTGAAATTACTTTAGTTCGTTTTTAATAGACATGGTTCACCGTTACAGGTGCTGCTTCTGACGGCGGGTAAGTCTGGCAATAAACGCGCTGCTGAACGTTTTTCACATTCTTTCCTTTAAAAAAATTTATGCAGGAAGCACTGTGGTGAGAATGCTTGTTTCACTTTCCGTAGCGTGAAACTATACCTAGGCGGGCAGAAAAGCTAGGACTGTCGAATCATACACTAAATCACAGTGATGTTAGCCAAAAACATTAGAGTAAGCAAGACCTCGAAAATAACGTGACGTTCAATCAAAACATCACGTGACAGAAATACACGACACGTAATTCATGAGTGTAGCCAATTAGTGCAAAAAGCTCCGTGTAGAGAATAAAAGTGTAGTTTTTATATTTTACGTTGAAAATATGGACGCATTCGTGGATCTACAATCTTTGGCGGAGGATACACCAGATTTGGCTGTACAGCCTTGGTTTTATTAGTAAGAAAACTTGTACGCTACTATAGATGTAACGGGAGCAAACTACTCAAGACTCGTCTTCGAAAGATTAATCTCCTTGAAGACAACGTGAATCACTTCTCGAAACTATGGCTCCCACAAAGCTTCACCTCCCCCGCCCCCTTCTCAAAAAACTTTCAAGGATATTTCGCCTTTTCCAAGTCCCAATATTCTCCCTACCATCAGCCCTTTTCGTGAGTCATACAGTGTTTCTAGTCTCATTTCACAATCTCATGGGAGGACATTGCATTTTCCAACAAAAAATGGCAGTGGTTCGAGCAAGACGGCCCTCGTGGTCATCGTTCTGCTGGTCGTGGTCGGTATCGTCGGTGTGATCGCCTACTTGGCAGCCTCTTCGAAGGCAGGTGAGACTTCCAATAGCGTATCGCGACATGAGCTTTCCGTTAGGCAAAGTATGACAACTATTCATTGACACGATATCAAAAAAACATTCAGGTGTGAAGCGTGCATACATGCTAACGTTATACCGAGTGTTCAAAGCTTCATGTTTTTTTAAATTCTTAACTGGGAAGAACATTGGAACCACTTCTGCAGATGCGCTATGTATCCAGCGTGACACGAAGTGAGACACTAACTTTGCTGTTGGAGGTCTAATTAACATTCATTAATCACCTTTTAAGAGGTAGCAACAAGTGGACATTTTTGTATTGAACAGTCGGAGGCATGTAGTTGCGTGCGTCGTTTATTCCGACTACGGGTCAAAGGCACAGGAAAATATGATATTGGTTACGCTTCTACTGCCTATTGGCGATAGCAAGCACTGGCTGTTCGTCACATAGGGGAGGAACATTGCGCCGATTTTGCTCACCTTGCATGTGGATTCATGAAAAACGCAAATAAATTTTGAAGCATGATATCTCGGAGTATGGACATACGGAGGAATTGTTCCAAAGGAAACGTGTACAAATGTGTATAAAGCAACTGCCTCCACGTTTAGAAAAACATATCTGCATGCTGGTGTCATAAAAAAGTTAATTCAGAAATATATTTTAATTGAGTGACTGGCAGTGATAATTATAGTATCACTTTGTGTCCACATTGATACATAAAGGTGGTTCTCATGTTACTCCTAGGGTTGAACGATAAGAAAACTATGAATCTTAACTTTGAACACATGGTAATAACTACTTAAAGTGGAACGGCTGGACAAACGAGAAAAGGAAAAAAAAATTGGCAAATCTCACGCACTGTGGGAATCAATGATATGTTAACCACGAGTGAAAAATGTTGATATGTCACTTTAAAATCAGCGCAACGATACGAGGTGGAGGCAATTGATGCCATACATGACTTCCGCGTCATGTTTATCATGTTTGGATGTGTCGTTTACCTTCAACATCTATTCACGTCACGTGATACCAAATTTAGTATATGTGGAGCTAGCGAAACGGCTGCGAGCACGCTATGAGCGTGGTATATTGTTATGTTCTTGCATAACCCGCGTGTCAGGTCTATCGTGTTTGCCCCAGTCATAGATTTCGTCATCCATTGACGTCCCGTAACACCAAATTTGGTATATGTGGAGTTATCAAAACGGCCGCGAGGGCATCATGAAGCGCCCAATATACTCTAATGTAGCGTTGACGCGCGAGCACACTGGGCACAGCGAGGCTACGTTAGCAAAACGCGAGCACTCTATAGTCTGACCATGGTGTAAGAAAAATATTATAGGTGTGGACACTCTCCGCCCGCCGGGAAGGAGAGCGCGTACAGATAATGTCCGCCTTTAATACATGAGCCGGCCGCAGTTTCGTGGGGGGCGCTGCGACATGGGGGCTTAAAAAACCTATTGCGACGAGGCGAACGTGCCTTTTTTTCGTGTTTTTTTTCACCCCATTCCATTTTTTTTAACCGTGCACGCTAGCAACCGCGTTTCTCGCGACTGCGCTCGCGACTGAAAAACGTGACGTGCGGCGAACTTCGGAATCGGCGGGACGGCGTTAAGGAAAAAAAAACAGGATTATACTTCTGACGTGCGCAACCCCGTTACAAACGCTACGCACGCCATAGAGTTTCTTAAAATTAACTAGAGGGCACTCTGGCGCTGCGATCGTTCAGCGACCATGGGAATGATGGCACACCTTTGACTAATCTTCGTACTTGTGGGTGGCGAATCGTACTTGCGACTTCGTTTATTGCTGTGTTTTGATTTTGTTTTGAAAAAAATTCAACCCTTTTGAACTTCGTGACCCAATTTGGAAAGGTAGTTCGAAAAAAATAGGGTGGTGAAGCGCAATCGCTAAACATTTGCTGATTTTTGTTCCGTGAGAAAACAACTCCAAGCCACACGAACACACACCAAGCCAAAAGCAGGCCAGAAGTACGAAGTTTAGACAAATGTGTGTACTACCCATCATTCCCATGCTCGCTGAAGCGCCGTGTGTTGCAACTCCCATAGACACTATAGCGCCAGAGTTCCCTCAAGTAAGTATTGTGGGAAACTCAATGACGCACGCAGCTCGTCTTCTATAGTACATCCGCCGGCCGTGGTTGCGTGGGAGGCGCTACGACATAGCGGCCGAAAGGAGGAAAGAGGTGAACATTATGTGGACGCACCATCGTATGGAGTGTGCACACGTAAATTATTTTCCTCGCACTGTGAGTGTGACGAGAGACGTGACCAGCGTCCATCAGCGTGGCCTGACGTAAACTGGCGCGAAATGCGACATGCTGCATTTCGCGACGATGCATTTCCCAAACAACACTGCGTCTCCCTCTTTTCGGGACGGAGGGACGCCGGACGCCCTAAAACCCTCATGCGTCAATGCAACGCAGTGCGGTGCGCGCCTGCGAGTATATGGCATAACCGGTGGCTGGCGTGGCAACGCCGGAGTGATGCGGCTAAATAACGCCACGAGCACACGCACCTTATCACGTGGAAATGTATCGGATCCTTGACTGTGGCATGTAGTCATATTCTCACATGACACGCATCTCATGATTATCATGTTTACACCAGTCACGTACCTTCGTCGTTTATTGGCGTCCCGTAATACCAAATTTGACATATGCGAATTTAGCGAAATAGCCGCGAGCGCATCATGAGCGTGGCATGTAGTCATGTTGTGACATGACACGCATGTCATGATTTGCATGTTAGGGTCTGTAGCTTGTGTTCGTCATGCAATCATGCGATACCACACCAGTTTTAAAACATGCCAAGTGAACGAAACCACCGCAAGAGCTGCAGGACCATGAAATGTAACTCATGACATTCATGACATACATATCATGATTTTCATGTTATGACTAGTCAAATATGTTCTACATACAGTCATTTTTTCCCATACCAAGTTGGGTATCGATACCATTATCGAAGCTACCAGGAGAGCTACAAGTCGTAGGTGGCTATGTAGATAGATAGATAGATAGATAGATAGATAGATAGATAGATAGATAGATAGATAGATAGATAGATAGATAGATAGATAGATAGATAGATAGATAGATAGATAGATAGATAGATACGCTCAACGTCGCCGAAGTTCGCTAAGAAATGCTTCGCATTCAAAATCGCGTTTGTTGGCTCGACAACTTTGAAACTGTTGAGACATCTCAGCTGAGATGGATTCGCCTGTCTCTGTGACACTCGGCTTGTGTTTCTTGAAATCAAAGCTGCGGGTTAGCCTGCCTATAGTCACTCGGCTTGCGTTGGAGTCTTCTGAACCTGAGGGTTGTGTCGCATTCGCTTGCGCTTCGCCTCCACTTTCCTCTTCCGTAGATCTGCTGCGTGACGTCTAATGGTGTCCTGTATTGGCCGATTCCTACTCTGCTCTAGCGGAGGGCAACCGAACAAAATCTACCAACGGTACACAAGCGCTCCCGGTGGAGCAAATGACAGGGTCAGAATTGAACACGATGCGCGTCTCTGTTCATGAATAAGTAGACCCACTGGGTGCTTTGAGGCTATACGCTAGCAAAGTGTGAGCGCTGTAGAGTCCGACGCGGTGGGTGGTGGTGGTGAAAACATTTAATAACCATTAAATGGTTACAGAGAGGTGATTGGGTTGGGGCCTTATTGGCCTCCTACCCTCACAGCACTAGGTGGAACCCCTATTCCGGGGCTCCATTGGCAAGCAACGCCGCCCGCGAACGTTGAACCAGAGCCTCTTGGGCCTTCAGGTCTTGACAGCCGAGCAGGGCCGCCTCCCAGTCCTCTCTCGTGGGATTGGGGTTGGGGGGGATAGATGGATTAGACTGGCACGCCCAGACGATGTGAAAGGTGTCAGCCACCTCACCACAGAACTGGCACGTGCCATCAAAGGATGAATTGAAATGTTTTAGCACCGCCGGGCACAGTACAGTATTGGTAAACAGTTTTAAAAGGAGGCGCTCGTCAGCGCGATGCAGTCCCTTACAAGGGTCTGGATAGCGCCGGTGCTCCTCCTTGTAGTAATTGGTAATATCTTTGAATGAAAGGGCCGAATTGTCTGATTGCGAGTAGGCTTCCAAAGACAGGGAGATAGCCCGGGAAGAGAGTGCGCGGGCGGCGTGATCGGCCTGTTCGTTACCCCTGAGTCCTTGGTGACCGGGTGCCCAAACCAGATTTCGCGGAGTTGGATTAACGTATCGGCAGCTAGGTTCCAGTATGCGCTGAGCAAGCGGTGAAGCCCACCCTAGCTGGTAGTTTCGACAGGCCCCTCGTGAGTCGGTGATGATATGTTTAGAAGAGGGATAGGTGAGAGCCAGAGCGATGGCAACCTCCTCCGCGTGTGTTGCGCTGTAGGCTTTGAAAGTGAGCCCGTTTACGGTGTTTGCGTTGTGTATGACTGCGGCAGTATACCACCCCCCATGGTGCGGGCCGGCAACGTCCACGTAGCACACGTGTTCCTCTTGACCAAAGTGTCGCTGCAACGCTTCCGCGCGCGCCTGGCGGCGACCACTGTGGTTTTCTTTGGACATGTTGCGGGGAAGGGGTCGGACCCGGAGGGCGCGTCTCCAAGGTTCTGGCACTCTCACCCTTTCCTCAATATAGTAATCGTGTTTGATGTGTATTCGGTCCAAGAGGCGGCGACCGGAATGGGTCTGTGCAAGGCGCGTGTATTGGTTAACGAGGTGGGCTTCTCGAAGTTCCCGGTAGGTATTCACCACGCCTAGGGCCAGAAGTCTCTGGTTGGACGTGGTGATAGGGAGGTCGAGAGCCCGCTTGATAACTTTACGGTGGATGACCTCGAGTTGATCATCCTCGTGTTTGCGTAGGTGCAAGTAGGGAGTCGAGTAGAGTATTCTACTCGTTACGAAAGCATGGGCAAGCCGCATTGCATCCCTGCTTCGTAATCAGCCCCGCTTGTTGGAGACTCGGCGGACCATACGGCCCACCTGGTCTCCCACCGTGCGAAGTTTGGCTATTGTGGTGTCGGCCTTGCGTTGGTGGTGTATGAAGAGGCCAAGGACGCGGATCTCCTTGGCCTCACGGATCGGTCCCGAGGGAAGACTGATATGGAGCTGAGTTGTGTCCTGAGGGGAGGGACGTACGTGCACAAATTCTGACTTAGCCGGGGCACACTGGAGTCCGCAGTAGGTTGCGTAGTCGTCGACTACAGTCGCTGCTGCTTGCAGGCATGACTCCATGTGACCCAGGTTACCTTGCGTGGCCCAGATCGTGATATCATCCGCGTAAAGAGCGTGATGTATCCCTGGTAAAGAAGCCAATTTGGGGGGAAGATGAAGCATGGCTATATTAAATAGGAGAGGAGAGAGGACCGCGCCTTGAGGAGTTCCCCTCGAGCCGATGACGTAAGGCCCATGTTCCTCATCTTGTATGCGTATGTAGGCTCGACGGTCTGTAAGAAACTGTCTAACATAATTGAATGTTTTATAACCACAGTTGGTCTGACTGAGGTGGTCAAGGATTACCTCATGCTTCACGTTGTCGAATGCTCCTTTAAGATCCAAGGCCAGGACTACCTTGTCATTGTGGGGGCATTCAACAGGATCTAATATGTCATGGTGGAGCTGTAGAAGTATATCCTGGGCTGACTTCTGAGGGCGGAATCCAAACATGGTGTCCGCAAAAGTGTGCTGTGTTTCTAGAAACTCGGAGAGTCTGTCGTGCACCATCGTTTCCATCAGCTTGCCGACACAAGACGTGAGGGAGATGGGGCGAAGGTTCTCCACGTCAATAGGTTTACCTGCCTTCGGGATGAAGGTCACGAGAGCTGATTTCCATTCAAGAGGGAGAGGAGTTTCTCCGTCCCAAATGCTATTGATGTATTTGAGGAGCGTGGCGTAGGCTGCGTCGGGAAGATTGGCCAACAGTTTGACCGTAACCTGGTCACGCCCTGGTGCAGTGCCACGCTTCATCTTGCGTAAGGCCGCCTGGAGGTCGTGGAGCTGGAACGGGGTGTTCAACTGCGTGTTCTTTTTGCCTGCGTAGGAGTATGCGGCCGTCCGGGGGTCCTTGGTGGTGCACAGGTATCGGTCCCTGAGCGTGTTTGCCAGCTGTGTTGTCGTTCCTGTAAAGTTGTGCATGACCTTATGTAAGTGACGTTGAGTTTCCGTGCGTGTTTGTGTTGGATCGATGAGAGCGCGAAACAGGCGCCACGTGTTGCGACCAGACATCTGGCGTGCAGCCGTGTTGCACCTGTCCACCCAGTTAGTGTCGGCTAGCTGAGCAGCATATTCCGCAGCTTGCTCCGTGAGTTCTAGGATGCGTTTCTTGAGGCGTCTGTTATGTTTCTGTTTTTTCCATCGTTTGGTGAGGCTGCGGCGGGCCTGCCAAAGATGGAGGAGGTGGTTGTCTACGTCCGTTTGAGTTTCCGTGAGCTGTATCAGCTGTTCGTGTTGTTTCAGTGTAGACGTCAGTGATTTAGACCAGGTGTCGTATCCCGACTGGAGAGGGTCTACAATAGGTAGAGTGGTGCGGAAAGTTGTCCAGTCTGGGATACGAGCTTGTGTAAGTGGGCGTTTTAAGGGACGCATGTACACAGTTGTGTTTAATACACAATGATCACTACCGAGAGTGTCCTGTGTGTTCAGCCAGTCGGCATGGCGTATGTTGCGTGTAATTGTGAGGTCCGGGCAAGTATCTCGTTGAACAGAGTTGCCTACACGTGTTGGGCTGGCGGGATCAGTGTGGAGGGTGAGTCCAAGTGTAGAAAGAAGTTCCGTAAGCTTCCTTCCACGCGTGTCCTCTCGTGGGTAACCCCATAACCTGCTTGGGGCATTGAAGTCGCCGACGATCAGGAGGGGGTCTCGTCCTGCCACCTGCATAGCTTGTGTGAAAGTTTCGCTGAACGTGACGTTCTTAAGCTTTGGGGGACAGTAAATGTTTAAAATATGAACAGGTGGGTCAGATCGCCTTATAGGCAGCACCGACACCATTGTGTATGGGAAAGGCGGTGTTGTGGGGAGTGTGACTTCCTGGGCGGTATATTGCTTGTGAACAAGTATACATGTCTCCGGGTTGTGTTGAAATGTAGTGTAATTTGTGAGTTTGACGTCCGAGCCGGGTTCCTGAAGGGCAACCACGGCAACAAGGAACTCAAAGGTCTCAAGATAGAGGCGGAAATGAGCCCGCTTCTTGTGGTTCTTGAGACCTCTGCAGTTCCACTGTGTTAGTAACAACGGCTGAGTTGCTCTGGCTCGCGACCTAGGGTTGGAGGCCATGCTCGGAGATAGAGGGTGGGGTTGTGTTGTTAAGATTACTCAGTTCACCAGCACCCTGTGCTGACGTACTGGAGTCTTCTTTCTTTCTTTCTTTCTTTATTCAATACTGCAGACCTTGTACAGATCCAAGCAGGGTGGGGGAAGAATAAAACAACAACAAAACGGAGCAAACAAGTATAGTCATGCAATTAGCAATGAGCAATGATCCCAATGCGCTTAAATGCTACAATGAATCATTCCAGTCTGTTACGGTGCGGGGAAAAAAAGAAAATTTGAATAAATCTGTTCTCGAAAAATAAGGTGTCAAAGAATTAGGATGATGGTGGCGAGTAAGTCTTGATGTAGAAGATGAAAGATATGGTGAGGGGTTAATCGCTAGTTTATGATTCCAAAGGAGGTAAAGAAATTCCAAACGTGCAGCTTTCCGTCTCAGTGCAAGGTATGGAATGTTGTTAGCCTGCATCAGTTCAGTGGGTGAGTCATACGGTGAAAATTTGGAATAAATAAACCTGACTGCTTTTCTTTGCACATTTTCTAGGTGATTAATGTTGGTTTTAGTAAAGGGGTCCCATACTACACATGCATATTCGAGTTTTGGCCTAATTAGTGTGTTATAAGCAAGTAATTTAACAGCTGGAGGAGACTGTTTGAGCTTATGTCTTAAAAAATATAACTTGCGGTATGCAGAAGAACAAATGCTATTTATATGTGTATTCCACGACAAAGTATTAGTAAGAGTTACACCTAAGTACTTGTATGCCGTTTCCTCATGCAATGGTAATGAGCCTAGCCTATATTCAAAGGAAAGTGGAGCTTTTCTGCGAGAGAAACGAAGATATACTGTCTTACCAATATTAAGTTTCATGTCCCATGTGTTACACCATTCGGAAATGTTAGCAAGAGCAGTGTTAAGGAGGTGCTGATCGTTAGGTGAAGTGATTTCATGGAACAACACGCAGTCATCTGCAAACAATCTAATTTCAATGCTAGGATCAATGACTGTAACGATATCATTAATGTATATCAAGAACAACAATGGCCCTAATACACTCCCTTGAGGAACCCCGGAACCAACCGGAAGATAGCCAGACCGCCGCCCATTAACTTCCACACACTGGGATCGATTAGTCAAATAACTCCTAATCCATGTAATTAAAATTTCCGGAAGTTTGATTTTTCTGAGTTTTAAGATCAGTTTGTCATGCGGAACCCTATCAAAGGCTTTGCTGAAATCTAGAAATATTGCATCGATTTGACCATTTTTATCAAAACATGAAGCGAGTGAATGAATAACGGTAACTAATTGTGTAACTGTCGAGTAGCCTTTTCTAAACCCATGTTGATGATTAGAGAGAACTGAATGTTCATCTAAGAATTCATTAATTTGATTGGCGATAATGTGCCCAAGAAGTTTACAACAGGATGATGTAAGTGATATCGGTCGATAATTTTCTAATAAAGATCGATCACCTTTCTTGTGTATGGGAACGACTCTGGCTACCCTCCAGTCATCCGGTAGTTTACCATGAAGTAAAGAATTACGGTAAATTATAACAAGAAACTTTGCAATAGACTCAGCATATCGCTTCAGAAACATGTTAGGAAGGTTGTCAGGACCACATGAAGATTTCGTTTTCAAGTTCAATAGCATAGAAACCACGCCAGGGTAAGAGATGAAACTGACATCAGAGGGATGAAATGTTGTGTGATTGGCTGGACAAACACCAGACTTACTAAAAACACTCTGGAAGTACTCATTCAAATGACATGCGATGTCACCAGGATCATTAACAATTGAGCCATTAATAGAAATTTGAGACACTGGCTTCTTTTTTTCGCTTATATAATTCCAAAACTTTTTAGGATCTTCTGAAATAAAGTTTGGTAGCACCGTCTTAAAATAGTGATCTTTCGAAGAGCTTACCGTACGTGCAAGGTTATCTTTTAGTTCTTTTAGATTGCCGATAGATATGCATTGTTTTTTTAATCTCTTTATTTTTCGCTTCAGGTGGATGATTTCACGCGTCATCCATGGTGTCTGCCTATTAACTAGTTTATGTTTGGTTGGTACAAACGTATCTGTACAGAAATTACATATATCTTTGAAACGGCACCAAAGTGAGATGACATCAGTGTCGGTGAAATCAGTTAGACATGTTTCCAAATGTTCTATTATGGATGCATCGTCTGCACGTGAGTAGTCTTTGAAAGAACGCTTCACAGAATTATTTGATTTCATAGGAGCAACAATGTGTAAGCAAACACTGACAAGAAGATGATCAGAAATACCTTCCACAACTTGAACTGTGCACTCTGATAATTGTCTGGGTAAAAAAACCAAATCCAGTACTGATTTCGAAGTACCTTGAACACGTGTTGGTTCCCGCACTATCTGCACTAGGTCGTGAGTTAACATTATACTCAGTATACTATTGAAATGATTGTTGTTTTCAGAAAGTGATTGAAAGCGTTCCCAATTAACGCCTGGTAAGTTAAGGTCCCCTATTAAGAGTATTTTATGTTTGTGGAATTGAGACAGGTGTTTTTCTAGTTTATCCAGATACTCAGGGGTGGCATCAGGAGGCCTATAAATGGCACACAGCAAAAAGTTATGGCCCCAGCATGTGATTTTTACGCATAAACATTCTAGGCCGGGGATGTCTTGCAAAAGAACAGCATCTAACGGGTTTTTAATGAGGACAGCCACGCCGCCTCCTCTTGAAGCCCTATCCTTACGAAATATTTCATAACAAGGTGGAAAAACGTCCTCGTCACATATTTCAGTCCGTAGCCACGTTTCAGTTATGACGGCAATGTGGGGGTCTTGTTCTAGTAAGGAGACTTCCAAAGGTACTGTTTTATTTATTACACTACGAGCGTTTAGGTTGATTATACGTAAACTCTTGTCATACTCATTGAAAACGGGTCATATGTCAGACTGCTGAGATCGCTGGTTCGTTATTTTGACACGCATGTTTTTTGTCTCATCCCAAAAGTATAGCTCTTTATCGACCTTTAGCTTGTCATGAAGCAAGTGCACTTTCTTACCTTGTAGTTTTTCTGCTTTCGCGCTTTCCCACAGAAACTTCCGTTTCTTCAAAGTCGCTTGCGAATAGTCATTTTGAATAGATATGCCTGATCCTGTCTTCAGAAAAGTCCTGATCCTGTCTTCAGAAAAGATGTCTTCAGAAAAGTCCGACTCATCTGGAGTCACTCTGTTAAATTTTGAGGGGCGATTAACGTCCCTAATTGGCCCTACGCGCTTGAGGACGCGTGGATTGTCTTGTATCCACTTTTGGATAATGTGAGTTACTGTTTGTGTCACCTGTGCGATGACAGTCTCCATATGACGCGCGATGGTGTCGTGGATAATTTTGGGGAGGTCGGCCAATTGTGTTTCTATGGCATTCACCTGGGTCTCCAGGGCCGCGACGCGACTCTCTACAGTAGTAGGAATCTCCCTGTCTGTTATATTTTCCTCTTCGTCGCTCAACGAGGGTTTAGTAGTGAGATTGGTTTTGAGCGAGTCAAGTTCGCTGGCTAGTTTTTCATTCTGAGATCGCAAAAGGGCGAGCTCATGCCTGAGTTTTTGTGTTTCGGTAGTGCTTGTGGCAGAAGGAGGTGGAGAGGAGAGAGAGGAGGGAGAGGAGGCGACCTCCACCCAACTGCCCACCTTGGGTTGGTTGCGTGCAGCGTTGCCAGATGGAGCGCCGAGAGCTGGAGATTCCGCCGCGCCAGGTGGTAGCGTTGCCGTTGCTGCTTTGCCAGGAATTGGCACTTTGCCAGTTGACCGGTGCTTTGGTTTTGTTGGGGTCCCCGATGTCCTGGACCCTGGTTGCTGAAGCCTGATGAATTTTTCAGTGCATTCGCGGGAGCTGGTGAGGTGCGGACCCCCGCAAACTATGCACGTTCGGTTGCATTCGTGGGGGGCCATCCCCTCAGGACCAGCGCCCACGTTTTGGCCACAAAGGCTGCATCTTTCGGTGACCGGGTTGGGACAGATATCCGCCCGGTGCCCCAGTGCACCACAGCGGTAGCACGCTGGCACTGTCTTCTTGTACTCCCTGACGGGAGTCAGTTCTGCGTTATAGTGGACGAAACGCGGAACCTTCCTTCCCGCGAAAGTCAACACAGCTACGTTGGAGTTCCCCAGCTTGCGCGCATAGACTAGTTCACCGCCACGCCACTGCACACTATGTTTCAGAGACGCACTGGTTTCGAGGTTGTGCACAGAAATCACGCCGCGACACACATCACCGGTGAGCTTGAGGTGACCGCGAAGCGGCAGCGGTCCTTTGCTGGTGTTGATTTGAAAGTCCGACAGCAGTTTCTGAGCCACCTCGTTATTCTGCGTGCCACAGATGATGATGTTTTGCTCCCAATTGGGAGAAATGCTGATGTCATTCATGTGCTGCCTTCCGATGAGTTGGGAAATGGCAGCGCCGAGCTCACCTTGTTGAAACGCTGCCTTGAGGGCTACTGTGATGCGTGGCTTGAGCACGATCACGTAGTCGCCAGGATTCATCCTGACCGTTGGTTTCGGCGTCCACTTGGAGACTGGTGAAGTCTTTTGTGGAGCTTTAGGAGATGGAGCACGAGCGTCTCCAGTGGCTGAATTGTTGAGAGGAGTTTTCAGTGCAGACGCTCCTTCCGCGTTTCTTCGGCGGCGACGCCGACCCTCGACGAGTTGAAAAATGTCGGCTTGCTCCGCCGAAATGGTGGATGGGCCGTCATCTGATGAATTTGTCGGGATATACGACCACGACAGAGTCGTAGGGTCGTAGCCACGTAGTTCAGGCAGCGCCATGTTGAGGAGTTGACCGAGCGGCGTCTCCGCATCCAGCAGCGGCGGAGCCGCCGCCGTGAGGCTTAGCTCGTTCGCTACGTTGTGATGCAAAGTTGCTCGAAGTGGCCGAAAATTGGGCGTACCTGGGTGAGATCGGTGTCCCCAGAATCTTGCTGACTTGGCAGATGCAGTCACACAAGTTTTAGAGCAGCCACATTGAAGAGAGCACGGTTCCAGCCGAAAATCGACGGAGCCGATGAGCGTCGCGTCCGATCACTTCGCGAAGCGCCCGCGTCTCCGTCCGACGCGGGGCGCGACCGACGTGAACGGCGTCCGTCGGCGCACGCACAGTTTAAACCGCTTCTGATCACGAGGTGCCTGCGACTTCTGGCAAAATCCATCGCTTTTCGCGGAGCAGAAGTTTCTTCCTGGAGTGTATATTGCGGTGGAGGTACTTCGAATCTTCTCATGAAACATAGATAACACTCTCCATCTACCAATGGAGGCGGAAAAGTGCATTCAAAGTGCTCGTAGTCTGCTCATAGATGACACCGTTGCCCTCAGCGGCCTTTTGCTATCACTGCGTTGGATTGCACTGGGTGACTATGCTTTTAGTGAAGCTGGCCTCCTGGTTCAAACGCGCACTTACATTACAAGCGTGCAACCTGATCGGTGTTAATGAAGCGAAAGCGAACTTTCAGTTCTGATGCACTATATCTATTTCGATATTGAATTGACATGTAGCGCTTTCTCACAAATTAGTTGCTTTCATGACGGCAAGCGAGATGGCACGCTGCTCTGGCCACTTGAATCACCACCCACATTAAAAAAAAAATATTCCACAAGTGTGATTAAGCGAGAGCAAAGCCGAAGGATTAGTCAACTATATGGTCGTGTATAAAATTAGTTTACATGTTCAGAAGTTATTTATATGTGTGTGCAAACCATTTCATTCATTGTTCTCAATGTGGAAAAAGTAATGCGTTCGTGTTGGAACACGATGCATAACACTACTTGCAGAAGCCTCAAGCAAAAAAACAAATACAGTTTATTGACGGAGTGAATGATAAATAAGTGGGGTGAAGCGTCAATCTGTCCGTCCAACCCCCACTTTAATCATCAACCAGAAGAATACCCTACCACCATCTAGCGATCTTATATACAACTTTACTTATACACACACACTGCCATCTAGTGAGCAATTCATAAACTAGGGCTGGATACACACTGTGTAATATCGACGGAGGAGGGAACGACCCACCCCCCAAGGAGCTTCGCTGGAACGGCTGTTGATCTCCCCGTCAGAAGGTTCGGTGTAAAAGAAAGTGACGCTTGTTCCCGAGGAAATAGTTGGATGACTATTATACATTCAAATAGCAGAACGTGCACAACATTTTTTTTTGTTAGGCAGCCATGAAAAAAAAAAGAGGGAGCACACGTAGCGTTCCCCAGCTAACTTCGCATGAAGCACACGGACACGCAACGCTTGTGTGTCCGTGTCTTCTCTCTAGTGGGTGGGTGTTCGCCTATTCACTTCCTCTCTCTCGAAATGCACTAGCTCACCCAGAAAGCAGATTCGATGAGGTTCCCATGAAGGCGCTTGCTCCTTTCGTTCGAGTTACAATTCCTGTGATGCACAAAAAAAAACCCAACTCATGACAATAGGGTGCTGCCATCTGGCAGTGACCTACGGTTCTGCACAAGATCCGGAAGATTATTTGACGATATTTGCAGCGAAGCGCACAGATGCATGGCCAGTCTTATTTTTTAAATATGCATGAATGCTAGGAGCAACGCTTTCGCGAAATCCATATGCATGCAGTGTAAGGCGATGGTATAATTACATTTCATTTGGAACCTCGCGGAACGGAGCGACGACTCTTTGCCGAAGATAGTTGTGGACAGGATGCATTACTTCAGTCTACCACTCCCAGACGGCGACACAAACTTCGAAAACCGAGAGCAGTGCGATGCGAAAGAGTGAGACAGAAAAAGCGCATTCGTGGAGCTTCCAGAAGACAAAAAAAAAGTCTGAATCAACTACAATCTTGTGAATACCAACCGTTTTTTTTTATCTGTGTAATCCATGCAGATTTTTCGGTAAGACTTGCGAACGTTATTACCTTGAGCAGTTAAACGATTGATTTTTTTATTTGTATCAGGTGACGCGAACAGATAGAGTGATCTAATTCCTAATGTGTCAGTTTAACCAATTTTATGTGTACACGCCCATCACAGCACTGTTCATTCAAATGTTGAAGATATAATAAAAATGGCAAGGTAAATTCTGCAATAAGGCTCCACTGAAACCCTTGCGTAAAATGTACTTCATTTCTTTAGTGGCAATACAGAAAAGGCCGGAAGCAGGTAAGAGTTTCAGATCGCAAAAGTTCAACGTAGTGATAATTAACGGCACTAATGATTTCATAATATAATTTATCCCCATAAACGGATGCGCTTCACAGTGGAGGAGTGAGGGCGTAACTATATATCCTTTTCCTTATACACGCACGATCGGCAGGAGATCCCGAAGACTCTGAAGAGGGCGATGACGACGCTGGCCATCATGGTGGCAATAGCGGGGGCGGCGGCGGTAGCCCACCTGCGCCTCCTGCACCACCTGCACTGACCAGTGAGTATGCTGCGCGGCGGGAAACAAGTCGCCTCCCACATGGTATTACGTATATATATTATTAAAGGGTATGTGTGCCGCTCATGTAAGAGACGTGGCTTGGCTCACATGCCATATCTTCACATCATTGCACAATACTACTATTACGTAGCACACAAAATGGCTGCGTTCGGTTTCCACGGTGACAATTGTTTACTATCATTAGCGTTTAAAACGTTGTCCATACATGATATGCGGGCTTTACGGGGCTGTATGGGCGGGCGCCGGAAATCGCGACCATCTGGTATTTTTTTTAACGAGCACGTAATACTGAGTACACGGGCCTAAAACATTTTCGCATGGGTCAAAAATGCAACCGCCGCCGCCACGATTCGATCCCGCTATTTGCTCACCAGTAGCGGAGTATCTCAGCCGCTAGACTATCGCGGTGGAGCAAACGATGCCCATATGCCTTTCCGTCTTTCACTTCTTATCGTTTGTGTGCAAAGCAATTTGCCTCGCTTCAAAGAAAGCAAACTCATAATCAATGAAACATCTAGTTATACCTATTTGATGGTGCATACATGTGAAAAGGTCTATTGTCTTCCTATTGGCTATGGGGCCCTGTAGGCTTCAGAAAGCTGAAGGGAACTTCTGAGATAGGGTATAGGTGAAGACCTAAGCTACGCCGCAGATAATGTCTAAACACCATCCAGCTCCTATCTTTATTTACACCTACCTCGAATTTTTCGCTCACAACCAAATACACCATGGCCGACGCCACGGATCCTGAAATTTCTGCGAAACTAGCTGCTTAATGCTATCGCACTAGAAACTCGCCAGCTCATGATCATTGTATACTGCAGAGCGAGTGCCGCAATCCAAGGGCCAAATCGAGACGGACAGCAGGCAAGCAGTAGGGATTGTCGAAAACGCACGCCTAGGGCACTGGCGTAGCCGGCAGGTGGCACACCGGGCTCGGGCCTCATCCCCTCCTCCAGAAAAGATATTTCTGCCTACACACCCTGGGGTTTGGTGCTGACAATAGTTAAATGACGCATACAAATGCGTAGTTCAGAATGTGGTTACCAGTGTTTTCATATAAAAAATAGTATAATAAAAATTCTCAGCTTTCACGTATGAGAACCACGATATGAGGGATGTCGTACGCCAACGGAAATATTTACCATCTGCCATTCTTTAACGGGCGCCTAAATGCAGTACGCTGTCTCCAGCATTTTACCACAATCTAAATACAGCCGCCATGGCCTGGATTCGAACACGCGACAGAGGGAGTCTTACATTATAACTACTAGACAAGCAGCCGCGGGTATGAAACAAGTAACGCCACCTTCAAATCTGAAATGATGGTGCACTGAACGTGAACAATGGTAGCAAAAAAACTTTGAAATTGTCTGGTTGGTTCATCGCTGAAAATATTGACGAGCATCCAGAGAAAATAGACAGTGAAGACACGAGAAGCTCATATACACACACACTTATATACTGCCCTTAACATCGACGCACCTCGTAACAGTTGCCTCAAAGCCAAAAAGTACATCAACATAGACCATCACTTACCAGCTGCTTCGCATAACAGAGTGTCTCACGAAGCATGACATCTGCCGAATCTTTCGCGTATGCAGTTGCAAACGTTTGCACTGGCTTTCTAAAGGTCTGGGCCCCTCCTGTGTTCCCGTGCCTCTAGCGTCCTAGATTTAGGCAACACCCATGAAATTGTCTGCGTAAGAACAGACCTATTTGTTGAGGCGGCAACTTTCTGAGAACACCATGATTGCCCAAATTTTGACAATGACATTGCAGCTGCTAACAGCTGAATGAACGAGCATAAGAAATTAATACGCATAAGTATTTTCGTGCCATATCTATACGTCTGAACATAAGAGAACAGAAGGCCTCAAAATTATAGTCTTTATAAAATGCACTGACAAGTTAACACAGACCCACCACGGTGCACACGGCTGCTGTCCCGCAAGTGGCAGGACTGAATCCCGTCCGCGGCGATCAAGTTTTTGGTGGATAATAAAATGATTCAGGCCCGTGTGCTTCGCTTCAGGAGCTCGTTCAATAACCCCAGTTGATCGAAATTTTCGGAGCCCTCTACTACGGCACCTCTCAGAATTATATGGTGGTTTGGGTCGTTAAACCCGAACATGTACAATTACAAATTAACACACAGTCAGAGTTCAGAGTGTGTTTCCAAAGAAGCACTTTTTTGTTAAGTGCAAAGTATTCTTTCTGTAAGACTTGAATAGTGCGGCATGGTGTACCAACGTATAAAAAGAACATGAACGAGCACACCAACCTGTATATGTTTCAGATAAGGTTCCAACGTTCGCTGTTTCCTACGTGAGTCATGGCAAATCGGCGCGACTAATGTTCTCATAGGCGTGCGTAAGAAGCGATCTGGGAGAGGGAGGGGGGGTAGTCATAAATTATATACTTCTAATGGGGTCGAGTCACCAAACCTGCCCCATAGCTTGATTAATGATCTCTCTGAAGGACAGATCTGCACAAATGCATGGTTGTCTCTTCAATGGAGCCCCTACGGCCCCGAATATTATTTCATCAGGGAACACATGAACTGCTAATTACGTGCGGACTAGAAAGTGAGCCACGCGAATATCAAAGTAAGCCTCGGCGCTCTTCAGCACTTGCAACAAACCATCTCGCAAGTAAATATATGCCTGTTTTTACAGAAACCGCGACAGCACCCCCTTCCACAAAATATTAATGCTTTTTGATAAGAAAGTAACAATTTCCTTACCTAATATGTCTAATTTCATGCATTTTGGTTATTTCAGCCGGCAAGGCCACGCCCACTGCACAGAGTCTGCCAACTTTGGCACCAACCGCACCAACTACACCGACGCAACCGACAACGCCTACGCCACCAACAAAACCAACGCCACCAACGAAGCCAACGCCACCAACGAAGCCAACACCGCTAACGAAGCCAACGCCGCTGACGAAACCAACGCTGCCGTCAACACCAATGCCGCCAACGCCAGGTAAACCATGTTTAGTTGGTTTGAAGCTAGCGGCCCTTGAAAGCAGCTTAAGGTCCTCTTGAGATACTTCACGTGAGCGAATCACTCCACTAAATATCAAAAAAGGGAAAAAATGCTCAGAGAAAAAATGAAACTGGGACAGATGAAAAACTATTACAGCATATTCACGGAATGATGATGAGCGGGGTGGAATGCCCATGTGTCCGTCTGTGCGTTCGTTCGTGCATCCATTCATGCGTCCGTCCGTGCGCCTGTACGCCCACACCTCACGATCCTGCCGACAAGCACGGACCGCAGTGGCCTTCCGCACCACGCGCTCTTCATCATCCATGTTCCAAGCAGCACGATCCGGCGAACGCACTCGTACGGTGATGATAGAGGAGAATCACAGATAGCGGACGCGCCGGTGGAGCCCCGCGCCGCAGCCAATCGGAAAGAAGCTGCATCGCCAACGCTATTTAGCGTACCTTCCCCCAACCGCCTTATTGTATGCATGTCTATGGCACAGCGGCCTCTCGGAAAAGCTACGAGAAATGAAATACGTAGAGCGCCATCTAGTATATCTCTTAGATATACTCCTACTTGTGGAGGTGGTGCAGTAGTTTGGTGTTCATGGTCCTCTCGGTTGGGTCTCAGTTTGAATATGTAGTTTATTTTTGTTCGACTAAAGAGTTTCGCGACGTTCGTTGAAGGACTCCACAAGTGACCTTCTGGTGCTTAGCGTGCTCAGATGTCCTGTAGTTCACAAATCTCTAGCCCTTTTTCTCCACCGAAATGTGACCGCTGCTGTCGATACTGAACCCCGAGCTTCGGGTCAGCAGCCGAGAGCATTGATCACTGCACCACCACTGCGGACAAGGATCTTATGAATAAAATTGATAAGTGGTCTGACATGCTCCAAAAGGTGTTTTCGCGAAAGACGTCCACGTCATCCACCACTGCATCATCGGTCTGCTCTACCTTCCTACTCGCAAGTGGTACTCCTCTTGGCAACATTTTATGTTGCCAACTGACAACAAGAATCAGCTGCTTCTAGCTATAGCACAACATCATAAGGTCATACCTCCAGAAAAGAAACACAGAGGTCCTTTGAACAAGCCCTTTGAACATGATAACAAGCTGAAGGGGGATTTCACAGCCGGGCAACAGCCAGATAGCTTGCGCCGCCAGTTTGCAAATTCGGTGTTTATAACGTCACTACTGATATATCCGCGGTCGGCAGCCACGGCGTGGGAGCCAGAGCAACGGCGAAAACGAGTAGGTCCTATCAACCCTACTCGTACAGGCGGTGAATAGTTTAGTGTTCATGGTCCTCTCGGTTTGAAGTCAACGCTTTTTGAAGTAGCAAATGAAGCTCAAAACACTTCATGTGAACACCTCACTCTAAATGAAAAGTGGAGAGAGGTTCAGGGACAGACTAAGCTTGAAGAAATAAAAAAACGTTTGCCCATGGGGTTGCTTCAGGTCCAATCAACACCCTGTAATCAAGATTGTTTTTGTCTTTTCCCTCTGTGTAAGCGACAACATCAATCGGTCGGTCGCTCGGTCGGTCGGTCGGTCGGTCGGTCGGTCCGGTCCGGTCCGGTCCGGTCCGGTCCGGTCCGGTCCGGTCCGGTCGGTCCGGTTGGTCCGGTCAGTCCGGTTGGTCCGGTCCGGTCAGTCCGGTCGGTCCGGTCGGTCCGGTCCGGTCCGGTCCGGTCGGTCCGGTCGGGTCGGTCGGTCGGTCGGTCGATCAATCATAAGGACAGTTTCGTTGCACTTGAATGTGGAAAATTCACACACAGAAGTTTGGACCACAGCCTAAGCACTTAACAGATTATCATGCAAATGAAGGTATGAAATATTTTCTTCGTAAATATGGCATAAGTGCAAATAGCCTAAAATGGACAACGTTTCGTCAATAGGGTCCGAACCTCAACTCCCTACGCGCCACTAGAGGCGGTGGTACTCTCCTACTATCGGTGTGTTTCGATGTGTGGGCACCCGCAGGGTATTACCACTCTTTGAAGGGACCTACGCTGCCGCACCCACGGACCATTTTTTTCTCCGCGTCCCGCACCAGGCAACGGCGCCAATTTCGAGCGGTAAAACGCCAGTAGGACAGCCGTGAGCACAAATATAGCAACCACGCCGCAGTAAACGCTCCAGATTTCCTCACCCTAAAGCAGCGAAAACATGCATCAAAGCGTGCATTGAATACCTACTACCACTACTCGCTTTCGACAGAGGCGCTGCGGGAGCTTGGTAAGTTCTGTGGTTCGACTTTTAGCGATAAAATGACCGGCCGCTATTGCGAACACTGTTATAAACCTGATTCGCTATTGAACGCCATTTATTAACGCAACAGCGGCACTGTGGTACATTTTTGTTGTTCGCACCTCGTCCCCTATAAATGTATAGATTCTCACTTCTGCAGAAACATCGATCACCCAATCATTGAAGTGCTCAGAGCAGTCGGCTCACTACCGAGTGACCTATCTCTAGCTGGCAGTCTTTAAGGTTTATCGTTGGGTTAGTTTACGCAGCATAAAAAGTCTTTATCAGCGTCTACCACTGGTCGTGTGACCTAGTTAGTTTCGACGAGCTGTTTGATCACGAAGACGCCCAGATAACACGTATTACTCCAGACGGGCACGTATTGGTTACATATTTTTTGTGTGTTCTTCTTCGTGTCTTTCCTGAGAGCCAGAGCGAGATTGTAGCACTACCAAGATGCTGTATGAATAATAGCACAGATTTTACCTAGCGTCAGAAGAGGCATTTCGGAGTTGGACGGTACCAAAAGCCATGTTGTTTGCGCTTCTAATGATCACGACAGTTTGCCAAATGCAGGCAGCAAGTTAATCATTGTTACGTACGGTGATCTTATCGCTTGTGTAACGGGAAGCTAAACCAACTGCTTTTTATTTGTTTTGCTCCTGTAGCTCCGGCACCATGGCCAACACGTAAGTCACAACTTAAAATTGCTAACTGTTTGGTTAGGCTGTCTTACTGCCAGTTTTGAAGCATAAATATGCGTACATCGCGCACAGTCACTTGCTAGCATTAAAGGGACTCTAAAGTAAAGCAATAAAATTGTTTTGATTGATAAACTGCACGCTGGTAACTTTAATAAATCATAAGCGCACTATAAGACGAGACAATCAAGGTTTCCAACGCGTTTTTTTTAAAATTTTGTGCGAAAACCAGCAGACTTCACGTCACGGATTTCAAAGTATTTTTTATACTTTGGTGACAGTAAATCAATAAAGTGTTCTGAAATCGGTTGCGCTAATTCTATGGCCACGTGAGACCACAAAGTACTTCCTTTCAACCCCGTATTCCCTATTTCCAGCGCAGGGTAGCATACAGGATCCTAGCATCTGGTTAAACCTTCCTGCCATTCTTTTTTTTTCTCTTTTTTGTGTCTATCGTATTGCGGCAAAGCGTATTCAGGTCACGCGGAGCTAAACAACGCCGAAAGAACGAAGATTAGACAAATTCGTGCACTACATCATGCGCACGCTCGTTGAAGCACCGTGTGTTGCAGCTCCAATAAACACTATAGCGCCACAGCTTCCTCTAGTTTGAGGAAACTGACTCAACCACGCCCCCGTGAAGCGACCGTGTGTGCGCGTAAGACTAGCCGTTTAAATCTGTCTGAGAGTGTCTACGGCAAGTACGATTGCAACCTGTCCATTAACCACAGTTCAGCTTTTTATTTCTGAATTGCGAACTTTCCACGCATCCATTAGGCAACACGCACACCCGCTGAGCAGTTCAATTTGTCGATGCTGCAGCTTCCCATCTCCTTTAGGTGAAAGCCCCAGATGCATTATCAAACTCGGACCAACGCCTCCCATGTCGAAGGCGTGTAATGTTCCGTGGCGTCCGTCATCACGTCATCAGCATGACGTGGTGACGTCACCGTTTACGTATTTAGGACGTCAAAGCAGCATGCCAAAATTTATGTCATTATGGCGCCACAGTGACATCACGTGCTAACTTCATCCCATCGCATCACTATTTGGTGAAACGGGGTCCGACTACGGAGGCAATGAAAAAAAGTGCCGCCATATCCATGAAGTGAATGATGATGAGTGGGCGAAGCTCTGGAGGAAAACCTGGTAAACCATGAATCTTCCGTACATTTTGCCTATTCGATTTTATTACAATGCTCCCCCTAGCGTACGTCGCCGCAGTAAATCGAACGATTGCCTTCCACCAATGACACGTGCCATATGTGACATCTTTCCTATTTTATAACATCTCGCATCTTTCATCATCAACTGCAAGTACCGCCGTCTAGTTTAAAACATCTTGCATCTTTTCATCATCAGCTACAAGTCCCGCCATCTAGTGAGCACTGAAAGAACTAAACGAGAGGTGGCTACGTGCAGGAGACGGTGCCGCCATCTAGTGAACACTGCAAGAACTAAACGAGAGGAGGCGACATACAGGAGACGGTACCGCCATCTAGTGGACACTGCAAGAACTAAACGAGAGGTGGCTACATACAGGGGACGCACAGCCCACGCCTTAAGGAGCTTCGCCCCTAAAAAGCTGGCGGGTTGCCTCCAATCATGGAAGCAGTGCAAGAACGCGTTAGGTGCAGAAAGCATTTGAACGGTGACGGGGGCAGCATCACTACATCGAATGAGAAGACAAAGAAGATAGCTTTCACTTTCAGTCGTTTGAGGTGTGAATGCATAAGAGATAGAGTTTTTGATGTCGCGCGATACGAAAGTAAGGGTCACAGAGTTTTCCACGTCACGAGATACAAAAAAGAGAGATAAACATTTACCCAACATTCCAAGGTGATTACTTGATTATGTGAAATTGTCTATGAAGCAGACTGCTGCGCTCTGTGACATTTTCCAGTGGACCTTACAATGGCAAGCGTTCACTGACACCCCATAAGCCATCATTTTAGGTCTAAACTTTTTTTTTGCGACACAGACTTGCCTTTAAGGAATTAGATCTTGTGCATGTATCTGTATTAAATCTGCGTCATTGGGCCGGTGTTATGTATGAAATGAAGTAGTGACTTGTAGAATGTGTTATGTATCTAGCGGTCGTGACTGGTTGTGTCGCTGTAGTGAAGGCCAGATTGCAGCAGATTACGCGAGCAGTCGCTTTACAGTAGTCTTGGCATGTCCATCTAAGGTGTTATGCAACTGCTTGCATCACTGGAGTAGTAAAATATTACGTATCACCAGCCAGCAACTGAGACCAGTTCCACTTTAATATAACAGCCGGTGTAAGTGCCACTCCTGCCCAAAGCCTCATAAGCACGACCTCCTCCACCATATAAGGTGAGGGGGCGAGGAGAGCAGACACACGGTGGGATAAGAGCGCGTGCATCCTGCAGGAGAACATTTGTACGGGCACCTTGAGAATTCAGGGGTTGAGGCAGAAGGGGGATAGCTAGAATAAGGTCTATATTTGCAGTGCATTGTGGCTGCTTCTCAGCAGCAGTATTGTATAGGCCAACACTCGCGAGGGAGAAGCGTTAACTTTTAGTGTAATGGTGGTGCTCTTTTTATCATATTTGCGCCATTCGCAACCACGAGGTACCTGCTTTGGTGATGTACGTGCGTCGTGTTTGCGCTTTACAGTCCTTAGTGTTCACCTACACGACAGTACTGATCGTTATATGCAATACGCTGTTTGTTGTTGCTTCTTCAGTGAAATGTGTTGATTTATCACGATATGTTCTTTTTCTTCAGCCATGACGCCACCCGGACGATGTAAGTCACGCACTGATTTATTCAGCTCCTAGCTGAGTGGGTGGTTCTCAAATCGGAGTCCGTGAAGGCATTTGTAGATGTTTGCGATCTCCCACCCCCTCACGCGCACGCACGCACGGACGCACGCACGGACGCACACGCGCACACGCACACACACACACACGCACACGAACACGCACACACACACACACACACACACACACACACACACACACACACACACACACACACACACACACACACACACACACACACACACATAGAGAGAGAGAGAGCATTAAAACTCACAATAAAATTACTAAACTTCAAGCGCAAGGCCTTATATTTACGTCACATATTGAAGCATCACAAAAAAATAAGATTAAAAGAGCCGATGAACAAAAAATTCGTGACAACCGGTCAGCGAAAAACAATGAATAAAAGAAGACAGTGCGGTCCAAAACTTTTAAAACGCTAAGTACGCCCCCAATATAAGAAAAAAGTGAAAAAGACAGTTCATCAGAAAAAAAAAGAACCAGCAGTTACGGTAAAGCCAGAAGCCAAAGCAGCCACACAAAAAAGATCTAAGGATCTAAACCACTAACAAGTAAAAAAATGCAAGTAATGTTTAAATCCCGAGTAAAAAGAAAAGACTATTAGAAAGGCATGTGCTGATAGCATACCGCCTACCATCGTCTGTTCTAACCATATTGCCACGTGCCCTTATTGTACCATTTTGACGTGTTTGGTTTGTCAGAAAAGACACGTAAAACGGATCTCTCGCTCCGCTTGTGAAGACGTTAAATCTGCGCTTGTAGGTGCGTCTCTGTTTCGCCATCGTTTAGCATCTAAGCAAACCGCGTCTCCGCAAACCCACTTGTAAAAAAAACGCTAAATCTTGCACTGTCTTGTCACGTTACGTTATCGCAAGGGTGGTGGTCACTGACGCAGAGCTGAAGATGTCTAATGTCAGGGCTTACGCTAACAAGCCAGAAACACACACATCATTCTATAGAAAGAACAGAACGTGTTAGTGGTGTTGCTTTTAAAGCAAATGAAAAAAAACATACTTTCGAATGACACCGAGTACTCACGTAATGAAATCATCCTGATAAACCACTCTGTCTCATCTAGCTTTTTGGTCGTCCTTGAGGAATGAAAGCACTTGAACCTCCAGCACTTGAACCTCCAGTACAGCGGCGACAGTTAGGCCTGCAGCACTGCCTCATTAGGAGACCTTCCAGGTGTACCGCGTGCGCCAACATTCAGTGAACGAAAAACATCACATCACCACGCAGCACTTCATTGGCGCCTATAAAAACAGGGTCATATTCATGCAATCGCTAACGGAGACACAAGCGCACCACGACAAGCTTTACCAGGCTTAGCAATCATGCTTTCTCGAACGGTGAGACCATGCATGCTCACGTCTACTCGGCAGGAGACGAGGGTAAAAACTGACCTTCGTATTCACAAACGCTCCTCGACTCGAATTTCTTCCTTCACTTGACATAGCTGAGCACTGCGCCACCTCTGAGCTGAAAATGACGCTGCGCTGCTCAACAGTCACAGCAGATTACTGCTGATATGCAGTGAATTGCCATGCCTAGAGACGGCGCTCCAATCTGCTTTCTCAAGTGAAGGTGAAGCGTTGAGTGAAGGGACGTTCTAGAATACGGGGGTGAGAGACAATAGTATTGAAAGTTAGGCTCGATGATACGGTTGAATTTGTGGGTACAGCTCGAAAACTACGAAGACGGAAAAAAAGGGACCCAAACGTGCGTTGAGTGACGTCAGGGGTCATGCCTGCATAGTGAACAGGCCAGAAGGATTTCTCCAGTGTTGAATTCAAATGGCAGATCGCGAGCGCTGGGCCGGATATCGAACAGAGTGCGCAGATCCGAGAGGGGTTGCTCTCGTCATATCTGCAATCGGAACGCGCGCGTCTTGACGGGGAGAGTTGGACAGCGGAAATCTATCGGACGTGATTGGATGAAAAGCGGACGCATAGAATACGTCACGTGAACTTCTGGTCAAATCCACCGATTTCGGCGGCGTAAGAATTACTTTATTACACATAGACACTTATTACACATTCAAGCTAAAAATACTCTTTCGCAATAAAAAAAAAACGAAAGGTTTTTTGCTCCACAGAGCAATCCGTGATCTGCGGTTACGCTCAATGTGTCGTTGGAACACACAATTCACGCTCTCAATCTGCCATTGGAATCTGATTGCTCCGCTCAAAGCAGAAAATTTTGATGTAGTTTTGAAATTGCAATTCAGCATAGGTGGCATTGAGTCAAAGACTATAGAGCAAAGGGCGAGGGTGAAGTTTTTGTGCAGCAGGAGTGTCGGGAGTGAGAGAAAGCTAAATGAGGGTTGAACTGACGAGACAAGAAAGTAAAATCGCACTTTTTCTGCTTTGCTCGTTTTGCGATGTTAGGTCCTATAAAGAGCCCTGGAACACGTTTTAGGCATCGCCAGATAAAGATGCCGATCAGTAGTGGAGGCTCCCGAAAACACCCGAGCCAAATAGTATAGCGCGGCACGTGGCCTCGAATTCACGATAATTGCTCACTCAGCTAGAAATCACCTTCTTGTCTTTCAATAGATGACAGAACAAGCTCGGAAATCGCTCGTCACAGCCATTTTCACCGCCGTTTGCCTAATTGAGTATGGCTCGTTCACCTGTTTCATAAATTGCCGCGAAAGGCTGTGACCTCTCCACGCGGGCATGCGATCACGCTGAAAAGCCGCTTAAATGTCGTGAAACGTGCGTGACGTATTTTCTTTCCTCGTGCCGTTCCTCCCTGCTTACAGCTTTTGCCAGGACGATAGAGGAGAGAATTCAATTGCAGCGTGTGACAAATGTTTTTATAACCCTGCTTGTACTGCATGGACTCTAATTTTTTTGCTACTTTGATATTGTGAGGCAACAAGCTATTCCAGTGAATTCATTTCATCGTTACTCGAAAAGGTGTTGCAGAACCCCCGTAGAAAAAGAGGAAGAATTAAACGCGTGCAGGAGACCACTGCAAGCTAAGAGGAAGAAGTTGAAACGGTGAATGGCAGTCTGGAATACAAGCTCAAAAGCAAATTACTTGCATTTTTATTGCCATTTCATTTCTTTATTTTTATTTTTTAATTTCATACTATATTTAAAATAAAATTTGAGTCTCAACGTTGCACTCTTGGCCAATCCACCAAAGTGGGTACGTGCCATTTATCAGGGAAACAAGCAAACAAACAAAGAACGGCGTTTGGTCTGGTTTCTTCGCCGATCGTGCAACCCTTTTAAAGCCTCGCTTAATTTTGTTTCCTTGCCCTGCGCGCACTGCACTAATTGTTTCATCACTGCGTATGTTTTACAGTCTCGGTCAGCACACTCATCTGCACGGTAAACGGGCAAGCGATATACGCCAACATGCTGCCAAAGGAAGACTTGTGCACAATGGTCGTCTTCTGCCACGTTACTGCGCGTGACAAGGGAATATACGGCACGGACAACAAGCTCAGCTTTGACACGTTCAAGGAAGAAATGAGCAAGCGTAGGAAGACCACCGGCGTGTCTTTCGATATCAGGTTGGTTGTAAACGAGGTTTCGACACTTACATGAGCATTGAACGCTTTGCGACATAACATTTTTCTTTAGGCAATAATAATAGTTGTTTTACGCAGTGGTGTAGCAGTGGCTAAGGTGCTCGACTGCTGACCTGAAGGTCGCGGGTTCGACCCCAGCCGGGGCAGTCGCAGTTTGGCGGAGGCTAAACTTTAGAAGCCCGTTTGCTCCGCAATGTTAACGTTAACGCAACGTTAACAAACACCAGATGGTCGAAATTCCTGAAGCCCTCCACTACGGCGCCTCTTATAAACATATTGTGCTTTTGGAACGTAAGTCCTGTGGTGTTGCTGTCGTCATGTCTTGTTCATTTTTACCCATAGACCCCGGGCCACGCGCGGCCTTGATTCTCTGATAACCGTACGCGCCGAACACCACCGCTCGTTTGAGCACTGCGCGCTCTATGCAGGGTGCCGCGTCCTCGTTCGTCTCTCCCGTCACATTGTGTACCGTTCGCACTGCTGCTCATGAGAGTTCGGACCATCACCGCGCAAGCGACAGCAGCCCGCGCGCGTAGAGAGGGAGACCCTATAGGAGATGCTCTCCAAGTGGCTGGTTTATCACCGAAAATTTCGTACAGTGAGATCAATCGTTTCATACAATCAAACGAATATACAACATGATTCTACAGAGCCCCAAGTAGCTAATACAAGTTACTAAATGTACCGATAAGTGACCACGAGTGGCACACTCATAAAACAACCAGACAAACAAAGAATCAAGTTTGAAGCGCCGACCTACACTTTGGCCAGCGCTGCCGGGATCGTGCACCCCGGAGCAAAATAAATAGAACACAGACATAGGGACAGTTGAGAGAAACATCACGATGAGAAGGCGCTGTCTCGGGGCTTCGACACCGCCGAAAAGAGCGCGCACCACGTTGAGGCCGGGGCCCCGACGAGACGACGTAACCACCTGCCAGCAACGAAGAACGAGGTACAAAGTATCGCCGCAGGCCGGAGAGGCCGAAACGCATACGCATCCTCCAAGGTGCCGACACTGTCTTCCTGAGGCCTTTGTCGTGCCTCCGCTTGTCAGACGAGCGCGAGCAAGTCAATGGGACACCGTGTTAAGCCATTGAGGGGCTGGATGGCAGTGGAGTGACAACGAATGATGACCAGCGCCCCCATCCTTTCGGTGATGAGGAGAGTGATTTGAAAACTCTTCAAGGAAAAATGGCGCCAGGCAGCTTTTGCGGACGCCTGAATTTCCACAAACCCTAGACACTACTACAAATAGTAGCTAGTGTTAGTGTTTTACGGCATAGAGCTATGACATGATTATGAGGAACGATATATGGGAGGGCTTTGGAAATTTCGACCACCTAGTATTTTGGAAAACGTATTGACACGAAAGTTTTCAGTTGTTCTTGTGTGTATTCTCTCAAAGGCGAAAAAAAGCACTGGTAACAGTGAGTGAATCATGACAGAGTAATCCTAGTATGTTTTTAACAGGTAGTTTCAATTTTTTACATTAACCTGACGTCCTGAAATCATATGTGATTCTCGCCTCTTAGTTGCGCGAGATGTGACGTCTCCGTGACCGCTTCATTCCGTAGCTCTGCTGATCACGCACAAGCCGCCATCTTGAATACTTCTGGGTACGCACAAGTGGTAATTTCAACTCGATAGCGTTAAACGGCTTGTTTTGCAGAAATTCTGGTTTTGGCGCTTGCACCGGTGTCGGTGTCATTGGCTGTGAGGCGATAGTAAGCCTCGTCAGGGATAGAAAATTGGTAAATATAGAAATATATAATAAAAATGTCCGTTTCAAACAATAATTTGAAGCAGGCCTTCAACATGGCAAGGAAGCATTCTACCACAGAGCTATCCCATATCCTGATACTGCTTCAGAAGAAAACACTATATGTGTGTGGTTTAGTATGAGGAGTCACCTTAATGCGTGTGATATTGCGTGGCAGAATCAAAGACTCGTGCCACGCTTCAAACGAAAAAACTCCACATACAACGGCTGTTTTCAAAGACCCACCTTCGTGAGACCTTCAATGATTCGCAAAAGAAAGAATTGTGGTGTACTGTGGACACGGTGCTACTATACATGCAGGGGTGATTCTAGGATAGTTCAAAAAGGCCAATGTTAAGCGCACAGACGGTCCTTTCCATGCGTGTAGAAACTATAGCATACTACAGGATACGACAGTCCGGGCCCCGAAAGTGCTGCACAATTATTATTCAGCAGTCCTTCTATGGGGATTGTAGAACCAAGCGGACGTTCACGTGTGCATGTCAGACATACATTAAAAGATGGGGCTCTTTCTATAGAACGCAGAAATATCGGCCCGTTTATACATCCGTTTGTCTGTCTATCACAGAATTCATCCCACTGGGTGAAGTTTGAGCACATGCAGAACGCCTAGCCACATTCACACTTGAAAATATTGCCGATCAAAAAGCAAACATCAGGCATATTTGAGGTCAAACATCAGTAGTAAGTATTAAGTGGTGTGTTCTTTTACTAGAAAATATATAGATACGTAATTTTGACTACCCCAGTCTTTTGTAGGCTGCGCTAAAATTTCACGCTATACACAAAACGTACGACCGGCAGCAAGCTATCGTTTTTCGATGGCGTTTGCAGCGACGCACGATTACGGGGCCAATTTATTGCTTTATTTCTTTCGTTTCGCGCAACGCTGCATGTCTCCAAACTGTCTCCCTGCACGCTGGAAAGTAAAGCATCAGCAAAGTGTCTTTCAGCGCAACTGTTCAATACCCATAGGGAACAGCGATGTTCGGTGTGTTTATTAACAGCAACAATAATTGAATGTAGCTACGACAAATGAAAATTAACATCGATGAAACACCAGACTCCCACGTCCCAGACAGCTGACCAGCGACATGGCCACGGTTAACATAGCAATACTTATTCGCAAAGCGGCGCGTGCAGACATGGACCTGATCGGTACTCCTTCGAGGGCATTACTGTCCTATACGCAGTAATTCCCGTTCGCTTGCAGAAGCTGAACTTTATCGCGGTCACTCCTATACAACATGCACTTGCGTGTAAGTAGAATTTCCGCTATAAGGGCCTCCAAACCTCCTCTGAAGATGCAAAGCTCAAGCACTTCATTTTCTCCAGGCATTTCCCGTCTGTTCGGCGCGACTCCTTATTGGTCCATATGCGAGAGGTATAGGTTGTGAACGGCTTCTTACTCTATATACATGCCGTCGTAAGCCCATTCTGCCTTGTCTCGCGTGTTATCAGTGCGCGGTATATTGATTTCACTTTGTTTTGTGTTTTTCAAGGGAGAAATATGTAGATAACAGCAAGTAGCCGAAAAGCGACCGATCTTGATAGGCTCAACGCTCATTGCTGACATTGTAGATGTGATCCATGAAGGAACGTATGACGAGCAGGAGATAATGCTTGTGGAGAGCGTAGCGAAGACGTCTTTCAACTCGGAGTGGTTTAAGGCTGCTTCAAAATGCTTGTGTTGGTCGGGTCCATTCCTGTGGAGTGGCTGAAGCTAGATTTAAACGTACACACAAAGGAAGGAAAGAGGAGGATGGTGCATACACAAACAACTGGTGTTTTATTTTATTGAAACCCTCCGCAGAATATGCAGGTGTGGAAATCTACAGTTAATAACATGCGGTCAAAGATTACTTTGACTAGACAATGCTAAAAAGTTGGGCACATGTCATGAAGGTGTAGTTTCTTTCCGAAATAGCACAACTGTGGGGCGCTGAAAAATTATGCGCCTGTAATTTTTATGGTGGTAGCTTCTATGATAAATCGAGCGTCCGGGTATTTCTTTTTAGCAAGCACTTCCGTACTGCCCAAGCCTGCTTGACACGCATATGTCCGACAACGGGCTGAGAGGTGGCCTTTGACTGCGCACGCCTTAACACTTTTCGCGTGTTCACTGGCTTGCTCGTACACGCAGATTCCAAGCCAAATCACCAACTAGCCCAGATGGAAATCATTCTAACGAATTCATTCAGTTGGTTCAATCATTCACAGGTACACTTCGGGCGCCGCCTTTGGAAAAGACGTCGACAAGGCGATGCAGGATCTCGCCAACAACAAAATCAGGCACTACGGAGTCCTTAACGTTTTGGACTCGTCTCCGCTCGTGAAAGCCAAGTACGACAAGGCAAAGGAGCTCCTGGCGGTAAGGGCATGACAGCGCTAATCTTCACACCGCTGCTTCTGTACAAAGTTCCAACTTGATATAAGAAAACCTGACATCACGAAGTTCCCACTTGAACAACGAAATTTACATTACTCAGCAGGTATCCACGCGTTTCGTTGTTCTCGCCAACTCGACTGATTGAACAAATGGCACCACTGAACCAGACCTAATGAGGTGCTTTTTCCTCAAGTATTGCGGTAAAAAGGTAGCGATTTCATTGAAATTTTCACACACACTGAATTTCACCGAACGTGCAGTCCAACGTTTAGTAGAGGTGAGTTGACTTGAGTTGAATGAACTTTATTTGCCGAACGGTTCTCGCTGTGCCTGGGGCTAGGCTTCCAGGGACACATCGTTCGAGGAACATCTTCTGACGTGCTCGTAATTGCATTGAAATATCTAGATGCCCTATAACTATGGCGCTAGATTTACATTGACTAAGTGGCACGCCATGCCTATGCGCAAAACAAAGAACTCGACTCTGGGTATCGCTCTAGCCTACCGGATGATCCTAGAGGCGGGAGTGGTAGCTTTAATTTCTCGGTTTATGTGACGCATATAAGTACACTTTGGAAATCACTCCGGTAAATTATACATCTTTAAGTACTTATCAATCAATTTTTTTAATTTTTCGAAATACCCGATCTAACAAAACAATTTTGCCATCTTCATCACTTTCTTGAATCTTAATTTAGCCACACCAAATGTAATTATACACAGTTGTACTAGGCTAGGGTGTCAGCCATCTTCTGTATTTCTAACACCATCTTCCTCTTCGTCTCCCTCCAACCCTGCCTGACGTCCACGTACAGTCTCCCTCTTTGAAGACTCATCCCTCCGGGGGTGATACATGAAGACGTTTCCAATGGTCGCAAACTCCAGCACACCGTCATCGTTGGTGTAACCAACCCTTTTGAGAACGCCATGTTGCACTGCAATCTGCACCACGCGATGAGGTCCCATGTACACCAGCTTTGTTCCGGGAAGGCCTTTTCCGACGAGTACCAGATCGTTCAGTTGTATCTGAGGTATCCGCGTGTTGTGGCGGCGGTCAAAGTTTCTCTTCATGTTTTCCTCGTATCGGTGGTAGGCTTCCGAAGTTTTTCGTTTTTCGCACGATTGCAGGCGGTCTGCAATGCAAAGTTCTTGATTAGCAGCAAGGATGGGTACCTTTCTGAAAGCTGCCAAAATTAGGGTTACAGCCGATGCTCGCAGTGTGCGACCGATTGTGAGAAGCAACAGCTGCCTCCGAGCAGCACTTCCATCCGCCCTGAAAACCTGGATACATTGAAATAAACTGCTTCAAAGGCCGAATGATTCTTTCAGCCTTGCCATTTCCAGCAAGATGGTATGAAGCGCAGCGTCGCAATACAACTCCTCGTTTCGTCGCCCAAGCTTGCAAACGCTGACTGAGAAACGCTGGTTCATCATCTGAAATTACTATTTTCGTACCCTTGAACATCTCTCGACTCAAAAGAGCGATCGCACTATTTGCGTCTTCCCTTCCCGTTCATACAGCCACTATTCTTATGCACTGCTCTAGTGTCACTAGAAAAGACTGCGTTTTTCTTACTCCCGCAGCCTTCTTCTTGAGCTCTGAGAAATCCAGATGAATGACTTCAAATGGTACGTCGGAATGTTGAGGCAAAATCATCTCGTCCGTTCTCTGAAGGTACTTGGCCTTGTGAACTTGGCATTGATGACAAGACTGAGCGTACCGTTGAACGTCCTCATTCATGTGTTTCCACTGGAAACGCTGACGAATTTTATGGTATGTCCTCCAAAAGCCGTCATGCCCACTTGAGTGCGGAAAGTCGTGATAGAGTTCAAAAATTCGAGACACTATTGTTTCTGGGACTTTGAACTTTCCGTTGTGGAGCTTAAGTTCTTCAGTTCCCTTCCACAACAATGTTGCGTTGACATTTTCTTGATCAGTAATTACCGCAATTCTTGAAAGTGCACCTGCGTCCTTGAGGTGTTCTCCAGGCCTGCGGGGGACCACAAAAGTAAACTGCTGGAGTTCGCTCACCCACCTTGCAATTTTTCCCCGAGGTTCGGCGAGGTTAAGGATATACCCCAAGGCGTGGTGATCAGTAAAAAGCTTGAAGCTCCTGCATCCGGGTAAGGTTTAAAATAGCGTACGACCATTAAGACTGCCAAGGCTTCCTTTTCTGTAGTGTTGTAGCTGAGTTGCGTTTTCGAAAAGGTGTACGAATAGTAACCGACGGCCCTCTGTTGGCGGCTCCATGAAGAGTCGGTATATCTCTGGTAAAACACTGCGCATGAGCCATAATAAGAAGCACCGGTGTTTAGTTCAAAAGGCAAATTGAAGTCTGGAAGAGTTAGGACCAGATCCGACGAAATAATGGTGACAAGGCTGTGATAAACAGATTCACACTCTGCAGTCCGCTGAAATGGCACATTCTTCTTAGTCAATTCTGTGAGGCATTTGGTTTTTGTCGCATAATCTCTAACGAATGGCCGAAAATGCCCTGCAAGACCCAGAAATACCCGCAAAGAGTGCAAGTCACATGGCTTCTGCATTTTTGCAATTCGTTCGGCTTATTCCTGTTTTGTTGTCTTGGTTTGGCCATCAAATACTCTTCCACGAAACGCCACTTTACTTTGCAAAAACTTTGTCTTCTTGTGAATAATTTTGAGCTCGGCGTTGCAAAGTGCTTGAAGTACACTAGCCAGATTGTTCGAGTTCTCTTCCTCGTTGCAGGACTATACTATTATATCGTCTACGTAGACGTTAGAAAACTTCCCGAGAAATGTTCGCAAAACGTCGTTCATCATTTTTTAGAACCAAATGGGTGAGTACTTCCATCCAAATGGGAGTCGATTGTATTCATAGATGTCAAAGGGCGTGATGAAAACAGGATACTTCTTGCAATTTTCAGAAATCGAAACTTGCCAAAATCCTTTACATAGGTCACTGCGCGAGAAAATTATGCAGCCACCCGTGTCATCTATGATAGAGTCTAAACGTGGCATAGAAAACGAAAAAAGGCTCAGGTTGCTTATACTTTGTCTGTAGTCCGTGCAGAGTCGAAGACTTCCATCTTCCTTTGGTGCAAGGGTGATGGGTGAAGCGAACGTAGACGTGAATGGAGGAATGATCTGGGCATCCAACATCTTTTGAATTTCGTTCTGAAGCCACACTCTCTTCTCTCGTGACATATTACAGGGCTTTTTTCTCAGCACCGTCGTATCACTTAGCTGGAATGGTAGCTCAAACTTTGTAGTTGCCGTAGGATATCCTTTCAAGAACAGCAATTCCGGGTAAAGCGTCCTAACATCTTCACCTGACCATGGCTTCCGCGGAGTTTTTGAAGGCAACAATGCAGCGCTGATAGTGCGGCGTTTTTCTTCTGCGGTAATTTCTCCTGTCCAGTATATATCAAGGCGATGTGCACTGATGACTGAATGCGAAAGCAGTAATTCATACGGCACTCCGTCGAGTACCAGTGCTTGCGCAGTGACAGTGTTCTCAAGACACGATATGGTTATACAAGTCCATCTCACCTTCCATCGTATCCGTGTACTTCTACTGGCCTTCCCTGTTTTACTTTCGCCCTCTCAACAATATTTCCCTTTATAACAATGACGCTTGCTCCACTGTCAACTAACGCACTCCATTTCTCGCCATAAACAAAAACAGTTATGTACAATAGACTTGCATGAGTCAAATAAACAGCTTCTCTGGATGCCATCGAGTGGAAGTCGAGACCCTCTCTATTTAGTTTTTTTTTAAGTCATCTAGCTCTTCGCCATGGTCTTAGCCTCCCTGGTTGGTCAAAAAGGACACGGGTGTTGCAGTAGGTCTCCAGTTTGCAAGCGGGCGTCATTCCTCAGCTTGTTTGGCCTCTGTATTCCTTGCAGAAATTGTCATGGGTGTACGCTGGGTTTCTAGGTCCTGGAGGTAGAGGTTTCTCATTCCCTGCAGAAGTTCTTCGACTGTCATGGGTCCTCGCATTTGTATTTGCTTCTGGATGTCCGGACTTAAACCATGGATGAAAAACGGAACCACAGACGTCTCAGGCAAAGATGAGTCCGTCAGCTGTAGCAAGCGCCTTTTCTCATAAAAATAGCTGAGTGCAGATCCAGACCTGTATTTGAACGCGATTGCTTTCTCCCATCGCAACACCTTGTTCTCGCTGAAGGAGCTCAGAAAGCTTGCTTTCCACTCAATCTATGGTTTGTTGCTGCGAGCGTTGACACGCCATTCGTGCCAACTCTTGGCTATGCCAGATAAGAATATTCGCATGTTTTCACTTTATCTTCGTCGCTGTGACAGTAGTTTTCATTGCATGCATACTCGTAAAACGTGAGCCAGGACTCGGGACTACTTGACTCTCCGTCAAGCATGTCTGGCTTCACGTGTTCCCGACTTGGTCTGCTTAATCTTTCCATGACGTTTACAAACAAGCAAATTGAATCATTTTGCTGCCTATTCTGTTCTTGATGCCGTTCTAGAAACTTGTTGATCAGCTCGACGGAACTGTCAGGCGAAGCAGCAGTAGCAGGCTTCGCGCCCTTTCTTACTGGAGTCAGCACTAAATCCTCATAGTCCTGAAGTTTCATGTTGATCCTCACCGTTCTTTTAGCAAGTAAATGGTCTGGAGTGAGCTTCATTTTAGTGCTTATATAGGAAACAAATGTTTCAGCATTCGCCGCTTCCGGAAGAGCTTGTTCCTCTTCATCTTGAGGCGTTGCAGTCAAGATTCGGATGCCACCGCGTTGATTTGCTGGAATAGTGAAGTCCACCCACATCTTGAATGTCCGCACAAAAAGTACACGCGGCTGCACTAATTTGTCGAAAAATTTAGAGTGCAACTCAAGTATGCCTCGAGAAATCGCCGTGAAAACTATCACTGCAGTGCATAGCACGCAGATGAGTAGTCACTGCGTCGTGCATCCTGTCGACTGCGCCAACTTGTAATGATACAGAGGATCGCTAGGTGGCGTCGAAGAGTGCGGACGTGAAAACGTCGACTCCCACTTTTCTAAATGTTTTCGGTCGTTTCTTTGCTCCAAGATTTTTGGCGATGAGGGAACTCTTAGATATATTTCTGGACTTTAAAGTTGCGACGCGGCAAGCGTCCCCGCTAACCCTAACCACGCCTAAGGTTGGCGAGGAGTACGGCCGTTACACGTAGCCAAGGGCTCGGCCAGACGCGGCAGCTATTGTATCAACCTCCGTACGTCGCAGCCGACAACCAGGCACTAAAAATGCCTTCCACCATAACCGTGGAGGAAATGGAAGTAATTGCGTAGATCTTCGACGGACCAGGATGGGCCACCGCCATGGGACGCCGAAGACAGACGACTCCGCCGAATGAGGAGCTGGCCGCTGAGACGGTCGAGCACAGCAACCAGCCGAAGCGCCCCAGATGCTTTAAAAAAAGTCAATCAGCACTACACCGTGTGGTATCCGCTTCCAGGCTACCCCGCCTACCCAAGGACCAGATCAGAGTAAATATGAGACCCAGAGGGGGATTGGACGTAGCCCGAGTCGACGTCATTCTGCTGGCGAGAGCCGTCATCATGGCCGCCCAGACCAAAGACGAACGAGCACGGGAGGACACGATCAGCCCCAACAATATGCAAAACAGCATTGTTATTTCTACGCCATACCAAAATAATGCTACATCATACGTGAACGTGCAGAAACTGCACACAAACCAAGGCTCGTTCGAAGTTGCCGCATACGTGGCCGCGCCCGATAATACATGCAAGGGCGTCATCAAGAACGTTGACGTCTCCCTTGAAGACGCAACGCTCAACCGCCTGATTGTGCAAGACCGAAATCCCACTGCCATCAAGGCAAGACGCATTAAAAAGACCAAAGTAGTCGCAATTCTCTTTGACGGGTTGCGCGTTCCAAGCACAGTGGTATGCGGAACCGCCATGGTTCCCTGCTCGCTCTACAATCGACAAGTCGATGTTTGCAGAACTTGCGGAGGAGTCGGCCGTCGCGCCGATGTTTGCCGGCACACAAACGCAACGAGCAAGAAATGTCACAACTGCGGAGAAACGCTACAAGAAGACGGCGTGCATCACTGCGAGCCGAAATGCAAGCTTTGCGATGGAAATCACCCCACCGGAGATCGCGAATGCAAAAGACGCTTCCACATTCCATACATAGTGAGAAGGAGAAGAAGACGCAGAAAGCAAGAAAGCAAGAGTGGCAAGCACAACAGCGTCAAGAAGCACCAACATCTGTCACGTTTAAGGAACCCTGCCACAACCAGGTGCCGGGACGGAAGAACGCCTCGAGCGTCAATCACCGATCTCCATCCAGGGGGAGATCCCGATCCAGAGGGCGTTCCCGGTCCAGAAGGCGTTTTCGATCCAGAGGCCGTTCTAGTTCCGGAGGGCGCCCCTCGACCTTGTCGGGATCCGACAACCGCCTGTCATCTCGGGAGTGCTCCAGATCCCGATCGAGAACGAGACCAACAGCCACGCAGTTGCAGCAGCCGAACAATGGCTCCTGGGCCAGCAGGGTTGCAGGTGAATCACGAAGCACAAGTAGCCAGCCCAAAGGTAAGGCACAGCCAGAGCATGCTCCCGATTCTCGTATTGTAGCGCTTGAACAAGAAAACAGGGCCCTCAAGAAGGAACTTGAAGAGCTCCGGGCCTCAATAGCTAGAATAGAGAGCTGCCACGGAATTAATCTGTCGAGCTCACCGGCACCCCCGACAACACGCTCGCAACAAACGATCCACAACACACACAAACGCAAAGCCGTAGTCAGCGACAGCGACACGACGGAGGAAATCGAGATGGTCTCGATAGAAAAAGAAGCCCCACTGAGAAATGTCGAGTCCGCGACAACTAAGCTCAACGAAAAAATTGATACGTTGGCGAACACGCTTGCCAAGTTTATGGAAACCTTTAAGACTTACACTGACAAAGTTGACCAGAGGCTCGTGAGCATGGAGAAGATGGCAGCCAACCCACCTGTGGCAGGTGCTCCTCAGAAGCTATGCGCGGACAAACCAGCAGTTACGGCAAGCGTGCCGAGCATAACTTCTAGAGCTAAAGTCCAACCAGTCAAAGCACGCGATCTCACGGAATCAACGAGCCGCAACGCACACAAGCTACCAAGCCAAAATGGCTGCTGACCGTAACGAGATTAAGATCTGGCAGTGGAACTGTAACTCACTTCAGAAACGCAAAGCAACACTAACACAACTATTGCTAGCCTGTAAAAAAAAACCGCATATATTATTGCTACAGGATTGTGGAGAAAGCAAAACTGCTAAAAGAATCGGCATACAGGGGTACAGGGCAGCCAGGCCGACCCTGCACCCCGAGCAGAACAAGACGCGAAGAGTGGCTACCTTCATCCGGAAGGACGTAATGTTCGCCGAAAGGGACGCCCCCGTATACAAAAAAGGCCTGGAAACGGTCCTGGTGGAAATCTTACCACACAGGGCCGTTAAAAGAAGCATCTTTGTGCTCAATGTTTACAGTCCTCCATCAGATAAGAAAAGAAATTTCAACAGACTAATTACCTCGGCGGTAAAAATGGCGGGTGACAATCCGCTCAAAGTAGCGGGTGATTTTAACGCCAGGAGTACCGAATGGGGATACTTAAAAAGCGAAGGCAAAGGCACCAAGTTAGCAGAAGGTGCGAATGCGCTGGACCTGCAGCTGATAAACAACCTTGCCCTCCCTTCAAGAAGAGGTAATTCGGTACAGCGGGACATAATGCCGGACTTAACCTTTACTAAAAACGTCAGAGCTACCTGGGATAACCTCGCCGAAGACCTAGGTAGCGACCACTGCATCCTGGAAATTACCGTTGAGAACGAGGCGAAAGCGCCAAGAAAATTCAAAATCACAGACTGGGACCAGTTCCGTAAAATACGGGAGCATAAGGGCAATACAGAACTATCATATGAAGCCCTGTTAAATGAATTAATTATGGCAGCGAATGAGGCCACCAAAGAAGTCGAGACTGATGAATCCATCTAGGCAATGGACTCTCACCTGGCCAGTTTGCTGCCGAAAAAGCATGACCTAAAAGAAGCGTGGCGTAAAAACAAGCTCAACAGACACTTACGCACAAAAATCGCAGACCTTGGCCGCGAAATTGAATCTCACGCCAAAACACTCTGCGCCCAGCAGTGGAACAACACATGTGACGAAGCAGATGGCAAAATGAGGAAAGGAAGCAAATGGGGGCTCCTCAAACACCTTATTGCAGACAGCGACAAACCCACCAGAGGTGGCACCCAGCTGCAAATTGAACAACTGGTGCACAAGCACGCCCAGGATAATAGTGGACCCCAAGCTCTCCTCAAAACGCTAGGCCAAAAATATCTCCCACTGGAAAGCAAATCAGTAGCCTGGGAAAACAAAAATCCCTCCTATGGAGGTCGACCGCAAGAAAAGCTAGACGAACCATTCAGCGAAGCTGAAATACGGTACGCTCTACAACAACTCAATGGCAGATCGGCGCCAGGGCCAGATGGAATCGACAATAAACTGCTACGGAATCTAGACGATAAAGCAATTGTAGTCATTATTAAGAAGATAAATGAGGCATGGGAAACGGGTACCGTGCCCAAAGAATGGCGTAGTACCACGGTTTCGGTCATCCCGAAACCTAAAAAACCGCTGAGCATCGATAACTTAAGGCCCATATCACTCACATCTAGCGTTGGAAAAGTAGCTGAGCATGCAATACTCAACCGTATCACGAACCACATTGAGAGCAATGGGCTCTTTCGACACAACATTATTGGCTTCCGCAGGGCACTGTCCACACAGGATGCCATGTTGATGTTAAGGGAACACATATGTTACGGCCTCCTTCACACGCCCAAAGCCATATTAGCCCTGGACCTCGCCAAGGCCTTTGACACCATAAAACATGAACACATATTGGGTGAATTATCGCACATGAGCCTAGGCGAGAAATTCTACAACTACATTAAAGGCTTTCTGGCGAACCAAACCGCCACCATACGCATAGGAGAGCAATGCGGCGAACCCGAACGACTCGGAAATATTGGCACCCCACAAGGGTCAGTGCTCTCGCCATTGATCTTTAATGTGGCGATGTACAGGTTGTCGGAGAAGCTCGCTCAAATCCCATCCGTGCACCATGCCATATACGCGGATGAGATTACCATATGGGTCCCATTTGGCCACTCATATGGCGCCTTGGAAGGAATTCTTCAACAAGCACTAACTACAACTGAAGAATTTTTTAAGCCAACTGAACTCGCAATGTCCCCCACTAAATCTACTCTAACGCTCTTTCACCCTAGACGAAATTCGGGCGAAGAGGAGCAGCAAGTAATGCTCAAAGCTAAGAACAACCAAATGATACCACAAGTATATACGGTCAAAGTACTAGGGCTAACGTTAAGCGCCAAGGAGGGCCACAACAAAGAAGCACTCAAGCGCCTTGAAAAAAGAACGAACAATTTTTCAAGAGGCATTGCTAGAATCGTCAACAACAGAGCAGGCCTCCTAGAAGACAACATCAAGAAGGCGTATCACGCGTTTCTCGTAAGTCACGTAGCATATGCGTTCCCGTTTCTGAAACTTACGAAGGCTGAAATCAAAAAGGTTGACTCCATGCTTCGCAAGGGACTGAAAACGGCACTCGGCTTTCCCAATAGCACAAGCAACGAGAAACTCGAGCAACTTGGTCTGCACAACACAGCCGAAGAAATAAATTTTTGAGGCTCTGAGAGTGGCACAGATCACACGCTTGTCGTTGACGCAGGCAGGCCATCTCATCCTACGAGATGCAGGCATTTGCCCAATTTTTCAACCAGAGAAAAGAACACAACTTGGTAATGACGTGAGGAAACACCTTAGGATTGAGCCAATCCCCCGCAACGTTCACCCTACGTTCAACAAAGGGCGAAGGAAAGACAGAGCGAGGGCACTCATAAACAAAGCAAAAAAACACAACACGCACGCGCTATTCGTAGATGCCGCCTGCTACTATGGCAGGGGGCATTTGCCATAGCGGTCGTTGATATAGATGGAAACCTCATAAACGCGGCAACCGTCCAAACAAGCCATGTCCACGAAGCAGAGGAAATGGCGATCACGCTAGCCTTGCAAAGCTGCCAAGCCTACTCCACAATATACACAGACTCTAAGACGGCAGCACGAACGTTCGTGGCTGGCCTACTAGCTAGAAGCTCTGGAAAACTCACCGTCAACGTAATAAGAGAGTACGAGAGCAAAGAAACCCTTGTTAAGGAAGAGAAAGCTCAAATCTACGTATCCTGGTTCCCAGCCCACATGGGACAGTTACCGGGACTCGAACACTGCAATCCCAACGAAGAGGTCAACCGCCTGGCGCGTAAGCTCACACTCCACGCCGCGGACAACGACCCCTCGATGAGTGAGCGGTACGAGAATCTCTGCCGCCCGGACAAAGCACTCACATACCACGAGATCACTTCACATTACCGAGGACAAAGACATGCTTTCCCAGTACCGCACCCAAAACTTAACAAAGCACAAGCTGCTCTAACTCTCAGAAGATTGCAAACACGTACGTACATAACACCGTTCACCTTACACAGAGTCGACCCTGACACACCACCCACATGCTCCCTTTGCAACCATCCCTATTGCAATTTCGAACACATGCTCTGGCTGTGCCCTACCCATAGCGCAGCACAACTGAATACCCAAGAGGCTTGGCAGGAAGCCCACAAGAGCAATCAATACAAGCTGCAACTACAGGCGGTCCAGAGGGCCCGGGACATCGCTACAAGCCTTCGGCTGCCAGCGCCATCCTGGGTGGAGCCTCCAGGTTGAATTAAGCGTCGAATGGCCCTTTCTCAGCCTCCTCAGGATATGTTTAAATAAAGTCAATCTCTCTCTCTCTGTAATGATACACAGTTGTACTAGGCTGGGGTGTCAGCCATTTTCTTTATTTCTAACACCTTCTTCCTCTTCGTTTCCCTCCAGCCCCGCTTAACGTCCGCGTACACCAAACTTTCATGGTTACTTCATCGGTGAACGAGAGATGCTTTTGTTTACCTGCTTTTGAACACTGAGATTTCAGGGCGACAGCAATAAATGCCTTTTCGAACAACAGTAGTTCGAATCTCAGAGAACATGCTTCTTCAAAGCAATGTTTCCTCATTCGCCCTGGCACATCCTTCTATGAAGAGAAACCCTGGTGACCTTTTAGTCAATAAGGTAATGATGATGGTGACACTACACCAGAAAATAAATCTATAAATTTATCATTGTTAACTAGAATCAAGAAAGCGCGAAGGAAATCAACAGATATACTTAAACGGCCCAAGAAAAGCTCCGAGAACAAATTTTAGTTAAATGCTGGCAGGTTTTGTGTGCCCGATGAAGAGCACCATTTTGCAAGAATTTTTTTTCCATCGGTTCATTTCAGGGCGGATAAAACCAGTAAGCTTTGGAGGTGCACGAAACCCTGGTGAGAGGAGGTGATCTCAAAGCCATTCGCCCTTCACCCCACGTCACCTAGGCAAATCGGGCTCTTTCCATACCCTCCTCGGTATTCGAGCGGGAGGATTAAGTGGCGCATACCCATGAGCACGTCTTGCGCACGCCATGTCAAGTGTGCATGACATGCCTCGGGAAATCTGAGGCCTCGAGCACGCGAGCGTTTTTTTACAGCGAAAGCTGTAGTGAGATCACAACACAGACGCATGCACGCCGTAGCTAGCCAACGCCGCCGCCGGTGTCGATAACCACTTTCACACGTAATCAGAAAGAAAGCTCAGTAAATAATAAAAAAAATCACGAAGAAAACGCAATGGCATTCGAATGCGCGTACCCTCCGTGGTAGCCCAGTATTCTATCACTGAGCCACGCCGATACTTGCAACTCCTTTGCAAAGTGGCCTTGGACAGGCTGGATGTCGGAAAAGGAATCGCGTCAATATGAGTAATAACGCGTTATAGAACAGCAAATGAACACCCTGGTGTCACTTGATGCGAATTGCGCGCAGGGTAAGTCGTAGAATGCTCTAAGCCTTTACAAAAGCTTGATATTGTTCCCGTACTTACTGTGGCGCATACCCGATGTGGGGGGTTGTGGGGATTACAAAAGCTTGTGGCACTATTCTTCTTCTGATTCAGCAACAGCACAAAAAATTGGCAGATCCCACGTACAGTGGTAATCGATTGTATGCGAAGCACGGATGAGAAATGTTGATATGTCACTTTATAATCAGCGCAACGTTACGAGCTGGAGGTAAATGATGCCGTACTTGACTTCCGTGTCATTATTGTCATGTTTGAATGTGCCGTTTACCTTCGTCATCTATTCACGTCACGTGATGCCAAACTTAGTATATGTGGAGCTGGCGAAACGGCCGTGAGCACGCTATATGCATGGTATGTTGTCATGTTCTTACATGACATGCGTGTCAGGATTATCAAGTTTGCACCAGTCATACATTTCAACGTCCAGTGACATTACGTAACACCAAATTTGGTATATATGGAGCTAGCGAAACGGCCATGAGTGCACATGAAGAACCCAATATACTGGCACAGGGACGCTACGTTAGCAAAACGCGAGCACTATATAGTCTTACGCCAGCCGCGACCAGCGTTCGTCGGCGCGACCCGATGGCTACCGGCGCGAAATGCAACATGCCACATTTCGCGCCGATGCGTTACCTAGTCAGCACTGCGTCTCCCTCTTTTCTCCTCAGACGGACGCCGCACCAACACCACCTAGACTATTCACAAGGCCCGTTCATACCCCTCTCTCCAGACGGCATACGTCACGCTAGTTGTCCAATGTTATGACCGGCACAGCCAGGAGGTGGCTTGCAAGGGACGCTCATCGGCGTAACAGTGAAACGTTGTCCGCGTCCTGCAGGAACGCGGGAGGCGTCTGTGTGCGCCTCAGGAAATGCACATCAGCGTCGCTGGGACACACAGTCGGCGTCTAGCGCGTGCACGGACGGCTATAAAAGGAGCGTGTCGGGAGTGCACTGTGCTCTCTCTCTGGACTTCGCTGGCCCGCTCGTCTCGAGTGCGCTCTGGGCCCTTGTGATGGAAAGGCGCATCTGTACGCTCTAGTTGCAATGTACTTCTCTCGCAATATGTAAATTCAACGCATCTTCTACTTGTTCGTGAGACGCGTCGCAAGAGTCGTCCTTCGCCGGATCCTAGGTGGCAGCCTCAACCCCTTCCCCGGGCATATCACCGACTGTCCAGTGGCCGAGGACGCGTCACTCAGGTGGTGGTGTTGGTCACCCCGCGCACTTTTTTACCCCGAACGGCGGACAAGCCACGACAGGTTTGCCTTTCATCGCTATCTGCTTCGCTGGTTAGACTGCGTTAGGCTTGGTGCCGCGTCGCACTGCTCTGAGTCTTCGTCCGTTCCCACGTGTCCTATTTTATTGGTGTTGTATTTGTGAGTATGTGATTACACATCGATCAGTGCGACATGGGACGTTGTTGTGTTCCCGGGTGCCGCGGAAATTATGACAGTGGTCCCAAAGTGCGTGTTTTCGCATTCCCCAAGGATGAAGCTCGGAAGAAGTCTTGGATAAAAGCCATTCCGCGAAAGGGTTTCACACCAAGCATACACTCCAAGGTGAGAAACTGCTGAAGTTTGTTGTCTTACCGGCTCTATCGCATTACTGGCGTTTTGGCTCTGTTACTGTTGAACGGAGCGAGCATCGTGAGTGGTGATGGTAGTTTTGTCGCGCTTCAGGTAGGGCAGTGCGGTAAAATAGAACTGAAATACTCAGGCTCGTGTCAAAGTTCCCATTAGCCCGTTTCGTATGAAAGTGATGAAGTCACTGTTATGCTTGGTGCAGGTCTGTGAACTCCACTTCCTCGAGGCTGACTTCATCACAAAGCTGCCACATTTCGACGCAGCGTCGGGACGGACATTGACAGTCGACAGCGAGAGGGTGCGCCTAGTGTCAGATGCTATACCATCGGTGTTTCCGCACTGTCCGTCCTGCCGGAGCACGAATCGCAATCGTCGAGAATCTCCTCTCTCGAAACGAGCTCGAATGGAAGACGAGGCCTTGAGCAAAGCGATTAAGGACTCTATATGTGCAAAAAAAGCAAAGAGGAGAGAAATGCTGTGTCCTCTTTCGAACACTTAAGAGGCAAGCTTTCTGCTGTATGCAGTAATGATTTATGGACCAACAAGGCCAAAGATCGTTGTGGGATGTTTCTCCGCATCGAAGATAATCCTTCACCGCACGTGAGGTTTTCCGTCATTGTGCTTGCTGAACTCTAACTTGCGGTCTCAGCAGGTATGATCAAGCTCGTTTCAATACCTTGCGGAGGCGCAGTTCCAGACGCAGTGCGCGACATCCGGACGTTGATTGATTGATTTGTGGGGTTTAACGTCTTAAAACCAGACATCCGGACGTTGTCCTCACTGCTCCATCAGCTGGAAAACCACATGACTGAGACGCCTGAAGTTGCAAGTCCGTCGAAAACAGCGTCAGTGTTGCAGCATATCGGCTCCTCATTGAATGAACTGTCCCAAGACAGTGACACGACCGAAGAACACAGTGCTTTGCTAAATGAGCAAATAGCTCTCGCAGTCGCTGCCACCGTTCGTCGCTACAGTGCTGAAACATTAGTGTTTTCTAGCATCCTGCCCTCTATATCTCCGCATGCCTATAACTTTGCCAGATCAGCGTCGACGTTGACTTTACCCCATCCTTTAACCCTGCGCCGCGTTTGTTCCAAGTATGGAGGCAATCCACTGAAGGAGCAAAACGAAGCGAACTTTCTCTCCCACATTCGAGAAAGAGTGAAGTGCATGCAGCCGCAAGAAAAGACGGGGACGCTAATGGTTGAGGAAATTCATATCAAGCCAAACTTCGAATATAAAGGCGGCAGCATAGTTGGATCTGCAGCCAAATCTCAAGAGGCAGCCACAACCGCTCATGTTTTCATGTTTCAGTCGCTCTTGTCATCAAACAAAGATGTGCTTCACATTCTCCCTGTTGCTAAAATGACCGCCGAAATCCCACATGAGTTCTGCAAGAAAGTAATTTCAGAAGTGAAATCTATGGGCCTCAGGGTCATTGCTGTAGTTACTGACAACAATTCCCTCAACCGGAAAATGATGTGGTTTTTCTCAGAGAAACAGGAAGTAAGCATTGTATATCCTCATCCAGCCGACAACAATCGGCCTCTGTTTTATGCCGTAGACCCTGTGCACATACTGAAATGCATCAGGAACAACTGGATGAATAAAAAAAACGAAGGAATATGCTTTTACTTTCCTGAAGTGAGATTGTCAGGAATATTGCCCAACGGGCCGCCCAGAATGAAAGCAGCATCATTTGAAGTCGTACGGCAGCTGTATGGACAGGAGCAGACATCGCTTCTCAAGCTTGGCTACAAGCTAAATTCCAAGGCAATCAATCCAGCACCTATGGAGAGACAAAATGTAAAGTTGGTGTTAAATGTCATTATTCTGTTTCTATCGAACGCACTTGAGACGCGTGGCGATGCTCTTGAAACCACATGTGCCAGTTCAACAGCTCTCTTCATAAACATCATATCGACGTGGTGAAAAATCGTCAACGTGAAGACCACTTCAAAAGGTCGCCGACTGAACGACACCCTTCAAAATCTAGTGAATTCTACGGTGGATCAACAGCTGGTTTTTCTTAGTGGCTTGGTAGACTGGCTGGATGCTTGGAGCAGCGTCAACATGAGCCGTGGCTGCTTGACAAGGGAAACACATTCTGCATTGAGACTCGCTTGCTACTCCCTTGTTCAGCTGTCGCGGTACTGTTTAGAAGAACTGAAGTTCAAGTATGTCTTGCTTGGAAAATTTCAAACTGACACTCTTGAAGATCGCTTCGGTCGCTACCGTCAGCTTGCTGATGCACAATATCATGTTTACGTGAGGCAGCTTCTGGAGTCTGAAAAGAGAATTCGTCGGCAAAAGCTGCTGATGCTTCTGCAGCCAGACATCAGCAGGGAAAGTGACACAGAAGTATCGCAACATAACTTCTCTGCTCACATCTCAAATGATGAAATTTCCAACCCAAAGCATGACATGGAGGTCGTTGCTTATATCGCTGGATTAGTGCTCATTCAGCTCTGAAGAAGCTGTCAGGTGCAATTTGCAGCAGCGTGCTCGTCCTGGAGAGCAGGAACATAGATGTGGAAGGTAACACAATGATTGACAACTTGTCAAGAGGAAGCTTAAAGTTTCCGCAGCCATGTACTGTGCACATGGTGCTGGTGACAACGCTTGTTGTCGAAAAGCTCACCAAGGGAGAAAATGCAAAGGCGTTCCTCACGTCGAACAACCAACGTGGCATTGTAAGCTCCATTACCACATCACTGCTAGGAGATGTTGAGCTAGAGACTTGTGACAATGGCCATACCTCTGAGACTATCGTGCGGCATGTAGTGCGTGTTGCAACAAATGTCACTCTGAACAACTTTTGTAGACTTCGAAATGACACCATCCAAAGCACCGCACAGAAAAAGGCAGCTGACAGAAAAATCTAAACCTTGAACAAGGAATGAGGTAGGATGGTTTTAGCCTTTCGTTTTAATAAAACCACTTCTACAAATGCATTTCTGACTATTACAGTTTGATCACTAAAGTGTAAAGGCAGGCGTAAACAAATGCAGACCGCGCAGGAACAAAAAAGAACAAAAAAAAAGAAACACCGGCTTTCAATAAGTGCCCACAGCAGATATAACGAGAACGAGTGGCGACGACGGCCAGGGTGCAGGTGGGCAACTAGCGTGACGTCACGCTCTCCCTGGAGGGGCCTTGTCAATAGTCTAGGTGGTGTTGATATGGCAAGACCGGCGCATGGCGCGGCAACGCCGGCTTGACGCGACGAAATGAACGCCGGTGCCCTATTGAAAAAAAAGCATATTGTGGACATGGTGTAAACCACCACCTACTATTATAGTGGATTAAAGTAGTGGGTGAATGCTGGAAAACGTCCACCATGGTGTATGGTGGGATATGGTGGATGCTCCAGTGCCGGCAACGCTTGACCGCGAAATGGCGTCAGAATCATCGTGACGAGCTGCCACAAAAATAAAAAATTTGTATAACAAACGATGTAAAAAACACCCGTCCTGTAAAAAAAACAGGCTACCACAGAGGATGGAACTTGCATCCTGCGGATTGCCGTTCGGAGAAAATAACCACCGTGTCATGCTAACATGACTTGTTTACGTGTTAAACGGCTAGTTCACATATGAACTTACAACTCAACTTCAGTTTTGTTTGTCGTGTACTCGACATAGACGACATCTGCACCTGCTACTAAAACTTACATACTTATTCATCATAATCATCGTCATCATCAGCCTGACTACGTCCACTGCAGGGCAAAGGCCTCTGCCATGTTCCGCCAGTTAACCCGGTCCTGTGCTTGCTGCTGCCAATTTATACCCGCAAACTTCTTAATCTCATCTGCCCACCTAACCTTCTGTCTCCCCCTAACCCGCTTCCCTTCTCTGGGAATCCAGTTAGCTACCCTTAATGACCAGCGGTTATCCTGTCTACGCGCTACATGCCCGGCCCTTGTCCATTTCCTCTTCTTTATTTCAACTATGATATCCTTAACCCCCGTTTGTCCCCTAATCCACTCTTCTCTCTTCTTGTCTATTAAGGTTGCACCTACCATTTTTCTTTCCATTGCCCGCTGCGTGGTCCTCAATTTAAGCTGAACCCTCTTTGTAAGTTTCCAGGTTTCTGCACCGTAGCTAAGTACCGGCAAGATACAGCTGTTATATACCTTCGTCTTGAGGGATAGTGGCAATCTACCTGTCATAATTTGAGAGTGCTTGCCGAATGTGCTCCACCTCATTCTTATTCTTCCAGTTACTTTAATCTCTTGCTTAGGCTCTGCGGTTATTACCTGCCCAAAATAGACATAGTCTTTTACAACTTCAAGTGCACTATTACCTATCTCGAAGCGCTGCTCCTTTCCGAGGTTGTTGTACATTAGTTTCGTTTTCTGCAGAATAATTTTTGAAGACCCACCTTACTGCTCTCCTTGTCTAACTCCGTAATCATGAGTTGCAATTTGTCCCCTGAAGCGCAGGTTACTAAGGTGCTCTCCATGAACTCTTATTCCTAACTATTCCCATTCTAGGCTTCTGAAAACCTCCTGTAAGCACGCCGTAAACAGCATATGGGAGATTGTGTCTCCCTGCCTTACACCCTTCTTGATTGGTATTCTGTTGCTTTCTTTATGAAGCACTATGGTAGCAGTTGATTCCCTGTAGATTTCTTCCGGGATGTTTATATATACTTCATCGACGCCCTGATTCCACATTGTCTGCATGACGGCTGATAATTCTACTGAATGAAACGCCTTCTCGTAATCTATGAAGGCTATGTATAGTGGTTGGTTATATTTTGAGCATTTCTCTAGTACCTGATTGATAGTATGAATGTGGTCGATTGTTGAGTAGTCTGTTCGAAATTCTGCTTGTTTATTTGGTCGAATAAATTCTAATGTGTTATTTACTCTGCTAGGAATTACCTTTGTAAATAGCTTGTATCCAACAGAGAGCAAGATGATTGGCCTGTAATTTTTCAAGTCCTTGTCATCTCCTTTCTTTGCTTTGCTTTCGCAGTTTTTTTTGTAGCGTTCTATTCATTGGCATTCATTGTATCTACGCTAAGGTTGGTTTCCTCACTAAGAGCCGAGTACCTGTTCTGCAGCGACACTCTGAATTCCTGTACTTTCCCTCTCAGTGCTAGCTGATTGATTGGCTTCATGCGTATCAGTTTCTGTCATTCTTTCTTCAAGTCTAGGTGAATTCGAGACCGTATCATTCTATGGTCACTGCATCGTACCTTGCCAACCACTTCCCCATCCTGCACGACGCCTGGGTGTGCACTCATTATAAAGTCTATTTCATTCCTATTTTCTCCATTAGGGCTCCTCTATGTCCATTTGCGGTTTCCTCATTTTCGGTGTAAGGTATTCAAAATCCGTAAATTATTACGTTCTGCAAATTTACTAGTAGCTCTCCTCTGATGTTTCTAGTACCGATGCCATAACCTCCTACTGCCTTGTCTCCAGCCTGCTTCTTCCCTACCTTTGCATTAAAGTCTCCCATCAGTATAGTATACCGAGTTTTTACCTGACTCATTGCCGATTCCACATCTTCATAGAAGCTTTCAACAGAAGAGTCATCATGGCTGGATGTAGGCACGTAAGCCTGTACCACCTTCATCCCTCATCTTTTATTCAGTTTAACTACGATACCTAGCACCCATTCATTAATGCTATAGTATTTCTCTTTGTTGCCAGCTATGTTTTTGTGATGTGAAATAGGAGCCCCACTCCCAGTTTTCTTCTGTCAGCCAAGCCCAGATACCAAAGGACGTGCCCATTCTGTAGCACTGTATAAGCCTCATCTGTCCTCCTAACCTCACTGAGCCGTCATATATCCCATTTAACACCCTCTAGCTCCTCAAATAGCACAGCTAGACTTCTCTCACTAGATAAGGTTCTAGTGTTAAACGTTGCCAAGTTCAGGTTCTAATGGCAGCCTGTCCGGATTCAGAGATTCTTAGCACCTTCTGCTGCGTTGCAGATCTGACCGCCGCCATGGTCAGTTGCTTCGCAGCTGCTGGGGACTGAGGGCCGTGAGTTAATCGACGTATGCATGTGGGAGATAGTGGCCAGATACTCCACCAGGGCGGCCAATCCTTCTCTGGTGAGGGAGTGCGTTCCCGGTAGTGGTTACAGGTGAGGCCGCACCCCAGGCCTCTTAATGCAGTTCCATCACCACGCGCATTTTCGTTGATCCGGTTGGGAACTGCGCGGCACCAGGATTTGAGTCACGGACCTTTTGCATGCGAGGAGGATGCTCTAAACACTGTGTCATCGCCGCACTAATATATATATACTTCATTATCTGCTGAACGAAGCTATTCTGGATTGGTTTCTAGCCTGGCCCTGTCACTCTGGCCTAAGCTACAACACACCAAACATTTAGTGTCTGTCAAGCATCTGTCATTGTCTGCCTTTTCATTGTTCCCACTATTATTCTCAGTACGAATTCGTGTCCGGAAATAGCCATTTGCTACATGATGTCTCTCGCAGATGGCGCTGCTGCGATTAATTCAGGTTTGATGGGATAGCTTCTAAAAACCGGGTAGTTCTGGGCCTTGACAATCTCTCGACCAAATCCCACAGACGTACATTGGTGAGCTCCACATTTACTGGCTGGTCATGTGCGCTGTATTTATTTTATTACAAACACCGACGCCCCTAGGTGCCGGAATTGGCCGACTGATCTTATAACATCTCTACCCCCTTTAATATTGAATGCAAACAATTTTTTAAGGTGAGTAGCGCGATACTGGTCATCGACTTCTGGTACTTCGATGGAGGACGGGAGTAGTTGGTGCTCTGACAGGCAAGTACTGCTTCTTTCTCCAAGGCTTCCCTGGAGTTTTGCCTTGACTTGGTGTCGTGAAGGCGATCCGGAGTTCGCCGCCTCTGACCGACGTCCAAGCTTGGACAAGACCTGTAGTTACTGGGCTGCCTGACTTTTGTTTGCACTCAGTTCTTTATGTGACTAGCAGATGTGATCCAATATTGAATTAAATGCCGTTCGTCCTTCAGTTGAACATCCATGCACGAAAAGTGTTATTCAGTGACAATTGCAGGAAGTCACGCAGGACTGGACGGAAGTTCCTTGCGAACACATGGTCACCAGAGTGACCCAAACCCCAGGGTCTTATTCCTTGGTCACATCTGATTTTCAGCTTAAGTTACTCCTGTAACACCTTAGTCCCGAGCTCTCAATATACCAGGGCCAACGCAGTCCTCAGCTCCTGCCCCAACAACAGCTTCGACGGTCAGCAGCCTGTGACCTCGTGAGGCGTTGACCTGTAAGTCAGGAGCATGCGGGCAATTTGAGTGTGAATATTTTCAGGGCCAGCCTTTCGAAACTTGTCTTTGACAATCTGCACTGCCCACTCTGCAGCACCGTTTGAAGATGGATGGTACAGCCACACCAGCATTTGCCCCACCCCGTTTCTCTTGAAGAATGTGGAGTAGAGCTCACTCATAAACGCTGGCTTATATTCCGATACGACCACATCTAAAGGGCTTTGCTTTGCGAACATAATTTGCATGCAGAAAATAGTTTGGTGTTATTTTGGTGTTATTTTTAAACACAATATGTCATTATCCAAGCACATCGACTATATTGTGACGGGGTCGTGACGTGGCCGAAGATAGGACACTTTGTGTTGGAATTTAACTGTTTATTTGGGCAAACCTGTGCCCGGTAAACGGAAAGTCCGATTACAGTAGCAGTATTGGACTGATAGCGGCGAACGGAGCGTCTGCCGTCGATCAACTACTGACAAGAGCGAAGCGCGTTGGCCTTTATACTCTTGCCGTCGAAAGTTCTAGCGTTATCGCTGGCGGTGGCGTAGGTTCCAGAATAATCCGTACAGTTCGCAGAGTAGGCGTGATCTTATCCAAATGATCTACCACAGTCAGGAAGCTTCTCAAAAACTGCAGGTGCGGTTTGCGCTGAGAATTGTGTAGTGTTTTGGGATGATAACAAAGCTTGGTAAATGGAACGTGGCACTGCCCCCCTCTGAAAAAGGCATCGTCCCGATGCTTTAACCAAAGATTAAGGTACAACAATAATGCGAGCAAGTACAATGAAATAATTACGATACAATATTAATAAAAAAACACTGTTTCAGTTTGTTAACGCGCACGAAATGGCTTGAAGCGCGCGACGTGGACGACTTCAGGTCGCGATCAGCGTCGTTGAGAGTTCGTGATGCCGTCGGGGACAACCTCGTAATCAAGTGGGCCGAGACGTCGAACCACCCTGTACGGTCCTAAGTACCCTCGCAGAAGCTTTTCACCTAGTCCACGTCGGCGTATCGGCGTCCACACCCAAACACGTTCACCGGGCTGGTATTCCACGAAGCGTCGTCGAAGATTGTAATGGCGGCTGTCGGTCGTCTGTTGATTCTTGATACGGAGACGTGCGAGTCGTCGAGCTTCTTCAGCGCGTTTAAGGTATTCACTCCCATCGAAGTTTTCTTCGTCGGTGATGTTGGGTAACATGGCATCGAGCGTAGTTGCCGGGCTCCTTCCGTAGACCAATTTGTATGGAGATATCTACGTCGTCTCCTGCACCGCCGTGTTGTATGCGAAGGTCGTACGGAAGAATGGCGTCCCATGTCTTGTGTTCTACATCGACGTACATTGCCAGCATGTCGGCGATCGTCTTGTTAAGCCGCTCGGTGAGGCCGTTGGTCTGTGGGTGGTACGCTGTCGTCCGGTGGTGGTTTGTCTGGCTGTATGCCAAGATCGCTTGAGTTAAGTCGGCAGTAAATGCCGTTCCTCTGTCGGTGATAAGGACCTCCGGGGCGCCGTGACGTAGGACGATATTTTCGGCGAAGAATTTAGCTACCTCGGATGCACTGGCTTTGGGAAGGGCTTTTGTCTCGGCGTAGGTGGTGAGGTAGTCGGTAGCTACCACGATTCACTTGTTTCCGAAAGCCGACGTCGGGAACGGCCCCAGTAGCTTCATACCAATCTGCTAGAAAGGTCGGCAAAGTGGTTCAATTGGCTGGAGAAGTCCCGCTGGCCTTGTCGGCGGTGTCTTGCGTCGGTGACAGTCCCAGCATGTCCTCACATAACAAGTGACGTCGGTGGTAAGACGTGGCCAGTAGTACCTTTCTTGTATCCTCGCGAGCGTGCGCGAAACACCGAGGTGCCCTGCTGTCGGATCGTCGTTCAGGATCTGCAGGAGCTCTGGTCGCAGAGCTGAAGGCACCACAAGGAGGTACTTAGCTCGAAGCGGTGAAAAGTTTTTTATTTGTAGACGACCGTTTCGCAGGAAGAACGACGCAATCGCGCGCTTGAATACATTCGGGACTTCGGCGGTCCTGCCTTCGAGGTATTCTATTAGGGCCTTAAGTTCCGAGTCGGCACGCTGTCGTTCAGCGAAGTCGGCGGTAGTTATCGTTCCTAAGAAGTAGTCGTCATCCGGGTCGTCGGGTGGAGGTTGGTAGACAGGCGCACGAGAGAGACAGTAGGCGTCGGAGTGTTTCTTGCCGGACTCGTAAATGACAGTACTATCATATTCTTGAAGTCTGAGGCTACATCGTGCGAGGCGATCTGAAGGGTCCTTCAAGGTGGCTAGCCAACACAAGGCGTGGTGGTCACTCACAACTTTTAAGGGCCTGCCGCAGAGGTAGGGGCGAAATTTCGACGTAGCTCAGATGATGAAGAGGCACTCCTTTTCTGTTGTGGAATAATTGGGTTCTACTTTGGATAGCGATCGGCTGGCGTAACTAATAACCCTTTCAAGTCCGTCAGCCCTCTGCACAAGAACGGCGCCAAAACCTACGCTGCTTGCGTCAGTGTTTATTTCTGTCTCGGCGAATTCGTTGAAATGGGCAAGTAACGGAGGCGTCTGGAGGCGATGTTTAAGCTCCTGGAAAGCGTGTTCCTGCGGTGTTTCCCAATTGAACTCCACATCGGCCTTGGTAAGGTCAGTGAGAGGATCGGCGATGCGGGCGAAGTTTTTCACGAACCGCCTATAATAGGCGCAGAGGCCCATAAATCGGCGCACCGCCTTCTTGTCATTGGGCGACGGGAAGTCTTCGACGGCGGCTGTTTTCCGTGGATCGGGACAAACTCCAGACTTGCTGATAACGTGCCCCAGAAACAAGAGCTCCTCATACGCAAATCTGCCCTTTTCTGGCTTCAGTGTGAGTCTGGACGTCTTGATGGCTTGAAGTACAGCTTCAAGGCGCCGGAGATGCTCGTCAAAACTCGAGGAAAACACGACGACGTCGTCCAAGTACACAAGGCAAGTCTGCCACTTCAATCCTGCCAGTACTGTATCCATAACGCGTTGAAAAGTTGCAGGTGCTGAGCAAAGACCGAAGGGCATCACCTTAAACTCGAATAAACCGTCCGGTGTCATAAACATCGCCTTGTCTCGGTCTCTTTCGTCGACTTCGATTTGCCAATAGCCAGTCTTGAGGTCCATTGACGAAAAGTACTTGGAGTTATTAAGCCGATCAAGTACGTCGTCTGTTCGTGGGAGAGGATACACGTCCTTTCTTGTGATTTTGTTCAGGCGGCGATAATTGACGCAGAAACGTAGGGTCCCATACTTTTTCTTCACTAACACGACGGGAGATGCCCATGGACTCTCGGACGACTTGATAATGTCATCCCGTAGAATTTCATCAACTTGTCTCTTCATGGCCTCACGTTCTTGCGTCGAAACCCTGTACGGACTCTGACGGAGTGGTCTGGCATTTTCTTCGGTTTTGATGCGATGTTTCGTGATTGAGGTCTGCCGAATTTATGATGACGACGAAAAGCAATCTTCGTATTGCAGCAGCAGGGCCTTGAGCTGTGCTTGCTTATGGTTCCGAAGTCTGGGATTGACATCGAAAGCTATAGGAGGGGCTTGGTTCCTCTGAGCTGGTTCCGCAGAATCGGCGAGGGTGAAAGCACTCGTGGCTTCGACAATTTCTTCGATGTATGTGACCGTTGTTCCTTTGTACACATCTTTGTACTCATCGCTGAAATTTGTGAGCATAACCGTTGCTTTGCCTCCCCGCAGCTCTGCGATTCCTCTTGCGACGCAAATATTTCGGGTGACCAACAGATGCTGACTGCCTTCAATGACGCCATCCAAGTCAAGTGATTTAGGAGCCCCGCCGCGGTGGTCTAGTGGCTAAGGTACACAGCTGCTGACCCGCTGGTCGCGGGTTCGGATCCTGGCTGCGGCGGCTGCATTTCCGATGGAGGCAGAATGTTCAGATTTGGGTGCACGTTAAAGAACCCCAGGTGGTCGAAATTTTCGGAGCCCTCCACTACGGCGTCTCTCATAATCAAATGGTGGTTTTGAGACTTTAAACACCACATATCAATCAATCATTCAGTCAATAATTCAGGTGATTTAGGAGCTCCGACTGAAATAATGACGCTTGAGCGAGGCGGAATGGTGACTTGTTCTTCCAGCGCATTCAAGGCATGGTTTCCTGACGACGTGCGCGGGGGTAGTTCTTCTTCTGTGGATAACGTTATCGACTTTGTTTTAGGTTGATGAGAGCACCATGGAGGCATAAGAAGTCCATGCCAAGGATGACATCTCTCGAGCAACGCTGTAGGACTACGAAGTCTGTAGGATAAATACGGCCGTTATTGTGACTCTCGCTTTGAAGATTCCTGCAGGCGTTACGAGGTGACCTCCAGCTGTGCGGATTTCAGGGCCTTTCCAAGCTGTCCTAACTTTCTTTAACTTCGCGGCAAACGACCCACTTATGACAGAATAGTCTGCTCGAGTATCGACGAGAGCGGTCACACTGTGGCCGTCGATAAGAACGTCGAGGTCGCTATTTCGCCGTCTCGCATTACAGTTAGGGCGTGGCGTCGGGTCACGGCTGCGTCGGCTTGTTCCGCTGCTTCCACGTTGCGTCGGCAGGCCACCTTCGGTAAGTGAGCTTTCGCCGTCAGGGCTTTGCCTGGTTGGCGTTGTGTTCGGAAAGCTCCGTCGCGTCGTCGTCGTCGGAGGAGGAGGATCTTCGGTAGTTCGTCGCACAGCAACCGCACCTCCACTGGTTGCTGCCCTTAGTTTCCCGGATACGGGCTAGGAGACCGGCCCCGCGTTGGGCCGGAGTTCTGCCGGGGGTGCGGTGACATGCGGCGGCTGGCCGACGGCGAACGGGAAGGACTTCGTGGTGTCCATTGAGTTCCTGTCAGGTAGTCGGCGATGTCACGTGGTCGTTCTCCTGGCTGCGGACGTGGTGCATCGACGGCGAAGCCACGCAGTCCCATCTGTCGGTACTGGCAATGGTGGTAAGTGTGCCCGGCCTCGCCACAGTGGTAGCAGAGCGGGCGGTGATCAGGGGTGCGCCAGACGTCATTCTTCCTCGGCGCACTGCGCTGGGCCGCTGCGAACGGTAGAACGTCGGTGGGGGTGGTGGCGTCTGGCGACGGAAGTGCGATGGGTCAGAGTTTTGGCGTGCGCGTGGAGGAGGGGCGTGGCGGCGGGCTGCAGCAGCATAGCTCATGGCTTGCAGCTGAGGCTCTTGAGGCTGAGAAACGCCCAGCGATTGCTGGATCTCTTGGCGTACGACGTCCGCGATGGATTCCACTGGAGGCTGCGCTGAAGGAAGTAGTTTTCGCAGTTCTTCTTGCACAATCGCTCGGATCGTCTCACACAAGTCAGTGGTTCCAAGCGCTTGAATGCCGGCGTAGCTTGTAGACGAGAAGCTACGCTTATATTGCCGCGTGCGCATCTCGAGCGTCTTCTCTATCGTAGATGCTTCTGAAATAAATTCGGCGACCGTCTTTAGCGGGTTTCTGATTAGCCCGGCGAAGAGTTCCTGCTTTACTCCTCGTATGAGCAGACAGACCTTCTTCTCCTCGAATATTTCGGAGTCAGCATGGCGGAAAAGTTTAATCATATCTTCCGTAAATAGCGCCACGTTTTCGTTTGACATATGAATGCGGGTTTCGAGAAGAGCTGCGGCCTTCTCCTTGCGCACCACACTTGCGAAAGTAGTAAGGAGCCTGGTGCGAAAGACGTCCCACGTTGTAAGGCTTCACTCTTGACTCTCTAACCAGGTCCGAGCAGCATCTTCTAAGGCGAAATACACATGCCGGAGGTTGTCATCGTCTGTCCAGTCATTGAAGGCGGCGACGCGGTCGAACTTTTCGATCCAGCTTTCCGAGTCTTCCAGTGGCGAACCGTGGAAAGTTGGCGACTCTTTGGGTTGCCGGAGCAGGAGTGGTGCAGGCTGCACGGGGGCGGTCATGGTTGCAGTAGTTGATGTCGGGATCTGGGTCTGCCTGGCTGCTTCAGGAAGGGGCCCGCACTCTGGTTGTAGTCCTCTCTGCCTGCGTCTTGTTCGCTGTTCAGGGTAAGCATCCGTGTCTTCTTTGCCGCTTGGGCTGGGGTCGCGGGTTGAAGAGGGCGTTCCGAACATCAAAGAAGCAGCATCTCCACCAGATAGGGGTTGTGACTCGGCCGAAGACAGGAGACTTTGTGTTGGAATTTAACTGTTTATTTTGGCGAACCTGTGCCCGGTAAACGGAAAGTCCGATTACAGTAGCAGTCTTGTACTTATAGCGGTGAACGGAGCGTCGGCCGTCAATCAACTACTGACAACCGGCGAAGCGCGTCGGCATTTATACTCTTGTCGTCGAATGTTCTAGCGTTACCACTGGTGGTGGCGTAGGTTCCAGAATAATCTGTACAGTTCTCAGAGTAGGCGTGATCTCACCGAAATGATCTACTACAGTCAGGAAGCTTCTCGGAAACTGCAGGTGCTGTTGGCGCTGAGAATTGTGTAGTGTTTTGGGACGATAACAAAACTTGGTAAGTGGAACGTGGCAATATATTTAAAAAAAACAAAGCATTTAAAAAGCTAGGCTATCTATGTCGCACTCTATCTAACTACCCAGAAGACGAAGCTTCTGTTATATAAATTGCTAATTTGTCCTGTGCTTGAATATGCGTTCGTTGTCCGGAAGCTCTGTAAGCAGTGCGAAGCAGTCCAGAAAAATGCCGGTAAGGTCTTCACAGTCCCAGCACACTTATTAAGCAGAAGCAACTGCTGTCTGTAACAATTGCCACTGTGATACTGACACCAGAACTATCTTTCGTTACAATTCGTAACCGCAAGGAAAAAAAAAACTAGGTGTACTGGGGAGCAGGTACGGTTTACCGGCGGGGTCTGCCAAGTTTAATATCGGTTTCCCACGCGTTCTAAAGCGCAACATCTGCTCACGCTTTCTGACACCTCTAGGCTCATACCATAGATACGCCCACCTAATTTTATTGATGGAGTATTGGGATGCTTTTCGCGCAACGTAGAGGGCAGTCGTGCCAGTTCACTGCTGTAGTTCTATCACTATAGCAACAACTACATAACGGCTTGGCCAAAACAAATGCAGTGTGCCGGAAACATTATGCTCTCATATTGGTTCCCCAAGCATAGGAATCGCCAAGTCTGTGTTCTCGGATAAAAGCTAAAGAAGTGCCGGCGAGCATGACCGCCGGCTGTCGGTGAGGGGAGACGCACGCTCTCTGGGAGTGCTGGAATCGCGTCGCATCGATGTTTGTTGCTTCTTGCGCAGACACCGTACATATTGAAAAATGTTTCATTTAGGTTATTTGATGCAATGGCTATGCTGTATTGTCATTCTTACACGTCGAGATCATGTATTCTGTCACAATCTGTCATGTGAACGAACCCACCACAAGAGCTGCAGGACCATGAAATGCAAATTTTGACATTCATGACATACATATCATGATTTTCACGTTATGACTAATCAAATATGTTCTACTTACAATCATGTTATGCCATACCAAGTTTGGTATCAGTAACAATATCGAAACAGCCAGGAGAACTAAAAGTCGTTGGCGGCTAGACAGATGAATAGATAGATAGATAGATAGATAGATAGATAGATAGATAGATAGATAGATAGATAGATAGATAGATAGATAGATAGATAGATAGATAGATAGATAGATAGATAGATAGATAGATAGATACGCTCATAGTCACCAAAGTTCGCTACGATACGCTTCGCATTTATTAAAAGGCAGCTATAGCACGAGTAGAAAACAGAGCCTTGTACTAACTCCTAATACATGTTGATTGCTGGTGTTCTCCAGTATTTAAGTCAATATTATCATGGAGGGTATGCGTGAACAATAGGCAATAGTTTTTCTCTTAAGTGCACCCGTGGGTGGGGCCAAAAAAACTGACGAAGTTGCGACAGCTACCTAAAAACTAACGAGCAAACGAAAAGTTATGTATTTTAATTTTTCAAGTCGGGAGGCGACCGTGATTTATGACTTATACACCTGGTAGTAGCACTAGCATTGTGTGTTTAATGCGTTTGGTCAAGCCACCGAAGAGAATCTCGGAGGCTACGTAGAAAACGAAAAGCACGTGGTTAAGATGAGTTCCACCAGGTGCAGAAACGATCGTGGCTGCTCACACATGCACGCGATCAATGAGCTCATCCAAAGTATTCTTTATCAATTATGGTGAGAATAAATTGGTGCTCACTTAAAGTAACCGTGTGCTCTTATAACATGCGTACCCAGTATGACTTCTAACTTGAACCGAGGTAAGAGTTCACGCACCATTTCCATTTTTGATAATGCCTTGACAGCGTTGCTTGCGGCGCTAAATCACGGTTACCATTGTCGTCGTTTCCTTCCCGATTTTACTTTCAGCTGCCTGATTCTCATATAAAAGGCATCCGCCTGAGCATCTTCTGAATTTGGAAAATGTCACCACGTGTCAGACAGCCCAGGTTCTCGCAGGAAGACCAACAAAATTCGCTGCACGTTCCTCCTAGTTGCCGTGGGTCCTTCAGGAAAGATAACGTCATCAACTGTCCGGTGCCTATGACAGCCTTTTCGCAAGGTGCGGATCATCGTTGCTCGTTGCACATCAAACTGTGGGCAAAGCCAACTGAAATGTTCAATATCCCCGATGTCACCACAGAAGGCACAGAAGGGGGAAGCGTATCTCCCAGTCTTGAATGACCAGGCCGGGGTGTATGCGGAGCCGGTTTTTATGTGGTACAACAGCGTCGCTTCTTGACGAGAAAGTCCATTAATTACACATGCTTGGTGTGGAAACTTGTAGATCGCCTTGAAATGATTGCGTATCACATCTTTGTTGTTCTGGTAAGTCTTGGGAGTTCTTACTTTTGGAAACGATGTACGTGCTTCGCATGCAAGGGCATCAGCCTTTTCATTGCCCTCAATGCCAACGTGGGATGGGATCCACTGGAACTTTATATTGTAGCGATGCTGACGCCGACAGGTTAAAAAAACAAGCGTCTTTATTAGGGCGAACTTGTGCCCACGATTCTAAAAACTATGGTCGTCAAGTTCGAGTAGCCGAGTGGCACAGATCTGACTAACTTCCTCTTCCTCGTTGTTGAACGTCCGAACGCGTGGCGCATGCCAGCCGAGCCGGGTCTTGCTGGTGCTGGTGACGATGATTGTGGCGGGCTACTTGAATGTGGCAAACCTGTCGCAGCATTGCCCCCCTCCTCAGACGCATCGTCCCGATGCTTAAGACAGTGAAAAGATACACGCGCACTCTCACTCGTTGTTCGACGATCTGTCATGATAGGGCTTCATGCGGACTACGTGGACCACTTCCGTGGGATTGCGGCGTCTTGAACTCACGTGTCCAGCAGACCTAACTTCATAAGTGACGTTGCTGATACGGTTGAGTACTTCATAAGGGCCGAAGTATCGGCAAAGAAGCTTTTCAGAGAGTCCGCGGCGGCGCACTGGTATCCATATCCACTCTTTGTCACCGGGATGATAAAGTGTGTCACTGCGTCGCTTGTTGTAGCGACTAGTATCGACGTGCTGTTGGTGGCGTATTCGGTATCTTGCCATTTGCCGTGCTTCTTCGGCTCTTTGCAAGAAGTCATCTAAGTCAGGTGGATAGCTGCTTTCGTCCTGTAGTGGTAACATGGCATCCAGCGGGGTGGTCACTCTTCGGCCGAATACTAGTTCGAAAGGGGCAACGTGGGTTGTTTCTTGAACGGCTGTATTATATGCGAATGTTACGTAGGGTAATATTTCGTCCCACTGTTTATGTTCAACATCAACATACATTGATAGCATGTCGGTCAGAGTTCTGTTGAGGCGTTCGGTTAAGCCATTTGACTGAGGGTGATACGCCGTTGTTCTTCTGTGATCGGTATTTGTCATGCGCATCAGGCATTGCATTAGGTCTGCAGTAAATGCGGTGCCCCGATCCGTAATAACGACGATTGGCGCACCATGTCTGAGCACTATGTTGTTCACAAAGAACTTGGCGACTTCGGCAGCTGTCGCACTGTATAGAGAGTCAGTTTCAGCATAACGGGTGAGATAGTCTGTGGCTACGACTATCCATTTCTTGCCTGCACGCGATGTCCGCAAAGGTCCTAGGAATTCCATGCCGACTTGTTGGAATGGGGCATCTGGAGGGTCTATTGGCTGGAGATGGCCGGCTGGTTTTACGGGTGGAGTTTTGCGCCGTTGACATTGACGACAAGTTTTCACGTAGCGCTGCACTGATGCGAGCAACTTAGGCCAATAGTATTTCAGGCGAATCCTGGCGAATGTTCGGCTCACACCCATGTGTCCAGATGTTGGCTCGTCGTGGCATGCGTGCAGAATTTCCTCTCGCATGGCTGTGGGCACGACTAGTAAAAACGTTTCACCATTAGGTTCGAAGTTCTTCCTGTAGAGGACACTTCCTCGAAGGCAGAACGCGGAGAGCCCTCTGGAGAATATGCGAGGGACTTGAACGTCGAGACCCTGCAGGTGTTGTATAAGTGCCAGCAAATCCGGGTCATCTCGTTGTAGTTGAGCGATTTTGGATGTGTCGACAACGCCTAGAAACGGGAAGTCGTCCTCTTCAGGTACACTTGGATCGACGGGAGAGCGTGACAGGCCGTCGGCATCGCTGTGTTTCCTTCCCGATTTGTACACGACCGTAATATCATACTCCTGCAGCCTAAGGCTCCATCTTGCTAGTCGACCTGACGGGTCCTTGAGATTTGCCAGCCAGCATAGAGCATGGTGGTCACTGACAGCTCTGAACGGTCTACCATAAAGGTAGGGTCGAAACTTGTTTATGGCCCAGATGACTGCGAGGCACTCTTTTTCAGTTGCAGAGTAGTTTGCCTCAGCTTTTGATAGTTTGCGGCTGGCATAGGCTAACACTTTCTCTTGACCATTTTGCCACTGGACAAGGATGGCGCCGAGGCCGACATTGCTGGCATCGGTATGGACTTCTGTGTCGGCTGTCTCATCAAAATGGGCAAGTATTGGTGAACCCTGTAGTCGTTTCCTTAATTCGTCAAAAGCTTTCTGTTGTTCGCTTTCCCACGCGAAGGGCACATCGTCTTTTGTCAGTTTTGTAAGAGGTTCCGCAATCTTTGAGAAGTTTTCCACAAATCGTCTATAATAGGCACATAAACCCAAAAATCGACGCACTGACTTTTTGTCTCTGGGTGTAGGGAACCTCTGAACAGCGGCTGTCTTTTCGGGATCGGGACGAACACCCTCGGAACTAATGACATGTCCAAGGAATCGCAGCTCTTCGAAGCCGAAGTGGCATTTTTCGGGTTTGATCGTCAATTTCGCTGACCGGATGGCTTCCAATACTGTGCGTAGTCGCTCTAGATGTTTGTCGAACGTTGCAGAGAATACCACCACGTCATTCAAATACACTAGGCATGACTGCCATTTCAATCCGGCGAGGACAGTGTCCATCATTCGCTGGAACGTCGCTGGTGCGGAACAGAGGCCGAATGGAAGCGCTTTGAATTCGTAGAGGCCATCTGGTGTTACGAATGCCGTTTTTTCACGGTCCCGCTCGTCGACCTCTATTTGCCAATATCCGCTTTTCAGATCTAAGGAGGAGAAAAACTTTGCGGATCGCAACCGATCTAGTGTATCGTCGATACGTGGCAAGGGGTAGACATCTCGTTTAGTTACACTGTTCAGTTTTCTGTAGTCGACGCAGAATCTAAGTGTGTTGTCTTTCTTCTTAACTAGCACTATGGGAGACGCCCATGGACTATTCGAAGGCTGGATGACATCATCAGAAAGCATCTCCTCCACTTGCTTCTTGATAATTTCCCGTTCTTTCTGTGACACCCGATATGGATGCTGGCATATAGGCCTCGTGTCGTCTTGCGTTATAATTCTGTGTTTCGTGATGGACGTGCGCTGGACCTTCGAGGTACTTGAAAAGCAATCAGAGAATTCTTTTACCAAGGCGTAAATCTGTTTCTTCTGACTGTCCGGAAGGCTCTGATTGACGGTCACGGATGTGTCGATGTTGCAGGCCACTGGTCGAGTGGTTGATGTCGTTAAGCTGCATAGTTCGGTCGCCATACAGAAGTCGTGTAAATAGGCGATAGCCGTGCCTTGAGCGATGTGTTGAAGCTCATTGGAGAAATTTGTGAGTAGGACATCTGCACGGCCATTCGTCAAGTGAACAAGACCCCTAGCTACGCAGACACCTTTGTTCAAAAACAGTCCTACATTTGTATCCGCTATGCCTTCGCGGTTGTACAATGCATCATTTTCTACGAGCACCATTATACTGCAGCGTGGCGGCACAGTTACGTCATCATGAACAACGCGTAGAGCAGTTAGGCGTCGTTCCTCAGATTCCTCCACAGGTATAGCTCGTTCAGTCGAAAACGACACGCTGGACCTACGCAGGTTAATTACGGCGCCATTAGCTCGCAAAAAATCCATTCCTATAATGAGTTCTCTTGAACATTCTGGCAGCACAATGAAATCGGCCACGTAAATAAAGCCCCGTATTTCAAGTCTTGCAGTGCATCTGCCAAGGGGCGTAATAATGTGACCGCCTGCCGTGCGTATCTGCGATCCACTCCACTGTGTCACAACTTTGTTTAGCTTTTTCACCATCTTGTGACTTATCACTGAATAATCAGCACCGGTGTCGACTAAGGCATTCAGCTCCCATCCTTCCATTCTCAACCGCAAATCTGAAGTAACGTTTTCGTTGCTGCACCCTTCTACCGGAAATACACCGTCATCACCCTCAAACCAAATTGGAGGATCTTTGTAACTGACGTTATCAGCGGCCTCACCTCCACAGGTCGCTTGCTTCAGTTTTCCGGGTGTGGACTTGGAGAGCGATGACCAGGCAGCCTTGAAGGTGTACGTGGGCTGGATGACCGGTAGCGCATAGGCGATGGTGACCGTGACCGGTGTTGGCGTAGAGTTGGCGAGTTCTGGCGCGTCGACAAGTACTCCTCAATCTCCGCTGGTCGTTCGCCGTTTCGGGGGCACGGTGCATATGACGGGAAGCCTCTTTATCCAGCCTGTCGGTAAGGACAGAATCTGTACAGATGACCCGCTTCCCCACAATGAAAACACAGAGGCCTGCGCTCGTGATCACGCCAGACGTCACTTTTCCTGGGCCTACGCTCCACATAGTGATGTGTGCTACGTGCTCCTGGGGGCAGATAGGTAGCTGTCGGTTCCCGTGGACGAGGTGCGCTGCGTGCCGCAGGTGGGAGAGGAGTCGTTGCCATCGCAACTGCTGCATTGCTGTGTACCGTGGGTTGTCTGACAACCTCAGAGTATGTTCGGATAGGTCGAACCGGCTGCAGCTCACGCTCTGGCTCTCGTATCACCTGCCTCAGTTCGTCACGAACAACGTCCGTAACAGATAGTGCAGTTGAAGTCTGGGGCATATGCAGTCTGCTCAGTTCTTCTCTGATAACTGATCTAATTAGCTCTCGCAGGGCTTCAACGTCGTTTCGCACGCCTCTGGGAAATACCTGTGCAGATGCGCAGTTAAGATTCCGGTTGTACTGCCGAGCCCGCTGTTCCAGTGTTCTTTCGATGGCCGTCGCTTCCGAGTAAAACTCAGCAACCGTGCTCGGAGGGTTGCGGACGAGAACGGCGAACAGCTCTTGCTTCACTCCGCGCATTAGATGGCGCACCTTCTTATCCTCAGCCATGTTGTAATCCGCACGCTTGAACAGGCGGACCATGTCCTCAATGTACATAGCAGCACTCTCGTTTGTTAGCTGGTTTCTCGATTGAAGAGCTGCCTCCGCCTTTTCTTTCCTGTCTATGTTCGCGAACGTAGCCACCGCTTGTCGTCGAAATACCTCCCAGGTAGACAACGAGGTTTCATGGTTCTCAAACCATGTCTTCGCGAAGTCTTCCAGGGCGAAGTATACGCGACGGAGCTTCTCTCTTTCGTCCCATCCATTCAAGCTCGCTACTCTCTCGAACAGGTCCAACCAATCTTCAACATCCTCGTACGAGTCGCCGTGGAAAACTGGCGGCTGGTGCGGCTGGCTAATGAACAATTGTGCCGGTGTTACCTGGCTAGTCATAGTGGTGGCATCCATCGTTTGAATTCCCCTTGGTATGAAGTGAAGAGGACCGAACTCAGGTGAGTCACCTCGAAGACGGCGACTTGCCCTCTGGTGTACAGGAGTCACTTCCACGGGGTTGATACGCTGGTCGTCGGGGCTACGCTGTCTTGAGCTCGTGGGGCTTCGATTCATAACCCAGCAACTCCACCAGAAATGTAGCGATGCTGACGCCGACAGGTTAAAAAAACAAGCGTCTTTATTAGGGCGAACTTGTGCCCACGATTCTAAAAACTATGGTCGTCAAGTTCGAGTAGCCGAGTGGCACAGATCTGACTAACTTCCTTTTCCTCGTTGTTGAACGTCCGAACGCGTGGTGCATGCCAGCCGAGCCGGGTCTTGCTGGTGCTGGTGACGATGATTGTGGCGGGCTACTTGAATGTGGCAAACCTGTCGCAGCAATATTAAAACTCTTGCCATTTAGGTGTTTGATTAGTGCCAGAGATTGCCTGGTGAACTTTTCTTGAGGTAGGCCATGATGCAGTCTTTGTAGCGCCGATTTGGAGTCCGTCAGCACTACAACATATTGTGCAGAAAAGGATCGCAATTTTCGCAAAGCCGCCGTGATTGCAGCGCTTTCTACCGTTGTGGACGAAACCACGCGATCCAGGCGGCCCGACCATGACACTTCAAGGCATGGTATGCAGAAAGCCGCTGCGCAGCTATCCGTTTGTCTGCACACTTATCCGTCGGTGTACACTTGTAGGTGGCTGCGGTACATGGTGCTCAAGTGGTCCAGCGCAAGAAATGTTGCTTCCGCGGCTGGAATGGTGCGCTTTGCTGGTAGATTGGGTACGCTGAAGTTACACGCAACATCCACAAAAGACCATGGCTGGTTCATAGGGCGTCGTTTAGGCAGTTTGAAGCCTAAATATCGAAATGTGTTTAGTGCCGCGTGGAAATGTGAGCCAGTTCTTGCTCTTAGCAGCCGGAGAAGCGCCGTGCCTGCGAAGGACTCGCCCAGTCTTGACAGCTGCGTCAATAAAACCTGAGACGCCAAAAGGCGGAGCGGAAGAGACTCGGCTTCATTGGTGACCTTCGAGTTAGAAACCGCCTGAGGGACTCCCATCGCCAAGCGAAGACCCTTTATTTGCACTGCCTATAGGCGTTCGAACTGGCTTGGTGATGGTGATATCAGGGGCAGCTGATAAAGAATGCGGCTTGTTATTAGCGCAACATTCAATTTAAGCATGGACATAGGATCGTTGCCCCAATGAACCCCTGCCATGCGACGAAGCGCGTTGATCCTTTTCACTGATGCAGTGATTATACCATCAACCGCACGTCGCCATAATAGCTTGTTGTCGATGGTAATGCCCAGGAAACGGACACTTGTTGCACAACGAATTGAGTGGCCTCGAATATTCAGCGACAGACGGGTTGACCTCCGTCGCGCTCCCGGTAAGAGCATGAAGGCCGATTTTCCCGCTGATAAAGATAGGCCAAGTGTCAACAAGTGACGCTCAATGAGCGAAATAGCGCTCTGTGCTATCCGGGCCAAACGTTTGTGCGGGTACCCTGAGATCCAAATGCAGATGTCATCGGCGTAGATGGATATTTTAACTGCTTTCAGAGCTAAGTGCAGAGTGTCGGGAAGGCTGGCCATGGCAGCGTTAAAAAGCAAGGGAGATAGTACACTTCCTTGTGGGACGCAGAGGGAGACGCGTCTCTCTTCGCTCGGGACATTTACAAGCTTAACACAGACACAGCGGTCTCTGAGAAATTCATGTACGAACAGAAGAGCATTTCCCGACACACCCATGGCTTGGAGCCCGTTCACGATGCCTGCCTGAAGCACACAATCATATGCCTTGGCAACGTCCATGAAGACGGCGAGTGTCGAGAGTTCGCTGACGTGGTGGTGCTCGATGTGGCTTAATAGGTGCAAAACACTGTCCTGGGCACTCAGTCGTGGGCGAAAACCGTTCATACACGATGGCCATCGTCTTCCTTGTTCAAGGTACCAAGTTAATCTTGTACATATTAATCTTTCCATCAACTTAGATACGCATAATGTAAGAGATACTGGCCGATGTGACGCGAGGCTCGCAGGATCCTTTCCGAACTTTATGACTGCCACCACCCATGCTGTCGTCCAAACAAATGGGATCTCTCCCGTGCTCCAGACATGATTAAATATGTCCAAAAGGGCCCTTTTTCGCTCATATGGTAGATTTGTCAGCATTTGATTGCTGATCAAATCGGGACCCACGGCACAGCGTCTTCCTAATTGGCTAAGTGCCATATACAGCTCTAGAAAGGTAAATGGCGTATCCGTCGTGTCAAAAAACTGGGGTGACAGAGGAATCGCCGCTCCTGCTGATCTACTAGACGTGTACACGTCTGCGAAATCCTCTGTTAGGGTTTGCAAATCTATCCCTTGTTTCAAAGCGAGTGCTTCGAATGGCCTGTGTGTTCGGATCTTCCCAGAAAGACTATTTATTACTGCCCATATCTTTGTCAAGGACGTAAACGTTGATAAACTCTCACAGAAAGCGGCCCTTTGATTTTGTCTTAATTTTTTTGTATGGCGACGAATCGCAGCGTTTCTCCTGTTATATTCGGTTTTCGCGAACGGATTTCCTTTTGTTCTCAATATTTTCCGCTCCGCCTGTCTACGTGCTGCGCAGAGGTTCTTCAATTTCAAGTCAGAAGTAGGAAAATGGTCGGGCAGTTTCAGCAACGAAGTTGCTGCTCGCTTGCTTTGCAACATATCTGCGAACAGCTCACCAGTGGATTTGTCCAACGCTTCTCTGTAGGTGTCCCAGCGTGTTACATTGCAGAATTGTCGACCAGCAGCTCGATATCTCAGGATATTGGTGAAGTTGGGGGAATGGTCGCTGCCCATCCTGTCTAGAGCCGTGGTCGATGATACCAGAATGTCCGTGGAGTGAAGTACAAGGTCTACTGCACTCCATGAATCTGGTGGGCAGAAAAATGTAGGTTTGCCATCGTTCGCCACACATAAGTCAGCAGCATCCGCAGCTGCTAGAAGTTCCTTGCCTCGAAAATCTACACTCTTATCTTCCCAGAGTGGATGGTGCGCGTTAAAATCACCACAGATTATTCGAGGAGCGGGACATCGAGCGCAAAGGTCCTTTAGGAAAGTCTCCATGGAGGCCTTTTTTCGTGGGCTTATGTACACCGATGCCACACTCAGTTTTCGGTTTCCCAGGCGCACTTGCACAGCAGCGACTTCCAGTGAGTTGGAACAGAGGTCTTCACTGGTAAGGTGACGTGAGGTATTTCTCGCCTTATGTATATCATTGCGCTTCCATTTGCAAACGACGTTATGCTCGGGTTGCCGTGTCGAGTGTACCCTGGGAGCGTCCTTGCATTCGGTAGACCGGCTTCGGAAAAGGCTAGAATCGGTATTGGAATGTCGCGCAGGAAAAGGTTGAGTTCGCACAGACATTTTAGAAGACCGGCGCAGTTCCAATGCATTATTAAGGGCACTTTCGAAGGACGAAATAGACCAGGTGGGCGAGACATTGCCATTATTCAACTGTGTGTTTGTGGAAGTAGAGCAAAGTAACACTTACTCTAGAGCCAGAACCGCTTCCAACATATCCTTCGTTGAACTCGCAGGCATCTTAGCGACGTGTGAACGCAGTGCGGTGAACAGAGCGCGAATAACGTGCTCGAAGTTTTCTTGCTGTTTGCTTCCAGATGGTACTTGAGGTGGGCTCAGTGCATCAGCGTATGTGCGCTTGGCGGACTCTTTCGTGATACATTTCTCACCAGCGTTGAGTACTTGGGTTGACTCAGTACCAGCTCTTGTCGGATTCAGGCGCGGAAAATTTCCTGCGTACTCGTTATCCAAACCGCCATGTTGTGGCGCGCCGGACGTCTTCTTTGTGAGCGATGGTTCGTTCACAGTCTTCGGGCCGAGGACAAACTTCTTATTTCTTCTCTGCGCAGCTGTTCGTTCTGGACATCAGCCGTAGCTAGCTGCGTGGTCGCCACCACAGTTCGCACACACAAGTTTTCCTTTACTTGTACATGTCTTAAAGTCATGAGGCCCCCCACAGCACTTACATCTTTGTTCCCCACGACAGTGCTTAGCAACATGTCCAAAACGCTGACATTTAAAACAGCGTGGCGGCGTCTCCATGTAGTCGTCCAGCTCGTGTCTGGTGAAGCCAAGGTTGATCTTCTCTGGGCGTTCCGAATTGGGAGCAAATGTGAGAACCACAGAGTCAGTGCGCCTTGATTCCCACTCGGAGGATGAGGTTTGGATCCGTCGTATGATTCTTCTTGCCTGCTATACTCCCTGATGTCTCAGGTAGGTTAACAGCTCTTCGTTCGAGTACCATCTTGGGACCCCTTTTATAATGCATGTATTTTTCATTTAGCTGTGTGGTACACGGGCAGGTATGGCAAGGCCGCAGATAGTGTTCGTCTCTAGAAGCATATTAGCTTGGTGTTCTGTCTCTATATTTAAAAGCAGGGCTGCCTGTGCTGTGAAATGGCTCTTAACTGGGGCTCCACCGAGAATCGTTTCAATTTCCGAGTATAGGTCAATAGGATTCATTTGCCTCAAGTTAGCTCCTTCGGATGTTGAAGCAATTAACACAGAAATGCCCACCGTCCTGTCTTTGCGATGTCGCACAAGGCGGAAACCACCCTCGTTCATTTCTAGATCTGTGAGGTTCGCCCCGTTGTGGTCCCCAACGACAGTTGATTCGTCCTCTGATTCAACGCTGTGTTGTCGCTTGCAGTCAGGTATGCTTGCACAAACCAGCTGGTGCTTCTGACCTGGTGTCACACCTTGGGAGGTCACGGCGGCGCTCTCCCTGATGCTTGTTTCGTTTCTTCTAGCACCTTTCGACGCGGCGGGCTGCGCAGCACCCGTCGGTCGCCGATACGGCAGGTGCCTTTTTGAGGCGTCCGACGTCTTGAGCAGTGCTGAGCCGTAATATAAACAAAAAACGATAAATGCAGACAGAGCTACTTAGCCAAGCAGCAAACAGCTTCGTCGTCTTACGTCGGTAAAGTCTCAGTAGATCTTTCATCTTTCAAAAGAAAAAATGTTTCATGCTAAAATCTACTGAGACTTTAGAGAGACTTCTCAATACATCACTAAAATCTCAGTAGATTTTAGCATGAAACACTTTTCTGTTGAAAGATGGTATGGCGACTGCTATCTATGCTGCCATAATAGTATTGATGCGAATACATTTGATTCTTGTTTCAGCTCCTGACCTTAGGCTCATTCACACGTGCGACTGGCGCCGGTCACGCAACAGTTTGCGACTGGCTACCAAAAAGCGGCTCAAGGAAACCGACGTTCACACCTACTTGAGACTTACAACCCTCGCGACACGCGATTCACACATCCAGTACTCGCACGCTTCACAGTATTCACGTGTGCTCGCATTGTCGTTGCCCCACAAAAGAAAGCTACCGTCCAGTTCTTGCGCATGTGATTGGCTCAGAAGTTGGCGGCTGCGATTGCGTGACTGAAAAATCGGGTAGCGAGCAACATAGCCTAAGTGGTCGCTTTGCGACTAGAGTGGCCTTTTCAGATTATTGGTTTAAGCGACTAACTTGGTCTTCCGACCGATGCTGGTAGCAGGTTTGAAGGAGCCTTAAGGCGACGAGCGAAGGCTACGTCTTCATGCTGCTTTTCACCGGGCAGAAGGGCAAGAATGTTACCTCTAACCCTTTCTATAATTACTCGAAAAGAGAATTAGGGGTCCCTTGCAACGGTGCATCACTTCGCACGTAAAACTCCGAAATTTGGAAAACTCTGTTAGAAAGTAATGGACATTGTTATTGTCTTTTTTTGGCAGACATTGAAGCGGAAATATATAAAAGACGCTTGGAGCAGAACAATGCTGGCCTTTGGTATCCTGAACTTTCTAGGTTTCAACTCCAAAAAAATCTTCCGGGAAATCTTCAAGGACGCCATAGAGTGAGTGCTTTACAATGCCATTCCTGCCGCTGAAAGCTAGAGTACACGACAACTCAAGGCTGCGTAAAGGAGTACGAAAATCCTGTGTGACTCCAGCAGTGCATCTAAGCAGTTTCAACTTACCCCAGGCGTAGATTCGGTTAGACAAAGCTACGTTTCTCGTCTAGTTACGTGGAATGAAATGCACGAGAGAATGAGGATAGGAAGGGTAAAAGTAGTGCTCACGTTGAGAACGCGTGGTATACGGATACTTGCGCAAGACCAAAACGTAACAGAGCAAGGTTGTTGAAACAACTAGCCGAAATTGAAGATTTTCAGGTTTCTGCGTTTAGTAACTTCTGAAATGCACTAAAATTGAAGCTGTATTTCACATGTCAAGCTGCACGCGGAAAATTTCCGGTGGATTGCGTTCGTAGACAAAAGGAGCTTTTAGCTATATTCTTCGCCACACCTCCCTTATCACCTCGCCGCCATACCACTGAATTTGCTTGCGCTTCGGCCCACCACCACCAACAAAGAAAATCTCTTTATGAAAAGCAAATAAACACTCGTTTGTGGCACTTTCCCCCAATCGTCGTACCTGTCTGATTGATTGATTGATTAAAACTTTATTTTTGTCCTGAGAAGACGCAGGGGAGACCCCGCGCCACCCGGCTAATCCCACGTTGGGACCGTCAAGCCGAGCTTGGCGGCCCGTTCGCGGGCACTCTGGACGGCCAGGGTTTGATCCTTAAATTCGGGGCTGCGTAAGAGCGCAGCCCACCTGTCCTCGCTGAGGGCGGGGCCGATGGCTTCACATTCCCACAACACATGATTGAATGTGGCTAACAGTCCACAAACGGGGCAATCCGCACTTGGATACCGTCCAGGGTAGATGGCATGAAGAACCACAGTGTTAGGATACGCACTGGCTTACAATAGTCTTAGGGTGACTGCCTGCGCCCTACACAAGGCTGGGTGCGGGAGAAGAAATACCCTTCGTGACAGATAGAAGTGCTTTGTTATTTCGTTGAACGTAAGTAAGGGTTCCCAGCGAGGCAGAGGGACTGTGGAGGCAGCGCGGTCAGTAAGTCTTCGCGCGGCCTCGTGGGCGCCCTCGTTCGGGTTAGAGGTAGAGCCCTCAATCTTCCCCAGGTGAGCGGGAAACCAAGTGAGAGAATGGGGCGTGATACTCTTGACGCTTTGGAGAATGCGGAGGGCCTGAGGGGCTACCATCCCGGTTTCGTAGGCTTTGATAGCCGCCTTGGAGTCGCTGTATATTGACTCTCTGCGACTATCTAGCATAGCCAGCGCGATTGCAACCTGTTCGGCTATCACGGGCTTCGATGTGCGTACTGTGGCGGAGCAAGTGAGCCTGGAATTTGAGTCGACGATGGAAACAGCGAATGCCTCTTGTTGGACATATGGCGCAGCATCCACAAAGCTTGCATCAGTGGGGTTGCTATGGACGTGCTCGAGCAGAGCTCTACCCATGGCCCTACGCCGACCGACGTTGTGCGCAGGGTGCATATTGTGGGAAATGGGTGCTATGCGCAGCTGAGACCTGATGTTTCTGGGAATCTGCATGGAATCGGGGCACTGGTCAATAGAGTTGAGGCCTAAATCATCGAGTATCTTGCGGCCCGATTTGGTTCCGGAAAGCCTGAGCAGCTGTGAGAGCTCTTGCGCCTCGATTATCTCTTCGAGTGTATTGTGAACCCCGAGCTTGAAAAGGTTTTCAGTGCCAGTGCTTACAGGCAAGCCGAGCGCGAGCTTGAAAACCTTTCTTATGAGGGAATTGAGCTTACTTCTTCATGCAACATGCCAATTATACATGGCCGCCGAGTACGAAAGGTGGCAGAGAACAAACGCATGTATGATGCGGTTGAGATTGTCTTCCTTGATTCCGCGGTGTTTGTTGGTGATCCTCCGGATGAGGCCGAGAGCACTTTCCGTCTTGGTAGTGATCTGTCTCAGTGCAGCTCCGTTAGCGCCGTTGGACTCGATATACATTCCCAATATTCGGAGCGAATCCAATCTTGGCACTGGGGACCCTTCACTAGTGAAAAGCCGTATTTCACTTTGAGACGCAGGTTTCCAGTCACGGTGGCCGCCGCCTCGGGGTCTTTTCTTGTAGAGCAGAAGTTCAGAATTCGATGGGGAGCACTTGAGACCGGTGGGATGGAGTAAACGTTCGGTCACGTCGATTGCGTGCTGCATGGCTTCCTCAACTTGACCGTCGCTCCCGCCACTGCACCAGATGGTTATAGCATCTGCGTAGATGGTATGATTGATTCCTTGAATCTTCGCGAGTTCCTTGGAGAGCCCGATCATCACGATGTTAAATAGTGTTGGTGAAATAACTGAGCCCTGAGGCGTGCCGCGTGAACCGAGGTTGATCTCTCGTGAGAAGTACCCTTCGATCTGGAGCTTGGTAGTTCTCTGGTAAAGAAAGGATCTCACGAAGTCGTAGACCCTCTTCCCTAGCCCTAGGCTGGCAATAGACTGGAGAATGAATTCGTGAGAAACGTTGTCGAAAGCCTTCTCCAGGTCTAATCCAAGGATGGCTCTGGTATCTCTTGTGCTCCGGTCGATGATCTGATGCTTTATCAGCTTCATGGCATACTGTGTCGAGAGACCAGCTCTGAAACCAATCATATTGTGGGTGTACATGTCATTGGTCTCGAGGTGCACCTTGAGTCGGTTCAGAAGGGCGTGCTCTGCGACCTTACCGACGCAGGAAGTTAAAGAAATCGGTCTTAGATTATCTATTCCTGGTGCTTTACCAGGTCTCGGGAGTAGAGCTGTGTAGGCCATATTCCATTGTGCGGGAACCCCCTACTGCGCCATGCCTCATTATTCTTTTTCGTAAAGAATTCAATGAAGCCCTCATCAAGGTTTTTGAGCATCTTCTTGGTTATGTCATCAGGGCCAGGGGCGGATTTGGCAATTAGGGAAAAGAGAGCCTGCTGTATCTCGGCCACAGTATAGTCCTGGTCCAACTCCAGCACGTCGCACCCCACGTAGTCCGGGAACTGTGTGCGTGCAGAGCTATCCGCGACTCACAGATACCTGTCTATATGCTTGTTGAAAACCAATTCGTCCGGGGTAGAGTCAGTAGCAAGATGGATGGCTCGCGCGAGGGATCGCCTCTGACTGGACCTGGTGCTGCCCTGATCGAGAAGATGTTTGAGAAGACCCCAGCTCTTCCCAGATCTGAGCTGACCCTCGATGCTCTCACAGAGCTCATTTCATTGTTGTTTACACAAGGTTTTGCAGTGCTCCTCTATCGCCCTGTTAACCTCGGAAACCTTCTTGCGGAGCCTCCTGTTATGCTTCTGTCCCTTCCACCTCGTGAGTAGGGCTTGCTTGGCTTCTAGTAGGTGTGCCAACCTGCTGTCCATGTTTTCAACATCGAGGTCAGTGACGACCTCCTTGATCGCTGCCGTGGCGTCATCTCTGATTCCTTTGTACCATCCTTCAAAGTCTGTCCCAGCCATCGGTGCTCTCTCAGCTCTGACTTTGCGAAAAGCGTCCCAGTCGACCACCTTGAATTTTTTCGTCCTAAAGCGGGCAATTGCGAAGGATACCTCGATGATGTAGTGGTCACTTCCGAGGTCTAGAGCCATGTTGACCCATTTGACCCCATCTATATTCTTCACAAAAGTCAGGTCCGGGGTGGTATCCCTACATATGGAGTTACCTCTCCTAGTGGGGAAATCCTTGTCAGTTATAAGCGTTAAGTCAGCTTCTGTCGCAGTCTGCCATAGCTCGCGTCCTTTTGGGGTATCATACATGTATCCCCACACGCTGTGTGGAGCATTGAAATCCCCTACCACTACAAGGGGGTAACTACTGGCCATGCTCACAGCCCTTTTGAGGAGAGAGTTTGCTCTCGCCCTGCGATAACTGGGACTGCAGTATACGTTGAGAATAAAAAGGCTATTTCTTCGAAGACCCTTCTTGGGTGAGTTCATTATAATTTCAGTCATTACGTACTCAATGCCATCGGCAACTGCACAGAGGTCACGCGATAGGTAATTGTACCTTTTGCTGATAAGTGTGGCAACTCCCCTACCTCCTGAATGTGATGACGCTACTAGGTAACCCGGGATTTTGATGGGGGTGCCAGACGCAACTTCATGAACAGCGATGATTTGGGGCTTAACATCGAGAGTTCTTAAATATTGCCGTAGAACGGACTTTTTGTGAGTAAACCCGCCACAGTTCCATTGCCAGATTCTGAAGTTTTTGTCCACACTATTCATGTTTAGGCTGAGGGGATGGTTGAGCAGCTATAGCAGCCCGGAGGATCGCGCCCTCAGTCGGTGGCGCCAGTACATTGCGTTGTGCTGGGACCTGTAAAGGAGTCAGACCGGGGTCTCTCCTCGCATCGACCTCTTCTAACTTGCTTATGCGTTCACTCAGTGCTCCTAATCCCATCTTTGGATGCGCCATGGCTTCTTGAATTTTCGCTAAGGTAGCCTGCATGTTCACAAAGGAAACCTTGAGTTTCGACAGTAAGTTTACCGCCTCTTCTTCTTGTGTGTTCTCAACCGCTCGGCGCTTAGTTCCGCTAGGCCTACGAAGTGCCTCAGACGTATCCATGGCGACCGGGGTTGGGGCGGGCTGCGCCAAAGCGAGCAAGGACGCGAGCTTTCTAATCTCCGCCATCTCCGCTGCTAGCCTGCTGATTTCTTGCTTAAGCTGCGCGTTTTCTTTCCTCAGCTGCTCGTTAGCTCGTCGCATCTCGTTGAGCTCACTCGCGTGGGGAGAACCGCGATTCGATTCGTCGCCTCTAGGAGACTCACGTCTTCCTCGGGCCTTGTCGGCCCAGGAGAGCGTCGGCTTCTTACTGTTAGAGGTGGTGGGCGTGTGGGAGCGGGACCTGGTCGGCCCCGACGAAACGTGCCCCGGCTTTGAGTTGGAGCGAGGCTGAGAAGTGGAACTTCCCCGGGCACGTTCTGTCGACCTGGAGCGCGAGCCGGAACATCCCTTGGAGGCACCACCGCGCCTGGATCTGGAGCGGCCTCGCGAGCGTCCCCTGGAACGGGGGCGTCCTCTGCGCTGAGCATCCGTGGTGGGTGACGAAGACTGGAACTCGTCCGCAGTGTCGAGGTGACGTTGCGGGGACGGTGACGCAGCACCAGCCATTCTGGCACGCTCACTGCGACGACGGCGCACAATGTACGGGATCTTGAACCTTTGAGCACAGTCTTTGCTAGCCGTGAGATGCTGGCCACCACAGAGTTTGCACTTGGGAGTACACACATGTTGCTTGTCAGGGCTTGCGGCACCACAGCCTCGGCAAATCGTGTCACCGGAAGTGGGGCACACGTCAGCGCGATCACCAAGACGGCCGCACGCATAACACACGTCGATTTGCTTGCGGTAGAGTGAGCACTGCATCAGCACTGGTCCATACCTGACAAAGTTCGGTACACGATACCCGTCGAAGGCGATGATGACCGTGCCAGTTTGGGCTATTCTCTTGGCTGCTAAGGCGAGTGGATTATTTGTGTTGACAACCTTCGCATCGATGACGTCAGGGCCGTCTTGAAGTGGGACGTTGCGAATCACCCCTTTGCAAGTGGAGTGTGGGGCAGTCTCATAGGCACTTAGCACGTGCACCTTGCCTGAAATGAGTATTTGCTCCATCCGAACGTATCGGTCTGCGTTTTCGCGCTTGTAAGTACTGGCAACCATAATATTTTGCTGCAGATTCGGGCATAGAGTATCCTGGCACAAATCTTCCTGGCTTATGCCAGTGGCAACTAGTATTGCGTCAGCCACCATAGCTGCGCCAATTTTTGAGATATTGAGTACACCTCTCGGTCGGATCACAATCTTGATGTCATCTTGAGGAAAAGAGGGCATCTTTCCCGCGCGTATTACATTGGACTTTAGCGCAGCACCTCTCGATTTGCCGCGGCGTGCGCCCGGCTGCGACGATGGCGCGTTAGAGTCAGCAGTGCGTGTTTTGGCGCCAGCTCTTCTGGCCCCAGCAGACTGCCAACCTTTATTTTGAGTAAACTCTTCTTCTGAAATATCTTCTCCGTGCACTTCATACTCAATCGTGAGCAAATAATTCCGCGTACCGGGCCTCCGAAGGGCCGGCCGCAGGCGAGAACAAGCCCAGCAAAAGCGCGGTCTCCCGAGCCACTCGTTAGGGTTAAAGAGGGCACCGCTCCACAGGAAAAGAAATTGTTCCTAAATTGACAAAAACTCACTTACTGTGGTCAAATATAGTATCGGTAGGATCCTGATGACTTCTCGGAACCGATGCGAGCAACAGTTCATGAACACTTGAAGAAAAAACTCTAGAAACACAGATTTAGTTGCGCGTCCACAGGAGCCGTACGAACGCAGCCTCCATTCCGCGTCTCCGCTCGTGCTCGTCACAGAGATTGCTCCTCTCGTACCTGTCTAGTGAAAGTAAAGATCACGCTAGCGCCAAGGTATATGTTAACATGTAGCGTTACTTCCATAGAAGCCCATCTAACCAGTAGACGGTGGTTCGTTGCCACCGTCTCCAACTACGTATGAAGAGGACAAGTAAGAACAACCAAAATAATAAAAAAATGAAATTTGACGCCGCAAATGGAAGCGGTAGTGACGTCGTGGATTCGCCTTACTTGGGTAAATATATTTTTGTACTGATCGCTTTTCCGCCATACGCACCGTGGTTGTGTATGTGTTATGACTTCTTTTAAATCGCGGTCACATGTTTTCGTATGAAGACCGCCCAAACAGTGCACATGTTTTCAATCCGCAGCAACAAAGCGGCAGACATCGTCATTGCTCTGAGCACCGTGTCGACGATCGAGAGACAGGCCGACTGCTTCACTTTCCCGCCTGGCATGTGGGACCTGAAGACGTTAACCCCACCCGCCAGCAATGAGGCTGGGTTTGTGACTGATCTCGTAAGTAACAGATGGTGGGCACGGCGGCCTCTGCTTTGCTTGCATCAATTCTGAGCACTGTCTTCTAAGGAACCGAGACTCTGAGCTCTCGCAGGTAACAGCGTAGAGATCCGGTGGAGACCTATCATTAGGCGCAGAAGTATTCCAGCGAGGTTTCTTGTGAAAAGGATTTCGGGGGCGTTTCTGTACGCGGGAGATTACGTAGGCGCAAAACCTGGTGCCCAAGATCCACGAAGGCGTGCGAAGAGCCACGATAGTTCAGCGCTCTACTCCATCGTGTATTTGTCGGTGGTCAACCACTTTTGATATAACAATTCCGTTCAAGAACCCTTGGTGGTAAAAATTTGTGGAGCCCTCCCCTACGGCGTCTTTCATTGTTATAGCGTGGTTTTAGGACGTTGCAACCCAACTTTGATATCTGTGGTATTAATAATAAAACCACAATCTGGCAGTTTATTGAGGTTGCTTGTCAGTTCACATTGCCACATGTCATTGAAGTTTTATTGTTTCGCGCAACAACGCGTCTCTGTAACCTGCAGCAACAGAGACGTTGCGCTTGTAAGCATGTGGTTCAAGGTTTCCTTCGCAGCATTTAAGAAGGAAAACTATGCTGAAGGGAAAAAAAGGTTATGAAGCGTAACCACTTTTAAGTTCGTATATTCAGTTCGGAAAAAAAGGTATAAAGAAAATAATGATGAAAGAAAAAATAAAGAAACAAAAAATAAAGGAAGAAAGAAAGAAAGAAACAAAGAAAGAAAGAAATAAGGCTTGTAGGCCATGCACGCACACGCGAATATTAGCTCATCCTCATTTTCTGAATCGGGCACAGGTTTCTGAATTCCTCAATCATGTGCCCAATGTCAGCTTTGATCAACGCCAGGCACCAAGTGCTAAGCGCTATTGTATAAAATACGTCTCCCAGTATTCACGGACTGATTCATCACTTGAACGTTCACCTAATTTATCTTTACGCGTATATTTCATGCGCAGAAATTTACCACAAGTATGATGGACAAAACCCAGACGTACAATACCAGCTCTCAGATGGGCTTCTCTATCGAGCTCGGTACACTGGGCTACCTGTTAACGAAGCAGCCGGCAAGCACAACCACGGACGGCGCACTGGTGATGTCGAAGTGCGATCGTTTTTTCCTCACCAGCATGGACGCAATGGTAAATGTCTGCTTTATGTTTTTTTTCTTTTTGTATTTGCAGTCGTAGCTAATCCAAAGCATCCACGTGAAATCCTGGCAACAGTTTTGAAAAAGGCATGGTTATTGCTCGCAATATGTACACCCCGAACGTGATCACTCAGACAAATCGCACGGGCTATTCAGTTGCGTGTCGAAAAACGCCTATGAAATAGGAAAATTTCACCATCTCTAAGTAAAGGAAAATTAAACCCTAAGTAGCATGCGAAGAAGGGCATCATAGGTTCACTTAGGCCCGTATTCACAAACGCTCCTTCACTCAAGGGCTCCCCTCGACTTGACGAAGTCAAGGTGGAGCGTGCTCCTCCACTCAAGGGGCCGCTGCGTTTCATGAACGCTCCTCCACACTTCCTTCGCCCAGGGAGGCCTTGGAAAAGCTCCCTTCACTTGAGTGAACTGCAAGCGCCGAGAAAAGCGCCTGATAACGAGAGTATTTGCGATTGTGGTTAAGAATTGCCTATCTCTGTACAATAAAAGAATGCTTTTTCTAGTTATTCTTCTTTCTAAATTGACATTACAGCAAAATACGTGCATTTAGAGTGGTAGTATTGTTTCCCTAAGCCTTGTGCTGATAGAGTTAGCGAAACCCTGCTTCAAGTCTGGCAACAGTCGCACCCAAGCAGCTGAACGAACAGATGATGGCATTTCGTCTGCTGCTGAACGTGTCTACCTGCTTAGTTAATTTCGTCTTGTATGCGTCTAATAATTGCAGTTTATATTTATGGTAGTGTTTGCGTGTGTGTCGTTTGAGAGCCTACTTTCGCCGGGTTGACTAACGAACTATGTGAGTGATGACAAGAAGCGCAATAGATAGTTTGTTGCTTTGTTTACTTTCGCTTTACTGAGAGCCTTCTGATCACTACTGTTGCCACCGAATGTATAACGCGGTGGAATGAGTATTTTTTTACTATATATCACATTATATTGGCCTGCTTTTAGCATTCACCACGGCATTATGTATAAGGATTACTCGTACGTAAATTCGTTCTCGCTACTGGAGTACGTGCACAGTTCCTAATTTCAGGGGCCTGTGAAATGTTTATTTTTCTCATTTACTGCGAATTTCACCGTGGCGCTTTCGTAGTTGTTCCTCTGCGTATGATAGAAAATTTGAAAGACGTTGCTCGCAACTGATATTCAAGGTTATACCAGGGTAGCGTTAAATACTAGGCATGTTATACTCGTGGCTGAGCAATCGAATCAGACTGCTACGCAAGTTAAGAAAAGCGATCGTGTGCCTTTCTTTCACTATTGGCGAAAAACACATTTCAAAGTTGTTTTCTTCATTTAGCAACATATATAGTCGGTTAACAAGGATGGGTGTGTGTGTGTGTGTGTCAACTTTAACATTTTAAACTTCCAAGGAATACGTTATTGTTTTTGCATTGTTTTTCTATTTGCCCTGCATTTGTGGATGCGTCTAATTTGACAGATTCACACAGAAGTAACCTTTAAATTTGTGTAGCTTCCGTCTTCAAGTTCACACAGCGGCAACGTCTTGAATTTTTTTCCCGTCTGCTTCATCTGCATGCTCAGAAGCACAATCGTTAATGCATGAATGACCTTCGCACTAATGTTTTGGATTTTATTTGCAATATAACTACTGGAAATACCTGTTAAAAAAGATCGTGCTGTCTGTGCTGCATTCCAAAGCCCCGGCACAACATAAATTATAGGGGATGTTTTATTTTTTGGAAATCATAAAATTGAAGCCGCGTCTGACTTTTGGCGCTGTTCTCCTTTAAAAACTATCCTGTGGGTTCTCTCAACCTTCGAGAAAGTGTTGTCAAGAGCAGCGTATATTATTCTGCTCATTTATTGAAGACCAGTGCAACAAAGCGGTGAAAAATGCTCAAGAGTATTGCAGTCATCGCGGATACATCTGGTCAGAACCCTGTAAATAAAATATCCGCTATTGCTGCATCATTAGCAAGTCGACCAGTTAGAACTACGCGATCTCAGTTCCGTGGAAGAGGAGTGGTGCTGCTTTATATAAAACAACTTTAATTTTCCTAGAACTGCTTTCCTGTAGAATCGGAGAAGTGGTTTTTGCAGTCCTGTCTCATCATGAAAAGACAAACACGACAATAATTATGTATTTATAAATGAACAAAACAGCAGTTGTGAATGGCAAATGGACCTTTTTTACATGTGGCTGATGAGGAGCAACGTGGCAAACATAAGATACAAATGAAAAGTGTTAATCAATCAAACATATGCAACCTACACACTGTAAAGATATAGTACGAGCTCGGAGGACATTATAAATAAGATTAAGGAAGTAGACACCATAGCGCGCCTAATGCAGTGTAGCTGCACGCATTCACTGCTGTTTTTGTGCTTTTGTATACAGTCGTGCAAACTCTGCAATGCATTGATAATACGGCAGATTTTAGGAGGCCTTTTTTCTGTGTTCTTCTGTCGGCAGCTGGTCCCCTGCACATAAGAGGCAAGAAATAGTATTAGAAAAACGTAATAGGTTGGATACAAAAGCCGCATTTTTCTTTGATTCTAGCGGTGCACACATTCATTAGTATGTCTCGCGTTAAAGAACAGACATGGTTGAAGTATTGAGCTTGACTATTTTGACACATGTTTGGTTCAGGCACTTGGGCAGCTGACCAGGCATATGTGTATATAATTTCATTAACTAATTGCACGAATCAGTGCCATAGCCCGCAATTCGTCTTCGGGGGGTAGGAATGGGGTTAAATTAAAAAAAACAATCTCATTATGTATCTGCTGTATTTATATTTCATATGTTTGCGTTTTCATACGACACTTGACACACGTTTGCGTACATGCATGTTTCACACAGCATGATCATCTGCTTGATCCCCTAAATTTGTACTTGGTTGTTCATTGGTATTGTGAGCTGCATAGACACTGTATAGAGAAGCTATGTTTCACGCGTAGTAGCTACAGCAGCACACTCATTGCGCCCAATGTATTGTGTTGTGCTTTTCCTAAACTGTCTTTAATAGTAATCTCACGGAAGCAGGATAAAAATAAAAAATAACACAGGAGAACTTACTTTCTCATTGGTACAGATGGTCGTCTAATGGAGGTGTGCTTCGTCGTAAATTTAGGCTAGGGCAGCAAATGTTCACCGGAGAGGAAGCCATTCTAAAGCACGGTGAACCCAGCGCATCAAAAGTTTGCTATGCCACTTGCTTGTCAAGCTTTCGCACCACGCTTGAACTGATGCGGTGTGCGAGCTTCATTAAAACACTTCAAAGCATTGGAATCCGCAGTAAGTCATGGAGCACTCGCACGAGGAGTATACGCACACCTGAAGGCAGGTAATCCACTGGCTCATGCACGGAACGCAACACATCATGGCACTGGTGAGTGCTCCTCTTGACACCCCGCCCGCTTGTCCCGGCGCCACAGTAGCCGTTGCTGAACCATTCGAAGACAGCTCCGTAGTAAACGCGCACCGTCATTGTCGAAAGAACGCGGCGGTGGCAGCCAAATTAATCGATCAACGCTGTCAAAGCGAGACGGGCTCCGCCATGGACGCGATGCTGGCGCAAATATTTCACTCGAGGGACGATTCAAGGTAGCTCGATCGCTTCCTTGACAATCTCGAGGAAATGCTCAAGATTTTCTCAAGTGAAGGAAGCATTTCAAGTGAAGGGTGGTTTGTGAATGGGAAAACGCCACTTAAGGAGCGTTTCGAGCGAAGGGTCGAGTGGAGGAGCGTTTGTGAATACGGGCCTTAAACTTCCCTTCATCACGAGCTCCTCGCTCGATGTTAACGCGTCCTTGTGTGTAATACCTGTGTCACACGGGCACGCAAAAAGTCTTTTAAGTAAGCGGTCTTTTACGAAGTTGAAAGACTTTTAACAAAGAGGTGTTTGCGGCGCAGACACACGGCAGCAACGATCTCCTTTTAGTGTTTTCGTTCGAAGACGCTAGCGAAAGCGTGGCGCTAGCAGTTAAAAGAGAAGCAATGAAAATTAAACAATGTATCACGATGTACAAATTAAAGACTTGTTGCACTGCTCGTTTCTTCAAATAAATTGAAAAATAAGAGATGAAGAAACACCAATGTGAAAGTTTTTTGCACTAGTTAAGGAAGCATTCCCATAATAGCGACGTGCACAAGTCCGTCTGGCACCACTGTGCTTTTATTTACCGTATTTGTTTTTCGCTGCTCTCGACTGCTCTCGGCACGTTATGGACGACCGTACGGGAGAAAAAAGCGAGGATCGCAAGCCTCACGGCCTGCCTTCTCGCTCTGGAAAGCAAGGCAGACGCTGCAAAAGCCGCCAAGGAGAGGATAAAGCAGCGCAAGACCGAGCGTCACCACGTGATATTGCCGACGCGTTGTAAACTTGTAGCTGCTTACGAGACTAGAAAAGGAAATAACCATTAAAAGAGTTCATTACACCTTCTGCAGGATATGAAATTTGTTTTTACAAAGAGTTTTGATGACAGAAAAATAAGCATTCGCTCTTTTTTTTTTCCACCACTCGAAAATTGCTGGCGCCCACTGGTTTCGAGGCTACTCATTCAGAGCCGTAAAAGAGATCGACGAACGCCGTTTACGAAAAAGACCGCTTCTGAAAATGAGTTCGCTCTGTGCCGTGTGTCTGCTGTCAGGAACTCCTTTTCGGAAAAAGACCGCTTACTTAAAAGACTTTTAAGTGCCCGTGTGACAGGGGTATAAAGTACACCATGAATTCACAGTAGCTTCTGTTGCTGTTGCTCGTCATGATCTTGTTGAAGCATGCCTCGCGGTTTTATCGCCACGCCACGCGGGAGCAGCTGCGTTCATCGCGCGTCTGCAGAATCTCGTTCTCCGACATCATGCGATTGCTGAGAGAGCGTAAAGAGGTGGGACCACAGCATCCTACTCAGCCCCTTACGGAGGCCAGCTAGCACGTGGGTGCGTTGTGGCAAAGTTTGGACCAGCTGTTGCACCTGCGCAGTTAGAGGGGTAACACACCAGATTGAACTCCACCATAAGATGCTGCGTATTACACGTCTCAAAAAATGTAAACTAAAGCACCAGGCCAGCGCGGAAGGCGCAGCGCAGTCGCAGTGACAACTGGAAGAGTGGCCTTTTAGATGCGAAACATCTGTTTGACGAGCTCAATCCGGTGTGTGGCGTGACCACCATTACTGCGCATGCGCGCGCTTCTCCCCCATCTCTCGACTCGCAACGCCGATGCGAGCGGCGTCTGCTAGCATATGGTACGGTCGCTCCCCCCTCTCTCTTCTCAAGCCATTCCTCCGCAGTGGTGCTTACACTCGCATTGCACATGAGCGCTTCCTTCTCTTTCCTCTGCTACCTTTCCCTTCTCTCTCCTCGCAACGTCGACGCAAGCAGCGTCTGCTAGAGGGTTTTTTTTATTGAATAAAACTAACTACTTGAGTTGCGCAGCCGTTCACAGGCCCCCTCGTATATATAGGCACTAAATTTTAGCCTTCAAGGTAGTGCTGCTGGGAAATTTCATCAGTGTGTTGTTGAACAATAAGTATTCGCGGCATGCGCATTAACTATAGGCGGAATAGGGGTATCTGTGTCCAGTTGGAGTCGTATGTCTCTCATTGCCCATCAGTAGTGAGTGACATGTTCCAGTAGCAAACACTGGTACATCACGGCGGGCTTTGCGCCTGCCAGGGTTTCCCTCTTCCATAACGCTGCGACGAGCGCCAGCGTCAACGCCAATGCCTGTGTATACAAGCCTTAGTGGCCACTGCTTTGCATCTACATATGGTTTATTTTAGCGGGCGATGGTGCAAGTTTTTAGAGCCTTTTTGTACACTCTTGGCGCAAAACTACAATCGCACTTGCACGGAACCCTCTCGGTCATAAATTATCATAAGCTTGTGTATTGTGGAAGCATCTACCATGTCATTATTCTTAATTTTTTTGGAAATCGCAGTACCCGGCCTCTGCACACTTAATGGACACCTCCACTTTGTTCATGGTGTGACTGAAAACAATGAAGAATGATGCCTGAGGTTTTGTCATGAGTTGGAACATTTATTGACCCACTCGCGACGCCGAATTCGCATAATGCGACGCCCGGTTGTTACTTCACTGTTGTAAAACAATATTTTACATATTAACATGATTCTTTGCTAGACATGAAAGCTGCATACTGTCGGTTTGCAACTGAATTGCAAGTATTGGGGCCGTTCATTGCTTTGGTACTGAGCTGCCACGCAGAGGGTCAGGGTTCGAATCCCATTAGGTCCTAGGTATTTAGTTAGTTTTTATTACTTTTCGCGATGGTGGTTTTCGATACCAGCGGCGGACAACTACGGTGCCAAGAGTGGTGTCTGTTGTGATCGCATGACAGTTTTCACTGTGAAAAAATTAGTTTCTGCACAAAGGCGAAGATATAAGTGCGATAGCAACAAATTATCATGTCGTGCGAAGTAAGGCTGGTAGTCATCTCTTTGAATCCGATGTCGCGTAATTGTACGAAGCACTGGCGTAAAAGTACACAGCCCCACTGTCCCATGTATGTAGAAGAGTACACGAACTGACTACTCATGCCTGGCAAGCCAGCACGCGCGCCAGTGATCGCAACAGCGCCCATAGAACGGATTCTTAAAGCTGTTGTTCCAACAATTCACCCGCACCACCACCCATGTTATTCCATGCTCGTTCAAGACGGGCGGGGCATTTTTTCAGCTTCAGAATTCGAAGACGGGTTTCACAGGCGGGAACATAACATAGCATGCGCCATCTGAGCGACAGATGCGGCCCGACGTGATTGATCTCTGCAGCTGCCGCGTTCATCATCTACGCTCGAGCGTTTCTACTCGCGGGAAGAACATACGGTGTGCGGGTGAATATTATCATATTCGACTTGATGCGGGACATTACGATGACAGTGACGACAAAAACAGGTCAACCCGCGGAAAGTGGCCATATAGTTGCCATAGCAATTAAAAATAAAAGCCTTCAGACTGTACCCGTACAATGTAGGAGTCGATTTGAAGTGGAGCTGTCAGCCACTAGGTACATATGCTTACCTTATATTATTTCAATGAACCGTTACACGGTGGTTCGACACCTTCATTTTAATGAGTATAGCTGTGTGCTCGTCCTTTGCCAAAATTACTGATAGCATTGCCATTTTCGACTGCTATTCTTACGTCTGACCTACAGACGAGCCTCGACCGATCCTGTGTGGCTCCCTCTGGTGTTCTCATGACGCTCGGTTCTATTTTGTCACATAAAGCTTAAAAACGCAGTGTATATATTTGACCTCGGGTGTAATTATACAGAAAGAGAGATATCTTTCATTGGGTAGTGTTTCTTCTATTCACACTTATCCAGATAACTTCCCCCTATAGCCCATCCTAACAATTATTGATGGTTCGTCAATTCTATTCAATTGATTGATTGATAAGAGGGGTTTAACGCTTCAAAACGAGCATATTATTATGAGAGACGCCGTAGTGGAACACTCCGGAAATTTAGACCACCAGGGGTTCTTTAACGTGCGCCCTATTCTGAGCACAAGGGCCTACAGGATTGTTGCCTTCGTCAAAAATGCAGCCGCCGCAGCCGGGATTTGATACCTCAACCATCTGCTGTGCAGCCGAGTATCTTTGTCACTAGACCACCTTGGCGGTGCTATTTTATTGATTATAGACAAAGATTATTATTCTCTCCTGGTAACATTTTAATGATGACTATCTGTATCTATTCACTATGAACAACCGTTATTGTCAACTCGAAGATTGGTTTATCTTTTCCTGCAAAGTTCCTACCCCCTTTGGACTTCGTCATCCAACTCATAGGGTCGCCAACCCCTGAGAAGGCCGCCAGTTGATGGTCAGGTCAGGCCTTGTGTTAGCTATTACATATTCCCTCGGCACTAACCTTCCGGTGTATCTTTTTACCATAGCTAACACAGCTTACATCTTGTTGTTTCAAAACAAATGATCGCAAAGTATGACCCTGCTGAAAATCCTGAGGCCAAAATGCTAATCTTTTTGTAACCCTCTCCAGCGCGACTTATGATCGACTGTCTACGAATTTGTCTCAATCGAACAACAAAGTTTGAAGAGCACCCGATATCACATTCCAAGAAAGAAAAAGATTCAGTATGTTCTTTCGTGCGACTATCAGGTATTCTTAGTTTAATTATTTACTTAATAATATGCGGTCATTTATCGTAATATAAGAATATATGAAGCACATATGCAGTAATTCAGCTTTTTTTTCGCCGCATTCATTTCCACCTTGAAAAAACATTTTTCAATTCGGTTCCAAAATACTGTACGTATAACATGACATTGCCTTCACCGAAGTAATCTATTAGCTAAAGTCATGCGTAGCACTCTTGTGTTACGCAAACCACATTGATTACGCAAAAGATTCCTTTTATCCTACGCGCAATGTACTTGATTTCTCGTTCAGTGGTCCAAGGAGCAAGCTCAAATAAAAGTGTCAACACAGTTCGACATCATATCTCAAGGGGTTGACCTTTTTTTTTTTGCAGCCCTGCAAAGCCGACTACATTAAGAAGAAAGTGTTTCCTGATGTCAACCTGGCCTTCGCAGAGAGCAATCGTTCGTACATTTTTCTTTATGAAGACGAAGATTCGATCAAATACAAAGTGAGTCCTTTAAACGCCTCCAATTGTGCGCGTGCGCGCTTGGGGAGGGGGGGGTGTTTAGTCTGCACATACTCGGGGACGTCTTAAAGTCACGTGCTTTGCTATTTAGTGGCTACAGCACAATGAAAAGTGAGAGGCGAGTGACGCCTGGCGTCGTAAGGTGAACTACAATGCAAACAGAAGCCTTTGAGATTGTCTACCGGCACGTGGGAGACAATCTGCTTTTCTCATTTTGCTACGCTGCCCCATGCCATTTGAGTAGAAGCTGGTAAAACCAATATTGACACAATGAAGTACTCTGAGATTCAGAGGCATTTTGCGACTACCCTTCAGGGGGAAACGAGCATTCGTCGTGGCATTGCGAAGAAGCGCTAGTTTACAAGGCCAAGGGCCAGCAATTAGGAGTATACGGCAGTTTCCACTGGAGGTGCTGTAATGGCTCGGAAAATGTTCATTTTTGTAATTGCGGAATTGGCGCACTAAGCAATAGAAGCGTTACTAAGTATGGCAATTATTGTCACGTGCTTGCTCAAGATAGACCATGTCAGTTGTGCATGTGCCACGAAGGTTTACGAAATGAACGAGAAAGGAGAACTCGCTTGCGCGGTTGAATTAAAAGATCGACCTGCTTCTGGTGTCTCAATCTCTGCGGCAAGACCTCTGTTTTGACGTCGTGACAATATACCGATAGCTTGAGCAACGTGGCAGCCTAATAATATTAGTGAGGAGCATTCAACTCTTAATATGCGTAATGTTTACATAAGGCAAAAAAAAAGTTACGGTTCGAGCGAAAACCGGCTAGCGTGACCACCTTCCGCAGATGTAGCGTCATAGTTCTGTGGCCAGAGTTTATTTCATTCTTTGGTTTTAAAAAGCACTTTCTTTTTCTTTTAAAAAAATGCATCCACGCTTTCTCTATTTTCAATAGCAGTGACGTGCATCAGCCACACTCGTCCGTCCCGTCACTGATGATTGCATGCACATCCATTTCATAAAATTCTCCGCGCTAAGCATTCTTTATCTCTACGGTGCAGGCACAGAAACTCAAGGAACTATCGACGAATCTGCGCGACAACATGGCCCTACTTCTGATGGACGTCAACCTCGGCAACTTCATCAAAGGCTGCAGCTTACGCAATGACGATGCGTTCAGTCGAATATCAGTTGCCAAAACGGAATTCGGGGTCAAGTGACAACGGGCCGAGAAAACTCTCGGGAGGGGGAGCACGCGCGCTGCCAGTGGCGACTTTCGGCGGCAAGTGACGGACAGAAAACACGTCTTCGTGTAAATATTAAACTAAGAAATCATGAATGTCCTTGTACTTTGATGTAAACTTTGGATCTGAACAACTCGCAGTCTTGTAAAAAAGGGCGTCAGGCAAGTTGCAAACGCCACTTATATTGGCGAAGTCATTGCTTGACATTTATACGGTAGCTAAAGAGATTAAGAGCACAACTTTTTTTATGTCAAATAAAAATGTACTGCTATGCGTGTGTGCACCCTGAAAAATTTGCCTCGTGCCTGCGTGCTTTGCTGCAAATGTCATCGAAAGATGATGGTCTTCCGCCGGCCGTACTAATGAGTCCTGGTCTCATACGTGTGAGAGATGGTGCTGCGTGAGATATGGATGCCACTTTGCAGTAGCATGAGGAAACGTGAGCTTGTGCGGAATGTCGGACCACTGCCAGGTGGCAGCACCATGTAAGCAGAGAGCTTTTTTAGGGGCGAAGCTCCTCTAAGTCTAACGTTGTCACGCGTCACGCGCAACCGAGTGCAGAAGAGACAAGAAAGAAAAGGCAGTATCTCCCAAACAGTATAATAGACGGAGCTGTCTCATAGAAGTACATACAAACTGCAGTTGAGTAAGGATATTCTAAAAGCCGCTGTACCGCTACTTTCCAATTGGCTGCTGCACGGGCTGTGCCTGGGTACGCAAAGAACAAGTGCCTCTCTCTCTCTCTCTCCTGGATAGTCGCTGTACGTGACGGATCGTTGGTGGGGCATGAACGAGGCAGAGTGGCGGGCACCTTGACGCTTGCGCTCGGCTGCCTTGGCTCGCGTCTTGTCGGTGTTACCCACGCGAAGTCTGCATTCTCGAACGCGATCGGACGCATGGGCGCATGCTCGCATGGACGGACACATGAACGGATGGACGCTTCACCCTACTCATAATTCACTCTGTGCTTAACGTTGCATTTTCATTGTGCATAACGTCGCAGCTTTAGCGGAGCTTGAGGAACGTCAGTGTCTCAATTACGTATTTGCTTACTTTTCAGTTGAAGAACACACCCGCTAGCTCTTAGGTATTGATGTTGCGCCTCGTGTATGCGTAATATTTGCTTTTATTTGACAGTGCTCACAAGTATGAAAGCGACCACCCCAGATTGCGGAGCGTTCAGCAAGTGCTTAAACCGAGTTGCTGAATCACGTGACAGACAGACAGCTAGAGCAAAATTTCTGCACTAAAGTATCCTCAGTAAAACTATCGTCTTTAAAAACAGTTACAATGGAGCGTACTAGAATTCTAGTACACACTAGTGACGGTAACCGCCAGTTTCAGTTCCTACTGTACTATGACGTTTAAACACGGTATGAGCTTCTCGCCACGTGCTCGCGTAAGGTGGCGTTATGTTCACATGGCCGCTGTGCTCCGTGGCCCCCTTGGTGATGAACATTTGGCCATTTTGGAATTTTTGGTACCTGACGTAATACAAATTACCCTGGCTGCCGCGGGAGTCGTTAGAGTTAGTGCTGACCAATGTCGAAATGTGGAAATGACAGGAGGTAGGACCCCGGTGAGGCAAGGAAAAAACGCCAGGCCTGCGCGCAAGGCGCAGCACAGTCACAGCGATAGCTAGAAAAGCGGCCTTTCAGAGCCTTTTCCAAACACTATTGGGTAACTGCTGCAAGCACATTATGGTAGGCTGGCATTCACTATGCCATGTTTTTTCATTCTTCCAAGACGCGTGGTATCCGCTGAACACTTGCTAGGAATTGTACGCTTGCTAGCAATGCAGTGGCTGACGACGAAGAATAATTATGCCTGAAGTGGGTATGCGCCACAGTTAATAGCATAACAAGAACAAGCTTTTGTAATGGCTTGATGTCTTGGAAAATTGGATGACCCACTTGTTACGCTATTTGTATTGTACGATGGCTGGTTCTTCTTTCGCTCTTTTTAAACGCAGTACAAGTCGTATTAACGCGATCACTTTGCCGACATCAAGCCTGCTTAACGCAAGTTTCCTAACAAGTCCTAACCACCGGCATAGCTCAGTGGTAAAATGCTGGGCTGGCACCCAGCTGACCCGGAATCACTGTGTCATTGGTAATAGCTTTTTTTTTTCAATTTCGTGTGACGTGGTTACGGACACCACCGGTGGCGGCGGCGGCGGTCAACTACAGCACCGGTCTGTATTCACAGATCGAAAAAGACGAGCAGAAGACTCAACATCGTCTTTTCAGATCTGGGTGGTTGCTGCTGGTGTTTTTCACTTCTTTGTCCTCGCTATACCCTGCCAGATTTTAGTCATGACATCAGCCTCCCTTCCAAGAAAGCGTAGTCCCGATGCCTAATAATCGCAATGGTTTGTACTCGCTTGCAGCGCATAAGTTCATTCCGAGAAATACAGGTTCGCTCCAACAACGTGCGTGACATCTGGCGCTTTGACGCTTGGAGCAGTGCGCACTACCGAGAATGATCTCATAGTTGACGTCACTGAGACACCACAGAACCTTATACGGCCCGAAGTACTGTTCTAAAAGCTTTTCCGAGAGGCCACGACGCCGAATAGACGTCAAGCTAAGGTCGATGTTGGTAGGTGCGCCATGGAAAAATCACCTTATGTACTAAAATTATGTTATCAGCACTTGCCATACTTCACATTTGCTGAGAGCCGTCTCTGTATGCAGAAAATTTCCGTAGCACTATTCTTGAAGGCCAGTTCACACATGACGCAAAAATGCTTAAGCGACTGGATAACCGCGTTCGTGTGCGCAGGCCACTTAAGACTGTTTTCAATGTTGCTAAAATCAGTATTGAATGATATTCAATCGGCATCAGAAATGCGCCGCCATGCATGCCCTGATGATTGAAATTAGTCGGGCTTCTCATGAGTCGCACGCTCACGCGAACTTTATGCAGTATGTTTTACGCATCAAAGCCTTAAGTGAATTTTAAGTGAAAACAACCAAATTTTCTTGGTTAAATCTCGGTAATTAGGCATCGTGAATTTCAAGAAAGAAATGCATGCGAAGCAAGTTCAAAGCTACTTCTCGTCATTCCCATGGCGGTTCACGTGCCTCTCAAAGAACTCGCGTGGATACCAGCCCCCGATTACCATCTGTGCATTGTGTAATGAAATTAAACGCTCTCAAGGAACGCATCCTTGCAAGCATTGCAATTTTTGTCGCTCAGCGCAGGTAGTTTAGGACTACTACAGTGCATTAGCTGCCGACTCGGTCAGTCCTAGGTTAAATTGTAAAGGGGAAAATGAAAAAGTTTTAACTCGGCTACACAACACTATAGATAATATTGAAGCTTCAAAATAGTAACTTGATAACGTTAAAGAGCTCGTTTAATCGAAGTGTCAGGGTCGGCGTCGTCGGTTGTGAGCGAAAACGTATCTTTGCGGGACCGAAAAATTGGCCATCTTTGCCTGACCGAAAAATCGAGAAATGTGAAGATAATATGACAAATTCTGGGTCTGCGTGGCAATCGAACCTAGGTCGTCTGAGTGGCTAGTGTAGCAAATAACTTCCTTTAGCTGCCAATGCAGTGAAATTATCTTTGAAGGTTCACACATTACGCGAGTCATGTGTACATGTTTCACAATGAAATACTGCCGTAATAATGCGTGGCACAAGCGTGCACTACCATGTGGCGTCAGAACACACCAGCCAGTCACCCACAGCAAAAAACACATTCACTACTGCAGCCTAAAGGCAACGTAGTGGGTTCACAGCAAGTTTGAACAGATTTTATGTACTAAGTCTTTGAAGAGCGCACTAGGAAGAAAAATTGCTATCACGTTCAGCTGGTGTAGGCAAATCTTAAGGGTCCACCAGTTTTTTTAAAAATGAGCTCAATCTCTTAGCGCATCACCCCACGAATACAATGTCATCATTCTTTTTGCCAAAGCTATTTCTTTTAGTCATTGCGAGAAAGTGAATGTTGTAGTTTTCGGAATTTATTTATTTAATAATTTGATACTGTGAGCTTGCTTTACAAGCCATAGGCAGGAGTAGATAAAATAAAACAATGTTGGAACAAACTGTGAATAGACTTCGAAAGAAAAATCAGTGAAACAAATATGAAGTCTGTCTTGAACAGTATTCAGAGCATGTGAAACATAGTAATAAATGAAATATGGAAGATACAAGACAATACACAAGGGTAACACGAAATGGGCTCGTCCGTAATGATTGATTTGTTAGAGCAGAGACAAAAGTGATGAAAAGGTTGAAAAAACAACGTGCTACACTGCGGTCAGCGCCGTGTGCCATAGTTTGTTTTTCTTTAGTTTCTTCTCATTCTCGTCCTACAGTAACAAAAACAATTCGGTCAATGGTTACTGCAAACAAAAGAATAAAGTGAAGTAAGTCCTGCGGAACAACCAGCAGCTCAGCGAAAACTTATCTTGACATAAGAGAATAAGGCTACAAAGCCGGAGCGGCTCTGCTACTTGCGGAAGTAAGTAGCAGGGCAGTTTGCGGCCGATATTTGTCTTGCTACTTCCCATCAATAATGCATATAGAAAATTATATACACAGAAATTTTGATAGGAGGAACGTTTCGATGGTTTAGTGTGAATTGTGGGGTCAGAATGCGAGTGTACTTTTCTTTGAGTACTAAACAGCGCGTCTGCTGCCGCGCTCAGACTCAGAACGTCACGGTAGTCATGTTTAATTTTGAAAACTGGTGAGGTGCAAAAGTTGCGCTAAGAAATCCAAAGAAAAAGAAAGCTTTCTTGCAAAGTGAACAATAACTGCACTTTGCCTGCCAATTCCCGCCACTGTCCGTGTCTCGAAATAAGTGAAACAATTTTTATTTTCCTGACACAAACGAAAATATATCAGTAGAGCTAAGTACTGTGTTTCGGAGTGGTATCAGAAATGAGCTCTTCTTCGGTAGGTTTCTCAGCACGGTCAAGAAAAGTTGTCTCCCCGCAGTCTTCAGGTTGAATAAACTGGAGTTTTTTTGACACAACATTAGCCGAGACGGCGGGAGTGTTCCGATTGTCACCTATTGAACAGCAAAGTTACTATACCAAACGCGTTATTTTGTGTTTTGCCTCGTAGCTACCAGATGGTGTGACAGCCTGCTGATTCCCGCAGGATCAGCCAATTTGGTTTCCGTACGCAATTTCGCAGCTGGTTTAATTGAATACCTTTGGAATAAACTAATGGAGACGTTGGCTGCAAGCTGCTGCTAACGTCTCCTTGACTGGTACAAGCGAAGAATTTCTTCGAACAATGTCTTCAGTAGAGATCCAATTGTTGCATGGAGGCGGCTGCGGACTAGTGTTTATCCAAATCTGAGTCTACATAGTAAAATCTCTTCCGCAAAATATTACACCAACTGTCAGCTACGTGAGGAGAACCCAACGCTTTATCTCGTTGCATGAACTAGCCAACTCGCAAAGGTGGCAGCCATGAACAACACGCTAATATGGGAGCAGTGGGAGCTTGCACTGTCCTTTTCGACGCCAGAAATAATGGCTCAAGCTGATCAGTAGAACTCGCAAGTGGACACAGGTTACATGCGCTCTAAACTGAGGGCTCCACTGTAATCGTAAGTCTTCTTTCGCCAAACAGAAATTCATTCATTACAGCACTGGCTAACTTGGAGAGAGGATCTTTATTGAAAAACAAAAACTAAAAAAATTGCCGGCGTTCACATTGCCGCTGGCACACTTCTCCGATGGGAAATTGCAATAAAAGGTTTTAAGAGAGAGTGAAAAAGATAATAAAAACAGAATAAAAAACTATTATAAAATGTTCTCTACAAATAATGACATATTCTATCATAAAAGTCTTTCCACAATGTCTACTTCTGAATTTCTGAAAGGCAATTGACTAGTGACTGTTAAACCCACCTGCGCTTTAAAATGCCAGTAACTGGAGCTAAAATGCGGTGCAACAGTGATGATTCATGAGAAATATGCCCACTTCTTGCTAGAACGATTGTCTCTCCTCGTGGTACGAGAGACGTACAAGCCTGTACTATAGCCGATTGGAACGACTCAATCGGAGCTATTTTATGCAGGCCTGACGCCATCAATAATATGAGTTCTTGAATACGTCAGTTCTCCTTGCGCATCTTCTGATACTTTGCTAATATATTATTCGGAGCTATAGTACCGTTGTGCAATTGAAAGGTTTTGTTCTCTTCTGCTTCAAATTGTTCACTTTTGTCCACTGCTTCACGTCCAGTTAAAAGATTTTGCTTATTTTTCAACCATAACGTTTCTTTTATTCTCTTTTTATATCTGTTTACATTATACTCTTCTGACCCTCCTGCTTGGATCCTTACTGTGTCTGCAGTATCTTCTGAATAAATAAATAAATAAATAAATAAATATGGTCTCAGCTGTCTTTAGGCTGCAACAGTCTTCACAGCAGGGTCTAGTAAAGTCCTTAAAAAACTAAAGTATGTCACCCGCGCCAGTACTTGGCTTAGAATTCACAACAAATTATCAAAATAGGCTAAAACTTCCTTTCTTTTCTCTCGACAAATGATGGAAGACGCTCAACAATCACTTGTAGGAAGCCCACCAATAAGCCATTAGTTTATTCGAACATGGCGCGCTTGGTCGTTACAGAGATCGCTGCGGGAGTACGCGACTTGTCCGCGCGTGCGCACGCGATTACACTGACAAAGCCGCGCATTTAAAGAAAAGAAAGAAAAGTGCTCAAGGTCACCAGGCACGCGTGACGTATTTTCTTTGCCCCTGGCGTACCTCCCTGCTTATCTTCCAGTGCTTTGACGGGACGAGAGAGAATGCAATTGCAGCGTGTGACAAATCTTTGTGTAACTCTATTCGCACTAAACGGATTCTAAAAATTTTGCGGCATTGAGTTCGTGAGGCTCTTCCAGCGAAATCATTTCATGTTTACTCGAAAAGGTGTTGCAGGACCCCTTAAAGGTGCAAAACTCACAACATACAACAAATTTATTCATTTTTTATTGGGATAGTAAGAATCTCTGGCTTGTAGTAATGCTACACGAGTTTGACGATTGACACACTCGTAAACTCTGTATTAACAACCGGTGCGTGAAGGATATATCTTCTCAAACAGCCTGGCACAGTCTACGTCGAGTTGTGCATTACATAAGTAGTAGGCCGATCACGCGCATGTACAAGTGCAAACAGCACTAAGTTACTTGCACTGCGCAGAAACGCTACACTTATTCAAAATGTTTACGAGTTCATCATATTATTCAGACCTATAGTACCGTTGTGCAGTTAAAAGACTTTGTTCTCTTCTGCTTCAAATTGTTCACTTTTGCCAACTGCTTTACGTCCAGTTGAAAGATTTTGCTTATTTTCCAACCATAACACTTCGTTTATTCTCTTTTTATATCTGTTTACATTATACTCTTCTTACCCTCCTGCTTGGATCCTTACTGTGTCTGCAGTATCTTGTAAATAAATAAATGAATAAATAAATGCATAAATAAATAAATAAATAAATGATAATTCATCAATAACAATAAAGAAATATGGTCTCCATTGTCTTTAGGCTGCAATAGTCTCCACAGCAGGGTCTAGTAAAGTCCTTGAAAAACTAAAGTGGTGTCACCCGCACCAGTACTTGGCCTAGAATTCACAACAAATTATCAAAATAAGCTAAAACTTCCTTTCTTTTCTCTCGAAAAATTACGGAAGACGCTCAACGATCACTTGTAGGAAGCCCATCAATAAGCCATTAGTTTATTGGAACATGGCGCGCTTGGTCGTTACAGGGATCGCTGCGGGAGGCCGCGACTTGTCCACGCGTGCGCACGCAATTACACTGACAAAGCCGCGCATTCAAAGAAAAGAAAGAAAAAAATGGCAGCATATTGTCACGTCTCTTAAGACAAACTTGGTTTATTGGGTTCGTTGAGTCGACTAGCCAAGCAGCAGCTCAGACAGATCGTCTTTGTCTTCTTCCACTCCCGGATCTCACCCAAGCATATCAGGTGGCATTAGTCCCCCCTTTGAAAGCATCGACTCGATGCTCGTAACGAAAAAAAATGAAGGCATACACACGCAGATACAGAGAACCAAAAAAGGGAGAGTGGCAGTACTAGCAGCGCAAATGAGGAAATTTCACCAATGCTTGCGCCAAGCGCAAAAACAAAAGGCATAAAAACACAGGAGAACACGTACAGCAGCAGCAGCACAATGTCACGGCATGTCGCAACACGTGAACCACAAGGGCTTCAGCCTAACGACATGCACGGTTTCGGGCCGAAGCTGTCGACGAGAAGACGCTGCGCCGTCCCGAAATACCTCGTAGGTAAGATCGGTGACACGTCTAAGAACCTTGTACGGTCCAAAATAACGGCTTAGGAGTTTTTCGGATAAGCCTGGTCGCCGGACAGGGGTCCACACCCACACTCGGTCCCCAGGGTGGTAGGTGACGTTTCGATGGCGGAGGTTGTAACGTCGTGCGTCTTCATCTTGTTGGTGACTGGTGTTTATGCGAGCTAGCTGACGAGCTTCTTCGGCGTATTGAGTATATTCCTCAGCGTCTGGAGCGATTTCATTGCTTTGGTCACACGGAAGCATAGCATCGAGCATGGTTCGCACGTTGCGTCCGTAAACGAGTCGGAAAGGCGGAAATCGCGTTGTTTCTTGCGTTGCTGTATTGTATGCAAACGTGATGTATGGAAGAATTTCGTCCCAGGTTTTGTGTTGTACGTCAACGTACATTGACAGCATGTCCGCTATGGTCTTGTTAAGCCTCTCTGTCAGTCCATTTGATTGCGGGTGATAAGCCGTCGTTTTTCGATGAGTTGTGCAGCTCAATTTAAAAATGTCCTGCATCATTCGTGCTGTAAATGACGTCCCTCTGTCCGTAATCACGCATGACGGGGCACCATGCCGTAGGACGATTTGGTGCACGAAGAACTGCGCGACTTCAGAGGATGTGCCATGGGGTAACGCTTTTGTTTCAGCATACCGAGTGAGATAATCTGTCGCAACTATAATCCATTTGTTCCCAGAGGACGACAAAGGGAAGGGTCCAAGAAGGTCCATTCCCACGAGGTCAAACGGTGTCTGTGGTGGTGCGATTGGCTGGAGCAGGCCTGCGGGTCTCACAGGCGGAGTCTTGCGACGCTGGCACTCACGGCAGCCTTTCACGTATCGATGTACACTTGTTGATATTCGCGGCCAGTAATACTGTTGGCGTACTCTGGCGAGAGTTCGCGAATAGCCCAAATGTCCTGACGTGGGCTCGTCGTGGCACGCAAGGAGGATCTCGTCCCGCATTTCGGTAGGAACAACGAGTAGGAAGGCTTTGTCGCTACCACGGGCGTTTTTCTTGTAAAGAGTGCCTCTTCTTAGACAAAAAGAGGATAGTTCGCGAGCAATGTGTCGAGGGACCTGAGAGCTCCGGCCTTCCAGGGAATCAATAGCTGGCCGTAATTCCTCGTCTGCCCGCTGTTTTGACATAAATTCGGAATCGCTGACTGCTCCGAGAAAGGCATCTTCATCCTCGGAGCCCCTGACAGCGTGCCCCACAGGCGCTCGAGAAAGCGCGTCGGCATCTTCATGTTTGCGCCCTGACCTGTACACAACCGTAATATCGAACTCCTGCAAACGCAAACTCCACCGAGCGAGACGGCCGGATGGATCTCTGAGATTTGCCAGCCAGCAGAGCGAGTGGTGGTCAGTCACCACTTTGAAGGGACGACCGTAGAGGTAAGGCCGAAACTTGGTCGTCGTCCACACGACTGCGAGGCATCTTTTTCCGATGCAGAATAGTTGGTCTCGGCTCGAGAAAGAGTACGACTGGCGTAAGCTATTACATGTTCAACGCCACCGTGTCGTTGTACAAGGACAGCGCCAAGTCCAGAGGGCAGAGGGGTCGTCTGTCCGGCGTACGCCAGAGATCAGACTTGCGCGTCGGTGTCCGGCGACCATCGATGTCCAAACCAGCGTGCGCCGACAGAATCGCGACTGACGACATCATTGTCTGGATCGGGACGTATGGAACTGTCTGAGGCAGAACGTGCGGCACTGTCTGGATCGGGACGTGCAGCACTGGCTGGGTCGGGACGCCTTGACCAGAACGAGGCGTGGCAGATCGCAAGGCTTCCGCGTACGTACGACGGCGACTGTCAGTATACACAGGAGCCGTTTCCGGATCAACCGACATCAGCGGAAAACGATGGGCGTGCAACACCTGTTGGACCTCGTCACGGATGACACTGGTGATAGAACCAACATCGATTGGTCTTGTAGTGCCATCATCACCATCGTCATTTTTTCCATCACCGCGCCGCGTCTCTCGCGCAGCTGGCGCGAGCCCGAGCTGCGCGAGAATGAGAACGAGCTGACACGCCTGGCGTGGCGGACGCTGGTAGCCGACGTGGCTCCGCTTCAGGCCTGCAATAAAGTGGCGAGATCGGCACGGCCCCATCGGCCGCCTTCGACGTCATCTCACGTCTCCTCTTCTCTCCTCGCTACATTGGTGACCCGGAGAACACGCCCTTCGCCGAGCGGCCCGCGGCCATGTTCCCGCAACTCTGCCCGCCAGTGCCGCCGTTCCAATCGACCTACCCCAAGGTATGGTTTATGCAGCTCGACGCCGTTCTTGCGGTGAATGGCATCACGGACCAGCTGCTGATGCACGCCATTTTTCTCGACGCCCTACCGGTAGAGTTGCGCCATCTCGCTGCCACTTCAAGCACCAGCCCGCAGCCTTACGATGCCCTCTGCACTGTGGTGCTCGCCCGCAGCGGCAACACATACCGTCCGCTTCCGTTTACCCGCACCAGGCAGGTTTCCCCGGCGTCGCAGAGCAAGGTACGAACCGGTCCGCAGCCCTCCATTGACCGCTACCTCGGTACCCCGGCTTCGACTACTTCTACACCTGATCCGGTCGCAGAAACATCCACTCCTGCACCTGATCACGACCGCGAGGTAGAAGACTCCCCCACTGCGACTGACCTTCCCTCCGAGAGGTACATTCCCTCAGAGCCCCCGTGCAGAGCTTCATCACACGTACCTGCTACCTGCACGTTTTCCAAGAAAGCGACGGCACGCGACAACGTGGCCCTCGCCGTTACCGCGACCACCAGCTCAGACGTCTCGGCCTCCTCCTCGCCGCAGCTGCTGGTCAGCTCCTTGACGGTGCCCCCTGCCGCTCCGCCACCTGCCACTGGTGCCAGCAATGGCCTGCCGGGTGCCTCGCCACATTCCACTCGCACCTACGCGGCCAGCAGCCAACCACACTCGGCGTCCCCGCTCCCCGCCCCGGTCCCTGTCTCTGTTTCGCGGTCTACGACGGGCCCCAGCGCCGTGCCTTCGCGGAGCCAGAGCCTGCCCTCAATGCTCGCCCGCAATGGCCTCACGTACCAACCGTTTCCAGGGGCCCGCGACTTTGGGGTTGTCACTGCGTCGCAACGTGTGCTACCAACCATGGCCCCACCAGACTCCATGACGGCCACCTTGCCGCCCGCCTCGGAGCCTGGCACAGGTGACCTTTCACCCGTTATTGACCTCCCGACTTCCTCTCGTCTGGCCACTAGCGACGCGTGTCCCGCGTACGAACTGCCTACACCATCTGTCGAGCCAACTGAAGTGCCTACGACATCTGTGAAGCCAACTCAACTGTCTACGACATCTGTTGAGCCAACTGAGCTGCCTACGACGTCTGACCAGCCAACTGAACTGTCTATGACGTCTGTCAAGTCAACCGACCTAACTACAACCACTGTGGAGCCAACTGAAAGCATGGGAACAAGCACTGCCACCAGTCCACCAGTGTCGAATACCTCGACAGTGACTGAGGCGACAACTGAACCCGTCTTTCCTGCACAGCCTCCCGTGACGCCATTTCCCGTGGTCCGCGTATTCGGCACGGCGACGAACGAGTCGCAGCCGCTGCCTGCGGACGGCGTGTGTGACTATACCTTCTACGACGGCCTCTACGACACGGGCCCGTTTGACACGCTTTACAGCCCGCACTTTAGTGCACCAGTTGAGCACGTTCTCAGTCACGCGTCGCTTCACAGCGTCACTGAGTACGGCCTCTCTTTCGCCTACAGAAACGCATCACAAGTGGCGCGAGACCTCGAAATTCCAGAGGTGCTTTCCACGATTGAAGACCTCTGGGACCGAGCCATCCGCCATTACGAATTTCTTTCCATCGAGCGCTTACTTCTTCGTCCACTGCGCAACTCTCAGTGTCGCCCACCAGAGACCCACTGGTTCCCGATGGTCACTACACGTTGACAAACTGGACTTGCCAAAGGAACACTTTATAGACTGCCGTTCATGTACATAGCATTTGTCGCCCTCTTTCTTTTTCTCATATGCGTTCAAATCACGCAAAGCGCTAGGGGGGGAGCCCTGTAGTGCCATCATCACCATCGTCATTTTTTCCATCACCGCGCCGCGTCTCTCGCGCAGCTGGCGCGAGCTCGAGCTGCGCGAGAATGAGAACGAGCTGACACGCCTGGCGTGGCGGACGCTGGTAGCCGACGTGGCTCCGCTTCAGGCCTGCAATAAAGTGGCGAGATCGGCACGGCCCCATCGGCCGCCTTCGACGTCATCTCACGTCTCCTCTTCTCTCGCCGCTACAGTCTTGTCCCGTACACTTTTTCCATTTCTTCCCGGACGGCAGATCGGATGATCTCGCGAATCCATTCGGGGCTCTTGCTCCCAGGGGTGGCAAAAATTTCGGGGGTTGAGGCAGCATTCACTTGACGGTCAAACAGGGCAGACCGTTGGTGCAGTACTTGCTCCATTGTTGCCGCTTCAGTAAGGAACTCAGCAACACTCTTAGGGGGACTACGCACCAAACCAGCAAAAAGTTGTTCCTTCACACCACGCATGAGGTGGCGCAACTTTTTTTCTTCTGCCATAGCTGGATCCGCTCGCTTGAAAAGCCGTGTCATGTCCTCAACGTACATCGAGACGGTCTCGTTTGGCATCTGGATGCGTGATTGTAGTTCACGCTCTGCTCGTTCGCGGCGGTCGGGACTCCTGTAGGTCTCCAGAAGGCGACGCTGGAACTCGCGCCAAGATGTCAGAACATCATTCCTGTTCAAAAACCACGTCTTGGGACCGTCCTTCAGGCAAGTGTACACGTTCCGGAGCTTCGCGGCATCATCCCAGTAATTTATCGCTGCGACACGTTCGAACTCACTCAGCCAGTCGTCAACATCTTCATGCTGCTCTCCATGAAAGGGGCTAGGCATGAGCGGGTTCTGGACGGTGCAGTAGATCGGCGTGGAGGGTGTCGGAGCTTGCACGGGATCTTGTGTCGAAGTCAAAGTCGCTGCGTCAGTGGTTGGTGTCTCAGGTGGAAGGCCTCGTTGGCGGCGGCTTACTCTGTGAACAGGAGTGTCCACGGGTGCAGGGCTTGTGTTCCGGCTGCTGGACGGAGTCTTGGGCATCGGGTGGATCGTGAGACGTTGTACCCAGCACCTCCACTAGTCTTGTCACGTCTCTTAAGACAAACTTGGTTTATTGGGTTCGTTGAGTCGACTAGCCAAGCAGCAGCTCAGACAGATCGGCTTTGTCTTCTTCCACTCCCGGATCTCACCCAAGCATATCAGGTGGCAATATCCACGGAGTGAATGATAGGGAGTGGGGCGAAGCATTCGTCCGTCCATTCGTTCTTGCTTCCGTCCGTTCCTGCGTACGTCTGTGTAACCATTCAAGCGTCCATCCACCCGTCCGTGCGTGCGTCTGTTCGTGTGTCCGTCCCCACGTTCGTCCATGCATCCGCGCCTGCGTCCGTTCATACGTCCATCCATGCATCTGTCTGTGCGTCCCTTCGTCCATCTATTCAGCACTCCAAGTACCACCATCTCGCATCTTTTCATCATATATTCTCCACATGGAAGCACCGCCATCGAGCGGACATTTCAAGGACTAAATGGGAGGTGGCACATGCACACTTTCTTACGGCTTACTTACTAAAAATACGTTACCTAAAGGCCAAATGCTCCTGTCTCTCATTCTCCCTTAGCAGCCATTAACATGTGCAATGAGCAGTATCTTTAATTGTTCAACAACGCACAGAAGAAATCTCTCACCGGAACCACCTTGGAGGTCAAAATCGTAAGGACCGCTATTTCGAGTATGTGCCACTGGTGGTTACATACGAGGGACGCACAAGCCACGCCATAAGGAGCTTCGCCCCTAAAAGTACTCAAGGTCACCAGGCACGCGTGACGTATTTCTTTGCCCCTGGCGTACCTCCCTGCTTAGCTTCCAGTGCTTTGACGGGACGAGAGAGAATGCAATTGCAGCATGTGACAAATCTTTGTGTAACTCCACTCACACTGGACAGATTCTAAAAACTTTGCGGCGTTGAGTTCGTGAGGCTCTTCCAGCGAAACCATTTCATGTTTACTTGAAAAGGTGTTTCAGGACCCCTTAAAGGTGTGAAACTCACAACATACAACAAATTTATTCATTTTTTATTTTTAAAGGAAGAATCTCTGGCTTATAGTAATGCAACTCGAGTTTGACGATTGACACACTCGTAAACTGTGTATTAATAACCGGTGCGTGAAAGATATATCTTCTCAAACAGCCTGGCACAGTCTGCGTCGAGTTGTGCATTACATAAGTAGTAGGCCGATCACGCGCATGTACAAGCGCAAACGACACTAAGTTACTTGCACTGCACAGAAACGCTACACTTATTCAAAACGTTTACGAGTTCATCAGCGCGCGTTTACAGTGCTCGGCAATTGAGCGCTATACTCAGAGAACATGGAGACTGGACGCGAGGCTGACGTTGAAGGCGAGAGCGTTTAAGAATCATGGTCACTGCATCTAGTAGACAGCCCTTCAATTGTCTGGTTCTCGTTAGCACTGTTGAAGCGCTGAAATCGTTCATAACACCATGGCTCCAGCCGCTTGGCGTGGCATGGTACGTTACCGTAGGTTTCGTTTATGTCACAGCAGTGTTTCGAAGCTATAGGGCAAGCGGTGCTCTGCCAGATGCTCTGCCAGAGCAGCGCTCTGCCAGTGTCTGCCAGATGCTGTCAGTCACCGTGCGTCACGAATGCTCTTACCATGACCGCTAGCCGACAATTTGTGTACCGCGCTCGAATCGCCCAGCACTGAACCACGTGTCACTGCTACCTACACTTCGCACTTGCAGAGAGTTTGATTTCTTAGCACTTGTGCCAACTTGCCGCCGCTCCGCGTTTCGTCGTTTTGAACGCAATCCATGGATTTCACACAATTAACCTCTACGGGTCTTCTGGTGAACATCCTCAAATAGGCGTTCAAAGTAACTGCTATGGTTATTATTGGTTTCATAACAAAGAATAGTAAACGTATGAGTTCTATATAGCACGTTATGAGCCAGCTGTAAGAATAAACGATGCTACGCAACACCACTCCGCGTACGAAGTCGTAAGTCCTGGGCTTCATGCGATGTTGAGCTCGGTCCTAATAACCTTGATCCGCCAGAACGGATCCTCTCGGTCTTTCTCGCCGTATGCCGCACAAGTGCTGTTAACGGAGAAATCGCCGAGGTGTGCATTCACCAGGAGCAACGCCAACCCGAACCGCAGGTTGGTAGATCCCAGGGCCAGCTGTCTGCACTGCACGCGTGCGCAAGTGGAAATACATAGTAGCATTACAAAGAAAGAGGGTGCAAGCCATGGTTCGCTTTCACACACACCCCCGTCGAACTGTTTTAGATGAATTTTTGCTGTCTGAATCAGTACATGTCTAACGAAGGATATGCCGAGAGAGGTACGGATAATTACTGGAAAAAGTCAGCTTCGTCGCAAGGACGAAACAAAACCATATATTTTAATATTATACCAAGTAAAGCTGGCAGCTGGATCTTTCAGCTACGATCTCACGTAACTCTACAAAACTGTGGTCTAAACGAAGATGACTACACCTAGGAGAGAAGAGCTTTCTCCATAGTCTCTTCACGTTGACACCACTGCGGGTGCAATAGTAGACGTGCCGCCTGGAATGCCTGCCGAGATAGCGCGCGTACCAGCCATCGCGACAGCACCCTAAAAGTCAAAGTTCACAGTTGCTGCTCAAGCAGCCCTATACCCCCCCCCCCCCCCACGCTTCTTAGTGCCCATTGAAGACGGACGGATCATTTCCTTTCTGCTTAAGTTGCAATCTGTGGCAGGCCTGGAACGCGGGGTGGTGCTATGCTTTTCACGTTCAAGGAGATGGGTCAACTCCTTCTGTCTCTGCTTTAACCGCGTTGCTCGTCCTCGCTGATGAGCTTTTTTTTTTCGCGAGTAAAACATACCTGTGTGAGGGTGAGTCAATGGGAAATTTACGCGGAACAAAGCAGCCACAGCAAGAAGCCGTCCTGTTGGTTCTTATAACAGCAATCACAAAAAAGAAAGTCACCGTTTCGCCGCAAGGGCGAAGCAATAAATGCGACAGCAATAACTTGAAACGTAATGCAGAGAACGACTAGCAGATCGAAAGATGCAGCGCGCTGCTAACGCACAAATGACGCGCGAAAACAACACACACTTGACGAGAGCTAACTAACAACGTTAACAACTCGACGCCTAAAGCTCTGTTTGAACAAAAGCGACAAAGAAAACATAATCACAGGTACAGATATGAGTGCGAACTAACGAGGGCCCCAGTTGTTACTTTGGTGTGTTTCAAAAGCGCGCTCTCTTCGCAAGCGGGGTCTGCCTAGCGAGCGAAGTTGACCTTTGTAGCCCAGGCAACTAACGCAATCATTCCGGTGAAAGGCCAAAGCACATGATTCTCCCCATTGAAGCATAAGCGCGAGCGCACAAGCCCGTAACCCTCCCGACCCCATGCGTGGGGCAAAATACGCGTGGGAGATAAGCCCGCATTGGCGCATCACGACGAGCTGGGTGCCGAGCGCGGGCGGCTTTTTAAGTGTGAATACACTTTATAAGCGACCCCAAACCATCCACCGCCGTCGGCGGCGTCCGCAGTCTTCTCTCTATCTTTAAAAGAAAGAGGACTTGGCGGGCCGCCGCGCGACGCTCTACCTAATAAGCCACGGACGCGACGCTGATATCGGTGACAGTAACGCGCCTTATACCCCCTCCCACTTCACTCGCTTCTCCGCTCTCTTCGCTCGCTGCAGCTGCGCGCGCACCCCTCTCTCTCGCGCGCCCGCCTTCTCTCTCAGTCTCCCGTCGAGAGCGAGTCGTGAGGGGGAGTAAAGTTAAAATTCGTTGGCATTCGCCAGTGAGTTAACGTAAACTCCCCCGTGTGATCGAATTGCGATTCCCAGGAACCATTACACCATAAAGGCACCATAGTGTGATTAATAAATATATTAGTGCGAATTAATAAATACCCCTCATAGCATCACCCCGTGTATTCGCACTTAACCATGTTCACCCTCGGGGAAATGCTTGAGAGTTTTTATTTAAAGACTATAGCCTATCTTGGGGACCTTCGACGCAAAAGCTTTGGTCTGTCTGTTTTTACATTTGTCTGTTTGTTCACCGTTACCGCGAACCGGTTACTCTAAACAGCACCAACCAATACCCCGAACAGCCGACCCCATCCGCAGCGCCCACTAACGTTGCTCAAGGATCAGCGTTCTTACGTGTGCGATTCTCAATTAAAAAGCAATAATTGTGCATATCTGAGGTACCATAAGAACACGTCGTTGTTTTGTTATGTGTGCCTTTATACTAGAGAACGCACACGCAAGTAATCCCAAGGACCGTAGCGTTAAACACACTGCGCTGACAGTGCGACGCGGGGCTCAAAAAGGCAAGTTTTACCAACCATTTGCTAAGACGACACGGTGGTGGCACCTGCCCGTCGCTTTGCGTTCTGCCTGTTATCACCTACGAGAATGCACGCATCTTTCTCCGCAGGCACACAAGCCTTCCTTCGTTTTCGGAGATAACTGCCAGATGACGCTCGTGGCTAACGTGCCTCGATGCGCTCGTTCGCCTCCGCTGCACGCTCGAGGCACTCTAACGCAGCGCCTCCAGAATACAATTCACCGATTTTCTTGCCCAGAACATCAAATAAATGTCTTGTTCACTCTCTCCACGCGCAAGACTATCGTCTTTCGACGACCTTTACAGATTACAAGACGATACGGGGCCAATTTTTTTTTCTTTCTGGAGTTTTCTTATATATAGATACGTATACATATACAGTGCATGACGGCAGCGTTGGCAACGGAAGAAATCAGCCTAGATTGCTATATAATTGCTATCGCAATAATAAAGAAACCAACACATGCAAATAGACCCAAAAGCGTGACCCAAAAGCGTGATCTCGTTATGATATCCATCACAGTAGAGGGCTCAAGAAATTTTGACCTGGTGGTCGTTCTATAACAAGCATGTAAATATAAGTGCTTACTTTAACAATGCGGCCACTTCGGCCTGTATGCGATCCCACCACTTTCGCGTCGAGCACAATAACCACGCGGACCACCTACGGAGAAAGCGACCTTGACAAAAAAGAGCGTGATTTCAGTCTTTCTATCTCCATCACCTATTCTGATTATGCTTCGCGTGACACGGATCGTGCGTTCCTCGCGTAACATTTTTCTACCGCCCCAATGTACAGCTCTGCTGGCTTATTCTAAATTAAACTAAAGTATAAGGGACATAATTTGTACTTTTCAACTTAGAATTAGATAGAGTGATCCACTTGGTACGTGTCCATCCTTACTCTTTAGCTTCTAATTGAAGAAGAACAATTATGCCATAAATTGAAAAGAAATGAAGTGCATGAAAACACAATGTGGCATAGGTTGAGACCGCAACTACCACCCTCGTATCACGTACCCATTGCTCTAACGATTGAGCAAGGACGGGGAGTACTTTCCTACCAACTTTCCGATCCACAAAAATTGATGGAATGTTACCGCCGCTATGGCTCAAATGATGAAGCATCGGCACTGTTACCTAAAAGTTGTAGGTTCAATTCATAGCTGGAGCGAGGTGATGTTTAACTTGGCCTAATTACTTTTATACTATCTCACAATCATCATGCTACAGTGGAAAACAACGCCTCTTCTGTTATTTTAAGGTTCAGTGTTTCTTGGTTTCAATTAAATATAATCTCGGCTTCCACGTTGGATGAGTGGTTACGCTCCCGGAAAATGCTACAGCACGTATTCGGAGCAAATTGTGGAGGTGGAGCCTTAACCAGCACATTCGGTCGAGCACTCACCTTTTGTGCGATGGTGATGTCGTCCTCAAAGAGAATGATCGTTTTCCTGAAGTCTCTGAGTTCAGCCACATTGACGCCTTGAAATAGCTCGCCTCGCAATGAATACGGGTCGTTCCTGCACGGCTGAAAATCATTTGAAGAAACGGAACGTTACTCTTTATAGCAACGACCATGAAAGAAAGAATACAAAATACAAATATAAGTAAAAGCGGAAAACTAGCAGTTGTTTCATGTATGAATGCAATTGATGAGCGAAGCTCATCAATTGCATTCATACAATTGAGACGTTAACGGCTATGCGCCTGATCTTGCTGCTGGCTTTCATGAAGGTGGTAAGGCGGGGAGCGGGTCTGCTGCGCGATCGGAGGCTGGGAACGGCTGAGTGAGTGAGTGTGGGGTGCGTGCCGAGCAGCGCGAGCCTGCCCAAGCAATGAGCCAACCACTTGGCGAAGTGGGAACTCTGAAAATGACACGGCGTTCAAGACGACAGGGCGAAGTGGCGGTTTCCCGCGTTTTCTCCGTTGAACGAAGAGGACAGAAACGGCGAAAGAGAAAGCTAGTGGCAGGTGGGTGACAGGTGCCATCGCTGATGCATCGACGATGGCGATGGCGGGGTGAGGGCTTAAGGAGCTTCACTCCTAAAAATTGTGCGGCACGCTCCGCTTCGCAAACATTGCCCGCAAACAGTGAAGCTGATGTCAGTCTTCAGGCTCTCCTTCAGCAATATACGCGTGCCTATTATCGTTCCACTTGATACGCCACGCTTCACCCTCATCTATATTGGCACAGCGCACCCCTGCCAGTTCCACCAAGTCTCACTCTCTCCCAGCCGCGAGACCACGTGAGCACCGCTACGCCAACGGACGGGGTTGTCTCCACTAAAAACAGCTACGATATGAAAGATGACATTCCCCCAGAACAAACACTTTCTGAGCATACACAACTAAAAGGTTATTTACATCTAGATTCAAACATATTCTATCCAAAGTAATGTCGCAAAATAAAGTGTGCCAAACAAATAAAAGCTTGTTTGTTAGAACACACCTGCACGAATTCGAAGTGACGGGCTGTGGAGGTACAAATACCAATCCACGTAAAGATATCATTGACTGTCTTCCTGAAGGCAACGTCACAACACATGCCTTGACAGTTCCACAGGCAAACGTAGGTGACTACGAAGCAGGTGACCATGAATCCAAAGGCACTCGCAATTCCACATACGCTACGCGCTTAACAGAACACTAAGTAGAAACAAAAATGGTTTAGATTTATGAAATGTACTTTGAGAACTCTAATGCAATGTGTTTCACTATCATAAGTTGATTATTAGCGTAGAAAATCAAGATGAAGTTCCATTTGTTTAAAATTTCCAGGCTTTATTATTCGCAGGTGACGTCAAAAAGTGCAAAATAAACTTTCTTAGTATTTGAGCGACAATAACTCACTGAATTTTTTCGCGACTTCAAGCTAGGTGTTTGGCACCCCCAGAAGACAATGTACATTATTTTTCTTAACTAGAAGTTGCGTTGCACCTACTAGATGCGTTCGAAATTTATGACGTCATGGTGTTTGGTACGGGAATTTCTAAGTGACGTCTCCATCTGTTTTATTTTGTTTTCGCACGTTCTTTCACATACCAAGCGCTGCCTGGTTGTTATGATTACGTAATTAAACTCTACTAATACGCAAATAATCGTTTTCCTTTTTAGTATCCTTGAGCGAATAGCGTCTTCATTTCTTTTTGAAAGGGGATTCATTAATGCGAAAGCTTTACATGCCTGAACGGAAGGAAAAAGAGACCATGACGTGGTCATCTACAAATCGAATGACACCAAAAGTCACGATATTAATCGCCAACAACATAATGTTTCTTTTCGACGATAATGATGACTATAGCCAGGTAGCCACGTCCATTGGCTTTCGCCTTCTTGTGTACAAGATACAAATCGTAGCGCACAGATCAAGAGTGACCACAGCATGTTAAATCGTTTTGATACCGCACGCTAGCGACAGCTTCTTCTTTGCTTCCTGCACCTCCATCACAAAGATTAGGCGTTTGCGCGCGTGTGCTGCCGAATGTGCTGTGTTTATTTCTCTTCCCTCTCTGCTCTCTATCTTTCATCTCCCCATCCTCCTCCCATGCACAGGGTAGCAAACCGGCTACTTATGGCCTGGTTAACCTCCCTGCCGTTATTTTTCTTCTATTTTCGTTCTTTTCCTTGCATTGCCTTCGTCTTCCTCGCAGCATACACACGGGACCGTATGCAGCAACTACAGGTTCCGACATTCGCTGAATGGCAAACTTGTTACAACACGTAACTTAGAAGTGTGGCTGCTTGGGCTAGTTGGTATGGCATGACGATAGTTATAGCGCAAGAACAAAACGACGACACTGAGTCCTTCCTGTCTCTGTGTCATCGTTTTGTACTCGCGCTATAACTATCGTCATTGTTTCTGAATTCTTTCATGCCTAAAAGTTTGTTTCAGTGACAGGATTCGAGGAAACTTCCCCATGCATACAGAGCAGACAAATATGACCCCCCCCCACCCACACAAACACACGAAGAACAAATCGCGCCTACTCACAGCGGAACAACACACTACAAAGAGCAAGCACAGCCGCATCTAGACAGTCGTTTGCCGTGCATTAAAATATGGACGAAATATTCTAGATTGTTCTGCACGAAAATGATCATGGGCATGTTTATTCAGTGTATTGTGAGACATGGCCCTGGAGAAACGTTGCGGAGCTGTGGATGTTTCATTGTCACCACTCCGAAGACTCTAGAACGCCTTAAAATGAAGTGGCACTGTCATCTCTACTTATTTTTTTGAAACACATGGTGCTCGGCAGCATCGATATCTTTCCACAGATGGCTCCAGCACTATCATGCATCTGGGAGCATTCAAAATCAGTAGCTGGAAGTGCTGAGCAGCTATTAGTAGCTGAGATCATTAAGTATGATAACACGGAGGCGGGAGCTTTGCGCAAGAAGGCAAGAGACAACATCAAAGAGTTGAAGCGAGTGACTGACCAGCAAACGTCAACGTCAAACTATTGGGAATTACTTCTTTAGTGCAACTTTTGACTACGCAAGTACACATTCTTAGAACCAGTGGTATTTACTAACTTTGCGGTAGTAAGGGCTCGTCACGACATTCATCAACATAGAGTAAGTACTGAGTTTGTAACTTTACCACCACGACACTTACTACTTGCAGTTACTAGCCAGAGAGAAATATTGATGAAACGTTTGTCGTTTTACTTCGCTGACAAACATAGAAAAAGTGAGACCATGTTTTATTGTCTATTCTTAGTAGACCACAATGAATTGAACAGAACGCAGTGTGCACTCCCGCACATATGAATGTACATATAATCAACGCTTCTATGTCACTTATAGACTAGTGGCAACCCAAACAATAATATATCCCTTCTACGGGGTCGCACACGTTGTACAGGTTGAGCTAACCATGGGATCAGATTTCAATACTTGCACGAGATGTGCAGCACACGCATTTTTATACCTCGCTACCGGCACCTATAGGCATGCCTTGGCATAGAATGAAACTGTGAATGTATACGACAACTACAAAAATTGTAGTTTGTTGAAAGTTTCATTTGACTGCCGCGATTATAGAATGACATGCAGCATTCGACAGAGGAAGCAAAGGAAGCAACGCTTACTAACTCGTCACGTACGCAAGTTGTAACGTCTAACCCTTCAACACTACGTATTAGAAAAAAATATTTACTATTTCTCAAAAAGGAAACGTTAGCAAAAGGTAGTAAAAATGTTAAGCAGACAGCAAGTGGTGCACTTACTACTTTTCTAGAACTTCTTTAGGGTGTTCAACTTTGTATCGTTCATGCAAATAATTCAAATAAAAGCGTTTTACCGAAGATGATACAACGCATCTCTGAACAGAAAATGAGCACTTTGAAAGACTGCGCTCATGGTAGCAAGAAGAATGACAAAAAACTTACCACAGCGTCCAGGCTGGCGACGTACAGTGATTTGCAAGGCGCGTTGACCATATCGAAGTTAATAGCCTTCTCCTTCACCTCGTAGATTAGCGTGCCCAGCTCGAACGACAGGCCCACCTTGACGGCGGTTTTGAACCGCTTGTCTGCCGTCATCAATCTTGAAATGGTAAACTGCGCAGAGAAGTTGCAGCTGAATACAAAAACGTTTGTGACGTTTCACTATGTGAACTTACTCGACACACGCACACCAATGAGAGATTTCCTCTTATTAATTTATTTACTTATAATTTTTTCACTTTAGCAACACCACAACAGATCATAACGAAGACAAAAAATGGCACAGGTCCTCGCTTGGAACAAAAAAATTTATTGAAAAGAACACATTTTTTACGAAACGTCACGTGCATATCAAAGAAAAAAATCAAATGAGAAAAAACCTTAACATGTACATGGCATAATACCTTATGCCATGTGACCCCTGAAGATAAGCCAGTTTGCTCTGGGACAATAATACTGAATGGTGCCTAATACTCAGATCTTTTTAGATAATGCGGATAAGCCTCATTGATTTCTTTTGTGAGTGGGTTATCGAGATGATGAATGATTGTGCAACTGCCAAAGCATGACTTATAACATGCACCACAGCGCGCTTCGATGAAGAACAATTTCCATTCTGCTAAACGTTATTTTAATATTTAGCCTAAAAAGGGAACTGAGCCTTTTTGAAAGTGTTCAGAAGAAGACGCCTGACAGTTGTATAGTCGAAACCGATGAAGCACATTCGAGCAGCTGTGACTGCACATTCATGCAAACCAGACATTTTGTCGTGAAGAACAAGATGTCACTTAAAGCCGGTAGACGACGCAAATAGACAGGTTATTTTATTCTCTAATAGTAAAAAATACAACAAAAACTTGGGTGTGATAGCTTTTAAGGTGTTCTCTTCCAATGTTCATCTGAATGTGATACGTACCACGGGTTCATTACGCATAAAATTTAGTGATTGCGAGTTTTGTCCCCCCTCAAAAATTGAGCGAAAATTGCTCTTCGGAGTCCAAATATGTTCTAACCTGAGTCACTTTCAAGGCGCATAATACTGGAACCCAAGTCGTAATTAGCACTAACAGAGCATGCAGCACGACTTTGTATGAGCTCCAGTTAAAGGATTAGAGTTTGATTTGCATATCCTGTACTCTTCATGCATATTCAATGATTGATCGTACATAAGTGACATACAAAGCTCCTTCAAGACTCCTGAAGCAAGACTTGATACTCCTTTTAATGAAATTTGACATATTATTGGTTCTATCAATCGTGTAAATTATATGCGCCTTCCAAGGTAAATCAGTAGACTAGTGGGCAGCGGAGTATTTAAAGCGTTCAGCAAGGCCAACATGCGCTGCTGACAAGCTGTGACAAGGGTTTGCGTTTCTTGAAGAAAACTAAGGAGCGAATACTTATTTACATTCAAACGTATTTCTTATTATTTTCCACACTATGTCACTACAGTGCTAAGATCAAGTGTGTTTAGAAAAAATATACTCACAGACACTGAACATCAATAACCTTTTACCAGAATATTTCAACATAACGCAACATACGCTGCCACACAAATCTTTGACGCGAAAAGATTTGCATACTTATGTACAGCCACCAGCATCGTTAACACGAACGCTTCGACACGTGTCCTCTCGTCTGTACATTCTTGTCGATTGCACTAATTTTAACTCATAATTATGTTGTACCCATACACCAAGTCTTACAGTTTTCCTGGGTTCAAATAATCATCATTATCAGCCACAGCGTCAAGAAAGCCTACTGCTGCGAATGGCGCGTAGTGTCTTACGCACGCGTAGTGGGTACTTAACCATTTCCAAAAGGAATACTGTAGTTTAGTTGGCATATCGCAATCATTGCAGTATAGTTCAAAACGGCCACTGTTAAGTAGTGGGGGTGCTAACACCCCCAATGAAGTTGCTTGCGCCTCATTGCGCCTGTGTCTCGCGCAGAAGCCGCAGCAGGGGTCGCAACTGTGAAGCGGTAGGTGGCGTTGTGCTCGTAAGCGTTTGTCAGCACCATCATCATCATCATGGTTAGAACGGTGGCGGTGGTAGGGACGCCTGGTGGAAAGCTTTAGTGGCGGCACGCGAGATAGGAGCGGGTCTCTTTGGCGGGTGCCGGTTGCGCGAACGATTTTCTCTCGCGTGGGCCCAAGGAATATGACTTCGCGGGTCGTCTGCCCGGACCCTTCGTGGTGAGTCAAGCGTTGGCGAAGCCACCTTGTGTGTGTTCTTGTGTTTACTACGTTGTTGAGTGTGCGTAATATTGCGTAAGGTTGTTTTTAGCGTGTTGTCACAATTCATGTACACAAATTCGGCTGACGATATTGTCGATCAATGTGGGCTGTTTGGGTCGTTCCGACTGCGTCTACTGTGTCCATTCACTCAAAGAGCGTGAGGCTCTCCCAATATCAAGACCCTTCACTGGCTGCCCAACGTTGAGCTCTTGGAGCATAGGATGTCAGTTTTCGCGGTTCGGAATGCTTGTTTTTAGATCTGGGGTAGAGTAGACCTAGGGGGACTTGCACTGCTAGTGCCGGTAGTGTGCTTTGTTGAGAGCAAGCAGATCAGTTGTTGTGACGTGTTTGAACTTGTAGGCACGTTGAGTTTTTTTTCCTGCTCACAAGTGTTTTTTTTTATTGTGGTTAGTTTTGAAGAACATTGTTCAGTTGGGACGAGAGCCATGCAGTCTGCATCCTGGGGTGAGCAAATCTTCGAACACGTCTACTATACGCTAAGTCCTAAGCGAGTGAGTAGGGGAGCCTTGTTGGTGGTCTTAATTTTTTTAAATAGCTTCTTGTATCTCTTTTGCGCTCAGAGAGTCGGGCGTCGTTAATGTCTTGTCTCGCGGTTCTAAGCCAGGGCGTCGTGACACCGTCCGGGACGGTGGGCGTCGATAGCTCGGTGAGCTGCTGTGTGGGTCGAACGAGTAGGGCTACCTTACTGGGTGAGTGTCTCCTTGCGGCTGCCTCTTCTGCACCTAGGCTGGGCGTTGGGTGGATGACGGTTGTTGTCGAGCGACACATTAGGCCAAAGTCTCTGCGCATCCGCCTGCTGCACGTGGCACAACTAGGTGGATCGTGGCGTTGAGGTGTCGCACTCTGCTTCTCTTACTTATGTTTTTATCTTGCGATGCACGAGTTTAGAAAGTAACCTTTCTTTTCTTGGAGCTGAGCATCTCGGCCGCCCCCGATGTATTTTCTAGCAGCACTTACCATCGTACCAGGGGGGTGAGGAGCTCGAAGCTCCCTTTCCTTTGCCCTACTGCATTGTTCCGTCGAGTGCTTTGTGTGTACACAGCGGGAGTGATGTAACCCGCGGCTCACTGTCTTCCGGACATCGTCTTCGCCGTTGGCTAGAAATGTGAGATTGGGCGATGGACATGCCTGGAACCTGCGCGACTGTCTTTTGTCCGGCGCCCTCGTGTGTGCTAGTCGCAACCAGAAGACGCGTTCTTCGGCCCGACGGCAACGTTGCTGTTGAAAGACTGGTACTGGGGTGAATTCGTCGAGCCGGACTGTGCAGCAGTGTCAACCGGTGGCGGTGTGGTGGTGCAAGGACATTCTTTAGGGACGTATGTTGTCATCTTTTGTTAGAGCTTTTAGCAGATTTCTTTGTTCGTTTCGGGATATGGTTTGAAATAAGGTAGGGGGATGTGTGGGTGCTAACACCCCCTGTAAAGTTGTTTGCGCCTTTTTGCATGACTCGCGCAGAAGCCGATGTCAGGGGTCGCAACTTTCGAGTGGTAGGTGGCGTTGTGCTCGTGAGCGTTTATCGCAACCATCATCATCAAGGTTAGAACGGTGGCGCTGGCAGTGACGCCGGGTGGTAAGCCTTAGTGGCGGCACGGAAGAGAGGAGGGCGTCTCTTTGGAGGGTGGCAGATGGCGCGAACGGTTGTCTCTCGGGTGGGCCCGCGGAGTACGGCTGCGCGGGTCGCCTGCCGCGGGCACTCGTGGTGAGTCAGTCAAGCGTTGGCGAAGCCACCTTGTGTGTGTTTTTGTGTTTATCATGTTGTTGAGTGTTGCGTAATATTCTATATGGCCGAATTTAGCGTATTGATCACAATTTATGTATAATATTTTGGCTGGCGATATCGATGATCTAAAAGTAGGTAAATAAATGTGGCCTTTTAGGTTTGTCCCGACTGAATCTACTGTGTTCGTTCACTCCAAGAGCGTGCAGCTCTCGCAACATCGAGACCCCACAACCTGAAAAGACGTTCTTTTCGTTGTAGCCCTGTTAGATTGTTCTACGGTAAGCGAAGTCAGGCTAAATGACCTACGCTGCTATAACCAACTCCGAATCATTATCTGAATATACTTTCCAGATTAAAAAAAAACTGTGAACATAACAGGTGCCATGTATGCATAGTCAGAAAAGAAACTCTGCGCATAAAAGACGCCATGTGTGCATGGTCATCAAACCAGATTCTAGTCAGTTAGGTAAGGCGATAGAGGTTTTTCCCACTGTCTTGTTTCCACATCCAATTCACGATAGCTTATCCATTTCTAAGTATGCTTTCGGTGTTTCTGATACAAGCTTCTTCTTTTTTGTGCTTTTTTCACTGCGATACTTATATTATCATTTTGATTCACTCTTCATTAGAGCTCCATAAACTTTCCTCTCTATTGCCTTTCGGTTTGATCATATCCTTATATATTATTTATAACTCGCATATTTTTAGTTATTACGTATGTTGAGTACTAGAAATACATGTGAATTTTTATTGTATTTATCATATTGTTACGGTTGAATTAAAGGAAAGGTGGATTTATTCACAGGGTGAGGATGAAGTTCGGCAGTCGTGGTAAAGATGGAGTCCTCAGGCCACACCAGACAACGTCGTCTTCCTCTTCTACCTCCCGGCACGTACGGTAGCCCAGCACATACCGTAGCAATCCCCCGTTCACAGACGAAGCCCGCTGGGCGAGTTTATGTCACTGGAGGGATGAAACTTTTTGAGGCGAGCCACGTGCACCAACTGCATTCGATTTGACCGACGAGAAGCTGTCGTCAAGCGTGCCGCAACGTACGTCAAGTCAGTCAAGCGATCTACAATGACGTAGGGGCCTGTGTACTGCGGTAAAAAATTCTGACATAAACCAGGTTTTTGTTGGGGGGTCCACAACCACACGAATTCACCTTTGCGGAATGAAATGGCATCATGGCGTTGATCGTATCGTTGCTTGGAGCGATCTTCTGATGCCAGTGTTTGCAAGCGAGCAATTTGGCGGGCTTCTTCAGCCCGGCACAATGTTTAGGCCACGGACTCATCGGTATGGAGCTTAAAAGGTAGGATTGTTTCAAGGAAGCTGCGTGGTGATCGAGCGTAGAGCAGGTAGAAAGGCGTGAAGTCCGTGGTCTCGTGCTTCGCTGTATTGTATGCATAAGAAATAAATGGTAAGATCTCATCCCAGTTTTTGTGATTTGACGCGACGTACATTGCGAGCATGTTAGTAAGAGTTCGATTGGTACGTTCTACAAGACCATTCGTCTGGGGATGGTATGGTGTCGAATGTCTGAACTGTGAAGTGAAGAGGCGAAGCAATTCTTCCACAGCGTCCGCGATGAATTGGCGACCACGGTCACTGATGATTACTTAAGGTGGACCATGGCGAAGAACAACGGAACTTAACAAAAAGGCAGCGACGCCATCAGCTGTAGAAGATGGTATCGCAGCGGTTTCGGCGTATCTGGTAAGGTGGTAGACGCACACTATTATCCAGTGGTTGTTGTTCGAAGATCGCGGAAACGGGCCCAATAGGTCGATGCCCACTTGCTCGAAAGGCGTAGTAGGCGGTTCTATGGGATGAAGAAAGCCGTGCGGTGCACTGGTAGGTCGTTTGTAGCGCTGGCAATCTCGCAGCTCGAGACGTATTGTTTCGTAAAATCTCGCATTCAGGGCCAGTAAAAACGCTGCTGCACTTGATGCAGGGTGCGAATGAACCCAAGGTATCCTGACGTTAGATCATCGTGCATAGTACGGAGAACGTCGCATCGAAGACTTTGAGGTACAACTAGTGAATAACGTGCACCGGTTGCTGAGTAATTCGTTTTGCATAACAGTCCATTACGAATGCAAAAGCGACCACTGCCTTTGAGATTCCGAGTGTCAACGAACAAAGGGTCTAAAGATAAATCATTCAATTGTTCTCGTTTGAAGACATTAGCGTCAGGAAACGTGTGAGAGACCACGGTTTTGTCAAGTGTATCTGCACTGTCCTCCGTCGTGGTCATAGGTAGGCGAGAAAGTCAGTGTCCGAATGACGTAGTCCACTTCTGTACGAAATGCTGAAGTCAAATTCTTGAAGGCGTAAAGCCCATCGAGCAAGGCGTCCAGAAGGGTCTCGGAAGGTAACAAGCCAACATAATGAATGATGGTCTGTCATAATCGTGAATGGACGACCGTAGAGGTAACATCGAAACTTCTGAATGGCGAATACAGCCGCTAAACATTCTTGCTCTGTCACCGTATAATTCATTTCGGCCTTGCTTAGAGATCTACTCGTATAAGCAACAGCACGCTCTGCATTATCATGTCGCTGAACAAGCAGACCTCCCATGCCAATTTTACTTGCGTCACAGTGCACTTCTGTAGGAGCAGAAGGATCGAAATGACGAAGAATAGGCTCAGATGTTAGTAGAAATTTCAGTTTAGAGAAGGCGGCATCACAATCAGGCGTCCATTCGAATGGGCTGTCTTTTCGCAACAAGCTCGTGAGTGAGTGTACTACGTCCGCGAATTGGGGCACAAAGCGGCGAAAGTAGGAACATAGGCCCAAGAAGCTGCGAAGTTCCTTCAGTGTCTGGGGTGGTTTGAATGTGCCGACTGCTTCGATTTTGCGGGGATCCAGCCTGACACCATCTTTGTCAATTAGGTGACCGAGGACTAAAGCTTGTCGTTCACCAAACCGGCACTTCTTAGAGTTCAAAATCAAGCCAGCCTTTCCGACACAGTCTAAAACAAGGCTTAAACAGACGTTGTGCTATTCGAAGGTACGCCCAAAAATGACGACGTCTTCCAGGTAGCATAAGCACACCTCCCATTTAAGACCACCAAGGACAGAGTCCATAAACCTTTCAAAAGTGGCGGGGGCGTTGCAAAGCCCAAACGGCATCACATTGAATTGGTACAGTCCATCAGGCGTCACGAATGCGGTCTTCTCCTTGTCTGAAGGGTGCATAGGTATCTGCCAATATCCTGATTGTAGGTCTATTGAAGAAAAGTACGAAGCCGAGTGTAAGCAGTGAATAACATTCACAGTGTGAGGATGAAGTTCGGCAGTCGCGGTAAAAATGGAGTCCTCAGGCCACACCAGACAACGTCGTCTTCCTCTTCTACTTCCCCGGCACATACTGCAGCTCGGATCATACCGTAGCAATATGCATTTTCCGTTATTACGCTTACACGTATTTGTTCCTATATTTCTTTTTATGTTTTTAGTTTAAAAAATTCTTGTATACTCCAACTGTAACGTTCTCAAAGATTAGTAGCAGTATTGTAAATACATAAATACTGGGAAAACGATTCCCACTGTATCGGATTACGCTTTCGCATTCTACTCTTACAGGCGAAGTTCAAGCCCCGCTCTGGTTTTTTTTTTTGACATTTTTTTCTGATGGATATAAGTATCGCCTCACCAGGGTCACATAATTTCCGGAAGCACTGCAGAGCTCATGGCTCATGCTTACTTACAATGTCGGGGGCCCGGCCAGCTTCCTTTCGAGCCCCGGCGATGTACTTCGATTTGTTGAAGATAGACGGCGGGTGACGGAAGCATTCGCTCGGTTCCTCGATCCATCCCACCGAACTGTAGGCAATGACCGTGTCCGCCACGGAATTCCTGCATTTGAGCGAAACACGCTTCCTCAGCAGGTTACGGGGGAAGAGGGGGTGGAGGATAAAGATTTGCTGTCAAGCAGAACAAATTATCTACACATATGTGCTACAAAAAAAAAACGCAAATTCTAAGCATCCGGAAGGAAGTTGACTCTGTTTAGTTAGCGCGACCTTACCATATTCCGCTGAATATATGTAGAGGTGATGTGCGCGCAGACATATGTTGAACAGTCACAAATGTTTTATGTAACCAGTCATTTACACTTGCGTAACGATGCCAACCGCAACAAGTGTTAGCAACATTAAAAGCGGTAAGTTATATATGTAGCGCTTGTGCTCGCGAGGATGGTAGCTGTCCACACGGCAGCATGAACTAACCACAGTGGATGGCGCCTAGATACATCTGACATTAGAGAGTTATAGTATACCGGGCTTACCGGGTTACCGGGTGTACCGTGATACCGGAATTGAAGTTTGCATGCGCAGATACGTACGTCACCCGTACCGCTTCCCGTATGCGCGGTATTTTTCAGATTTCACGTTACCGCGGTAGCGTAGATGTATGTAGTGTACGTAAACATGGCGGCGCTCGCCGACGCCCGCTTCGAAGTGATTTTGGCATAGTTGTTGAAAGATTCACCTTGTTCGCAGCAAACGACTGTTCAAAGTGGCTTCGCTTGCCTTCAGTTGGCTTCGATGTCCGACTAATACAGATAAGTTGACGTAGTTTTTGAGATAGCTTCCCATTTTGAACGCTTCTAGGTCTAACTACAAGATCGATGTAAACAAATCGACAACATAGATGTTTTCGCGTTTGGTGCGTGGTTCATAACTATTTACTGTTATTATCACTAAAATAAACTTCTAACAATGTTTCGCGCGGTGGCATAGCCAAACATTCTCGTTTTCTTTTCATTTTCATTGTTTACTTTATTAACCATATAATAGGTGGCGCCACTGTCCCAGCTGGGACACGTAAACGCTATCCCGCTAAACTATAAAACGCTGCCCACAACGAACGTTTGCTGCACGGTAACGCCATTCCCTTAACCTGCGCTATCACGCTAACATTAAACTATAACTGTCTATTAACCTGACGTGACGATTTAACGCTAAGAGTACACACCGTATTGGGCCTACGCTTCTTTGCACAGAGTACGGCAGCAGGGTGGCATTTCGGAGACGTGGCCAAGCCAAATGCTTGCGCAACACACTTGAGGAGCCCGCTCAAAATGAGTGAATATTCGAAATTCACCACACCATCTGTCGACCCTCCAGAAAGCTCGGTCCACTGCGTTTTCTTGGGCCCGAAAACGAAACCAGTCTCATAACGTTGCCTTCTAGGTGGTATTCACCGATTGTTTGTTTTTGTTATGCGATAACTTAGTGTTTCGTTGGCTGTTGAAGCAACCATGGAGTCCTTGCAGTGCCACGAACATGGGAACATCAATTTTTTCTGGAATTTATCAGTTACGTGAACGAATAAAAAGTATATGTCAACGCGAACTGGTTTTCGTCAAAGAAGATCACGACTGTTTATCGGCTCGGATATGACCGGTGCACACACAGAAGAGCTCTTCGACACCGGTTCTTACTTTTGTATGCAATTTAGTCGCGCTCCTGCCACTTAACAGACGACCGACGTCGTACGTCGTAGACGAGCGATAAGCATTATTGACACCCATTAACTTGACGATGTTGCAGATCAACGAAAGCAAGGACCTACTTATCGACCCCGCAGTGCCACAGATGCTGCTGCAGGTGCTTGCGAACTAAATCATTGCTGCCACTAGAGACTTGATTTGATCGCAATCATCCAATAGCTTTGCAAACTTCGCAAGGCAGTGTGTACTAAAATACCTTGTTCTCACGCCATTTCTACTGTTCGTTCTATCCGTCCGCTTGTATTTTTCTTTCGCTTCCTGTGCTCAACGAGCGCTGCGAACACGGAGTAAGTTCCGAAGCCGTATTGTAGATGCAGCTGTTTCTTCGCTAAGTCTAAGTGGTTGCCATTGACGCTTTATGCGAAGGTCACAGATTTGGGCCCTACCATCGACATGTTATCTTTGCGTCCACTTTTTTCTCATATTTAAAATGCAATGACTTCTAACAACACCCCTATGCTCTCCTTGGCATTATTATTTGTTAGTTGCAATCATTACTGGGTCTCGAACACCAAGATTCGCAGTACTGCAACAAAGAGAAACATAGAACTAGTGCCTACTGGAGTGGCGAAGCGTGGCCATTCAGTAAGCATGGATATGATAAAGCCTACATGGATATGCCTTTCGTTCGTTCTTTCGGCTCCGTAGGACCTGCCGTCACATGATTGAACTCTTGAACAGTCCGCTTTCATTACACTTAAATTGCTAGCCTGGCCAGTTCATATTAGCTTAAAAGGTACCCAGCGAGCAATTCCTCCGCCCGAAAATATCCACAACACAACACTGAGCAAAACCACAAGTGTGCTCAAAGCGGAAAGTATGAAGAATACACTGGGCAACAGTTTTCCTTGACACAGTAAAAGATACACAACCGAAGTGCTAGCCCGATACGGCCCCGATAAATAGCAGCTAAAGGAGCCGCGCCACCTTATGAAATGTAGTCAATAAAGAAACTTGCTGTCTCACGAAGTCACCACCGCAAAAATACCTATAAGCCGCCTAAGCAGACTTCAACGACTGATCGCGCGCTGCCATTTGCATTCTCTCTTCTCGACCCCACGCAAGCACTGAAAGCCAAGCAGGCAGAGATCGCACGGCAAAAGAAAATGCGTCACATGCACCTCGTAACCTTGAACACTTTTTTTTTTCTGTGCGATAGCGGACACACGTGTGGTCAAGTCACGGCCTCCCACGGCGAACCCAGTAACGATGCAGTGCGCCATGCTCAAATCAGCTGGTGGCCAATACAACGGCTGTGACAAGTCATTTCTGAGCTTGCTCCATGATTTGCCGAGAGAAGAGAAATAAATTTTTTAGCTGACTTTCAGAATTTATTGCGCCCTCGGGGCCTCACACTGCACTATAGTAGTTGGCTGGCGGGATTTCGAGAACGTCAACTATCGATCGGCAGAGAGGTGCCGGATCATGCTCAAAAAGAGTTGCAGGGCCAATTTAAGTTTAATGAAAATTTTCTCATTATCCTTCCGGCAAAAAAATGCTACTTCGTTTATTACGAGAGTCACACCGTTGCTGTAAGGCGGAGGTCAAATACAGTTATTGCTCGATTTGCAATAGTGTGTTCTTCTTGTTTCCCTTTCTGAGACAGCAACGCCTTTTCAGGTCACACATTTTACAAAGCTAACAAGGCAATCATGACGTCGTGGGTCAGTGTGCGACTGCAAATACGCCCTTTAAGTCTCCAAGAAAAATATACTCGTAGTTTGACACTACAATATACTCTCAACAATCGAAGTGTTCCTTCCGTGCCCAATTTCGTCTATACAATTTTTTAAACGGGTCAACAATGCCAGCTAGCAAAACTGGAATCAGATGCAAGCTGCCGCACTACTCGTGAAGCAACACGAACGGACAAACAGACCTCGCCACCGCATTTTTTGCTCCAATGTCAAGATAAGATTTCGCCAAATACATGCAAATCCATGCACAACACCGCAATCTCATGATGACTGTACGATCACGGCGCCACAGTTCAATCCAGTAAATATTCAAAGAAACTATGGTCACTTCGTTGTCATATCGCGTCAGCGCAAAGAAACTGCCACCTTCTCAAGTGGTGTCGCGCAGCGATCTTTTACTAGGCATCGCTATCCGGGCATTTGCGGCTGCAATAGGACGTTGTGTGTGTTTACGTGTGTGCGCTCGCTCGAGTGTTTGTTTTGTGCAGCATAAAAACAAAAAGCAACATGTTTTTATGGTTTTGTTGACATACAGCGAAGAGCAATTATGTTTCAAGACGTCTCCAAACTCACTCGACGGCCGAAGTGAAGACTTCCTGGAGGGTCTCCCACGCTCTAGGCCTGAGGTAGTTATATATGCCAAATGCTAATATGGTCTTCCCATAAACGTCGCGGGCTTCTTGAAAGCGCTTCAATATCTGTAAATATGTATTAGAAGCAATAAGGTAAGATACACTTGAGTGAGTTCTTGGAACATTGCGAGAAATCGCACCATTATTGCGTACAATGATTCCTTCTTAGTTACTCCTTCAATTTAAATTAGTGAGGCTGTCGAGGAGTTGATTTTAACAAAATACTTCGCTGCTGAACAAAAGTCGCAGACGTCTGCAACGATGCACGGGAGTGGTTGGTTTGATCCCGGCTACTGCAGTTGAATTCAGATGGAGGTGAAACGGTAGAAGCCAGTGTAGTCGGATTTCATGGCACCCTGAAGAACTCCAGGTGGTTGAAATTTCTGGAATACTTTGCTGCATGGACCATAGGCGTGCACACAGGGGAAGGAAAGGAAGCCTTTCCCTATAGTGACTTTAAAGGAGAGTGTAAAGTCTTCCCGTACATTGACATTATAGGAATGGGGGCGCTGGGACAAACCTTCGCACCTTCCTTCATCAACCCACCAAGAAGGGAAACCCTGGCACGCTTGTGGTCGGGACCCGATAAACGTGATTTTAACACCTAATGGCTTCAAACCCTCCAAAGTTACTTCCAAATATCTGAAAGCAGAAGGTGAATCGGCACCAATTGAAAAACGGAAATAAGGAAGTTGTCAGGCAGACTAGAAGGTGTAAAGAACGTTGGCTGTGGTCACGTTGCATCTATTGTTTTCTATAATTTCCACGCAACAACTTATTCGATTCCATTTTTCAATAGACAAATTTGGTTTCACATACACGACGTGCAGCTTACAAAGCATTCTTTCGTTTTGTAGTGTCACAAAATGGACACATCCTCAGGGGCCCTAATTACATTTTTAAGCGCTAGTTGCCGTTCGTACTGAATCCTGATATCGCGATGGCGTGTGTCTCATGCTCGTAGAGCATATCGAGACATTTCTATGGCCGCTGCGCTGCCTGCCGTTGTTTGTAATGTACAAGTTGCCATATTGGATGTTTTGGTGCCTTACGTCATCACAACTGGCCATCAAGTCACTAGAATTGACACTGTTGCCTGATATCCCACTTTTGTCAACTACAGAAAGCACGCCATACAGAAATTTCTTTTTAATTCAAAATGAAATATGTTAGCATTCAGTGATTTTCACACTTGCTAGGAGAGCTATTCATACAGGACTTTTGTAATGACGGAGTAGACACAGATTCAAAAAATGTTGTCGGTATAGAACATACATTTTCCTTAAGTTAACTAGAGGGAACTTTGGCGTTGCTATCGTTCAGCCACCACGGGAATGATGGGCAGTACACGGACTTCCTTAGTCCTCGTGATTTCGGGTTTTGAACACACTCGCGGGGCTGTTTATTGCTGTGCTTTGTTTTTACTTCGAACGAAAGGAAGGATAACTGTGAACTTCGCGAGTGAATTTGAATTATTCAGCCTAAAAAGTGAAGGTGCTGAAGCGGAACTTATGAACCTTTGATGAACTTATTCTTGTGGCAAAGCGGATTCAGTCCACGCGGAGCCAAATGAAGCCGAAAGAACGAAGGCCAATCCGTGTACTGCACATCATTCCCATGCTGGCCAAAGCACCGTGTATTGCATGCCCCATAGACACTAGCGCCAGAGTTCACTCTCGTGAATCTATAGGAGACACTATGATGTAGGCTCATTTACATCTGCGGCTAGCACCTCTCTCGCGACCAAGCTAGTCGCAAAGCAACTGGTCCCGAATGGCCGCTTCGGTCGCCAAGTGGCTGCTTTGGAGCAGTTGCTGGCTGCTCGGCTTCAGAGTCCCACGAGTGTTGTGGAAGACGTCTGCAACAATCAGGTTCGCAGGAAAAGGACGCCAACCTATTTTACCGGGCAATGGCAATAAACCCAGGAGGGCAATACGTGTGACGACAGGTATGAGCCAAACGCAGGTCAGAACATCGCTCGCCTTGAGTCGCCTTATTTTAGGGCCGCTTGCAAATAGTCGAATGGCCGGCTGAAGTCGCATGTGTAAATTAGCCATAACTCTGAAGGACGACGTACGATAATGCACAAACCAGGAAGGCGGCCTTAGTGTTTCTAGTTATCGCGCTTACTGAGTCACTGATGTACTTACTGTAAGGAGGCGTCTCGCTTTATTGAAGAGATCCTTCAGCTTAGAAGACGTCTCGAGCACATTGAGTATACCGTAATGTCTGACGTTATGCGGATTAAGTTTATACAACTGCTCTCGCACTTCTGCTTGCAAGTCCACTTCATCAATGTACCTGCGAATCAATCGACCGATTCGAAGTCTGGGCATATCTCACGAGAACATCCACAAAAAAGACAGAACCTTGACACATGACCTTCGAAAACGATACGTATCTCTTGATATCGTGCTGTTCCGACTTCGAATAAATGCAACATTGCTTAAATCCCTACTAAACTCAATGAAATACCTTAACAGATTTACCTAGGTAGACTCGAAGGCGAAAGGTATACCTTTTTTTTTAATTCTAATTTGATATGTTGCTCTTACTGCGTCACCTCCTGAAAGCTTCTGCGCCTAAAAGCCTGACTACACGCACGCGCTCTAGCGCGTCAGTGCATGGCTTTCTGACGCAGCGCCGCGCCTTCTCTCCATATAAAAAGCGCGCATAGCTTCGCGTAGTCGCACGTCCTCTCTCTCTCTCTAAAGTGGAGGACGCGGCGCCACGTCGAGAAGCTACACGCTGCCGTGCTTTAACTCGTACGTGTGGCCAGGCCTTAACGCGGTGTAGCACCGCTTCCAGGCCCGCAGGACACTTTGCTGGTTTTGCGCGGGCTCCGTGAATGGCCCGCATTTGACCAAGCAAAAATGTCACGTGGTGACGTCCCGAGTTTCGGCCATCTTTGATGTCGCGCTGACGGCATTTTTCGATGTCAACGGGTGTTAAATTTTTTGCGTCATTTGTGTTGGCACTGCCTACGGGACCCTCCAATGCGAGACGACGGTGCATTTACATACCACCGCTTTCACTTCACAAAAAAAATTATTGCATGATTAAAATTTAGCCGGCGTAAGTTCTAAACCAACGACGTCCTATTGCCTCGAAACGGGATTAGCCGACCCCTTAAAATGGTTGTCCACCCTGAATACTCACTTCGTCCAGACGAAGCACACAAATTGGTCCCGTCGTGTGACTATACGTTGGAAAACTTATTCTTGTGTTGACAAGCTCAGACTCAAATAAAGCCGTGAGTCTGAATAGGAGTGAGTAAGATTTTGTTGAGATTGAGTCAGGCTCGTAGTTGGGAACTTTTTCGGGAGGGGTCCACTACATTGCGGTCCTGAGAAGTCCCTATGTTTACTTCTTAATTTGCAAAAAAAAAACCCGCTCCATCCGAACTTCGCAGGGGAGTGGGTGGGATCCTAGGGCATCCCTTTGCTACGGGCCTGGTTTGAGTGCGAGTGAGTCTGATTGAGGAAAATGTCTCGCGAGGAAGTACCAGCGAATCTAGTGAAGGGAAGTATCACCAAGTCTGAATTAGTGTGAGCCTTATGCGGAAAATACATTTCGCGAGAGTCTGAGTGAGCGCACCAACTGCTGACCTATGCATGTGACCAATTGAAAACAGGTTGCGAAGTCACATAAGGAATACTTGGCATCACGTAACAATAACAGGTGATGTGGCGGTTATAGTAGTGTAAACATACCTTGTACCCGCATTAATTTTACCTATACATATATAGGCTAAATTGGTTTAGCGAAATTTTCCATGTACGCTGTCAGGATGTCTCTGTGGTAACACCGAAGGGGTGGCTACGGTAAATTATAAAAACGACCTACATGTTGATGGCATAACATTGCTTTGTTTTCATTTTTCATATTTGAGGCACAATTTTTCATAAGCCTTTAATTTATGGCACTGCATTGAACAGCATTGCGAACGCACCAGTTACAGCACTGCTATAGTTTTTTTGTGTGTGTGCAGCTTTTTCATTGTATTTTTCAGCCTGAAAGGATAATGAAGTACAAAGTTCTATAAATCAACCTTCAGAGATTATGTATACCAAGAGCACTTCATGGTCGTTTATTGTCGTTAAATTCCCCAGAACGGGTGAAAATGAAAGTCACATTTCTACATCTCAATTTCGTGCGACCACTTCTACAAATGATTGGCAGCGTTAAGTCACGAAAGTCCAAGTTTTATGCGTTTTTGACCCCATTGCCTGAATGAACATTTCTGAAACTTGCCATATTTACTGTTTCTGGCTATTACGACGCAATGAGAATAACTTTCTTAGCTACGAACCAGCACGCAACGAGAAGCTGTCGAAGTCTGGCCATCTTGCACGTGATAAGCCTCACCTGGTTGCATATGACACTAAATGACAAACGGGCAAACTGCGGGCGTTGCGAAACCACTAAGCATGTGCAATTCAAATGCATTGCTTTGTACTAAACGTGTGCGGCACCTTGTACGGCTGGGTTTTCGAGTTGGAGCAGCATCAGTGTCGAAAACAAAATAACACCACGAATGTGCATTTAACACTCTTCGTCAGAAAGTACGTGACCCCTAGAGACGTCAGTGCCAAGCAGAAGCTCGTCGACAAACACAGTGAGCAACGTACCCAGCCTTTGCATGACATTTAAAATATTGTTTTCCGAGATACGAAAACCAAACTGCTAGCCAGCATAGTTTTCACTTATCCTTTTCGTCAAGCGCACACATAGCGCTCTGTCCGTGTGTACTTCTTAATTACTACGCGCTTTTTCTCTCGCGCTAAGTGTCTAAAACATGAAGTGAAATATCTAGTTGACGAGCCAGAAGCAGGGGATGGAAACTCCCTGCACCTCCCATGTATTCGATTTCGGCAGCGCCACTTATACTACTGGCGGTCACTAGGCATCCTAGAAATAAATCACGAACATAAAGCTTCTTTTATGACGTCTCTGGTGACGTGCCAAAATAGAGAGAAAAGACGAAAAATTGATAGGAGGAGGGTTTTCGCGGAAGCCCGTCTTTCCCAATTCACGTGCGAGCGGAATGCGTTCGTACCTCCTTTCAGGACCTCTGGCCGTTTGGGCAGTGCAGCCATTCGTAAAATTTTGTTAATCTTTTTTTTTTGTTCGTGTTTTCTGAAGAGGTGAAAGTTGAGCTAAATGATTTCAAAATATGACAAAACTTTATCGGCACAAATAAAACTAACAAATAAATTGAAAAAGAAACATACACGTATTGTGAATGTGTCAATCTATAAGGCAGCTTCAACACACAACTGACATACGGACAAAAACGAGCAAGCATTGAACCCGGTATATCGGAACCAATGCGAAAATTATCAACAACCGCTAGTATAGGACACGCCATGTTTTACACAATAACGTTTGTTATGAAGGCGCGGAAAGTTTTCTTGCAGAACTTGAGTACCAAACGAGACTGAAGTTCAAGCGCGGAGAGGCTTGAAGGGATCAGAAGTTCTTCGAGAAAAAACGTCGCTAGAAACAGTGTTTCGGCAAGTTGACTTCTCTTTGTCAGAGCAACTGTGTTACTTTGATGAAGTAAAGTTCACTTGTCAAAACGTTGGCTCCATCGACATTACTTGTATTAATTTTTAGTAGCATTTAGTTCATCATATATACATTTCACAAACTTTCAAACCGCGGCTACAAGAATTTTGTGTGCAGGAAGCAGCCTATATTTCCTTCACGTCATTTGAACTCCACGCCAAAAGTAAAGAGCCCTACCAACTCGAACTTCTTATATGCTCTTCTTATATATGCCCTTCTTATATCCTCTTCCTGACACGTGGAACATGCACACTGCCGTTGGGTCATGCCTCGTGTAGTGGTCAGTAATGGCGAGAGTGCTTATTGGTAGCAATTCCCATCTATGTTCAAACTGAGCCTTATTCGAATATTTTGCTAATGTTGTAACCGAGTATGATTCGTGTACTTTTGCCCATGTGTTGACTAAGCGTAATCAGGAACCCTTACGTAAGTCGCCCGACATCGGTGCTTCGAAAACCATCTCACCGCACGTCGAATCCTACGCCACCGACAGTTTTGCGGAATGCCTTGACGGCGGCCTTGAACATGTTCCAGCTTAGGGAAATCTTGACGGGTGTGAGCACGCTTTCGATAACCATTAGGTTGGTGTAGTAGACGTGATGACAGAGACCGTCCGTTGGCACCATCTGCTGGAAGACGGCGGTGTCGCTGACAGTGCAGATCAGCAGACTAACTCCGACTGCAAACGTAGGCGACAAACAATGGGTGACGACGACTGAAACAACAGCAAAAAGAAAACAAAATGGCGAAACCAGCACTAGTAGCGCCAGGCTTCAAACCAATGAACACACTGTGGTATTGGGCTATTCGAGGTTTCATGAATGAAAAACTGGTCTATGGCTACTGCGCAAAACGAAAGAGGAGAAACGAAACGAAGTGGACAATACAAGCCCAATACACAATACAGACTTGTATTCCGGACTTGTAGTATGAGGTACGAGCTTGCGCTTGCATTGTCCACTTTTTTTCGCGTATTCTCTCTAACGTCGTATTTCGCAGTAACTATAGCGCACTTTGTTAATCATCTTCAAACCAGTTTTCTACTCGTCCCTCTAAAATGGGAGTGAAAGCTCGTTGCTTCTCAACTTTGGCACGAGTTCCAGTTATAATTTGGTTTACGTTAAAAAAACTCCTCGCAGTCACATTTTGAAAACAAAAATGTAACGTGTCATCACGCTACATTTGGCTTTTCAATGAAAATATAATGTAGAATCAACCTCAGACGAATTGAAGAAACCAAATTAAAGCTGTCATCTAGCTACATATTATACGAGTTTGACATGTTTTCAGCTTGTTATGTGTAAATCAAAGGAATAGAAATAAATACTGCTACAAAAATGTCTTAGACATCACTAGTCATAGCAAAAAGACAAGATATAGCTTTTGCTTTCGTGTATGTGTATTACGAGTCCAACATAAGTCGCACTTTTCGAGTCAGTAGCCAGTCCGTACACCGTGCTTCAGTTATTCAAATAGGTATGTGCACAGGTTCACTAATATAACTAAATTTCTTTGGAAAGAAGCTGCATCAATAGGAACAACACTTAGGCGTTTGATGAGCGCACATGCCTTCAACATGAGTACATGAGTTCAAAGAGCTGTCCAGTGTACACATTTGCAACTTAATAAAAGGCCATGTTCGTAGTCAGTGAGCATATTTTGATATAATTCCTAATAAGGGACTTCGAGCTTTCAGGCTTAACAGCCTCTCCCTTTGCTCTTTAGGCTATCTTTAAGCAAGGCTCGGCTGGCAGGCTGAGAAAGGCCGCCCTGATCCGCTAATCATTCAGGTCTGACACCATCAGTGCGAAGGTGCTGTTCTTGATGTTTGCATACAATAAAGACATCTGTGAGATACAACCTATACGACCGACAAACTCAAAACGAAGCTGTTTGCCCTGCGCGTATTATTCGGGCTGTCGTTTTTAAAAAAATTGTGTTTTTCTCGCGTCATCATGGTCGCTGAAGCGGTGGGAGTCGGTCGGCTGAACAGCGTTCTTAGTGTATACGCTTCTTTTTTACTGACAAATGCGTCATTTTTTATTTCATTAGTGTGGTTTAACGTTCCAAAACGACCATACGATTATGAGAGATGCCGTAGTGGAGCACTCCAGACATTTCGACCACTCGTGGTTTTTTAACGTGCACCCAAATCTGAGCACACGGGCCTACAGCATTTCCGCCCCTATCGAAAACGCAGCCGCTGCAGCCCGGATTCAACCCTTGCGACCAGCGGGTCAGCAGCCGAGTACCTTAGCCACTAGACCACCGCAGAGGGGCAAACGCCTCATTTTAGTAAAGCTGTCAGAAGAAGCAGATCGAACCTGTTCCTGTTCCGTAATTTTTATAGTGAAAGTGTCCATGATGTGAAATTAGGATTCAACCGACGACGAAAAAAAAAGCGCCGAATGAACGGGGACACAAGAAGAAGACACGCCACGAAGCTCTTGTATAAAGTGTTGATGCGGTTTTGTGGGCGCGCACTAAACTTCGGATAAACAGTGCTATATAACGCGACAAAAAAGGAAGGGGCAGGACCAAGTCCTGACGAGACGGTGTTAAACGCGAAGCATTTCTTAGTGAGCTCCCACGACATTGAGGCTGTCTGTCTATCTATCTATCTATCTATCTATCTATCTATCTATCTATCTATCTATCTATCTATCTATCTATCTATCTATCTATCTATCTATCTATCTATCTATCTATCTATCTATCTATCTATCTATCTATCTATCTATCTATCTATCTGTCTATCTCTCTGTCTATCTATCTATCTATCTATCAATCTATCTATCTATCTATCTTTCTATCTATCTATCTATCTATCTATCTATCTATCTATCTATCTATCTATCTATCTATCTATCTGGCCGCCTACGAGTTTAACGTCTTCTGGAGGTTTAAAAAATGGCATCAATACCGCTATTGATATTGCAGAACATGACTGTATGGCGAGCATAAGTGACCAGTCATAACATGAAAATTATGACATATATGCCATAATATACATTTCATGGTCTTGCTGGTCTTGCGGTGGTTTCGTCCACATGACATGTTGGAAAACTGGTATAGTATGACATGACTGCATGGCGAACATAAGTGATGGACCCTCACGGGGAAATTATCACATGCATGTCATGTAAATCATGACTACACGCCACACTTCTGGTGTGATTGCGGTCGTATCGTTAACCACAGATATAGTAAAGTTGGTATTACGGAGCGTGAATGAATGAGAAAGGTATATCACTGGTGCAAACATGATACTCATGACATGGTTGTCATGTAAGAATATGACTACATGCCACGCTCATGGTGCACTCGCAGCCGTTTTGCTAGCTTCGAATGTACCAAGTTTTGTATTACGTGACTCAAACGGATGACGAAGGTAAATAACCAATCCAAACATAATAATCATGATATGCGTGTTATGTAAAACATGACTACTTGCTACGCTCAAAATGCGCTCATGGTCCTTTCGCTAGTTTCCCATATAGTAAGTTTGGTGTTACTTGACGTCAATAGATGACGAAGGCATATGGCTGATGCAAACATTATAATCATGACATGCGTGTCATGTAAGAACATGACATACCACACTCATAATGCGCTCGCGTCCGCTTCGCTAGCTCCACATATACGAAATTCGGTATTACATGACACGAATGAATGACGAAGGTAAATGAAACGTTCAAACATAATAATCATGACATGCGTGTCATGTAACACATGAACACATGCGATGCTGATAGCGCTCTTGCAGCCGTTTCGCTCGCTGCATATACACCAAATTTGGTATCACATCACGGGAATAGACGACAAAAAAAAATGGCACGTCAGAACATGCTACTCATAGTATGCGTTTCATATAAAACATGACTACATGCTACGCTCTTAGCGTGCTCGTGTCCGTTTTACTAGCTTCACATACACTAGATATGATATCACGTGACGGGAATAGACGACGAATGTAAATGGCAAGTTTTTAGGGGCGAAAAAGGGAAGTTTATTGTACACTTAACTTGTACGTACACAAACGAAACATCGAAAACAAGTAAAGACAGTGTATACATCTTACAAATGTGCACTAAAATCGAATTGATCACTGAGTATCCAATTGTTACATGGGAAAGAAAAATTAAAAAGAATCATGTTAATCACATTTAACAGGATAACACTTATGCATGCGTACTAGAGTGGGCGCATGGCTAGTACGGGACAACTGGAAACTTCAGCTGTCCCTCTCTTACTTTGAAGAAACGTGTGTGCCATCATCGAAGGAAGGCCTCTTCGCCGTGCGTTTCCAGCTGCTGATCTAGGTAATTCCACACAATGAGCCGAATTTTCTGTAGTGCGGGATAGGCGCCTCTATGTGCCTTGTGCCGTACTCCTGCTAAACAGCGTCGCCACCACACTACGTACAAGGTTACTGTAAAGACCAGTCTTGCAAACAGCCCACGTTCTGTTCCCATGCGCGCCGTGCGAAAGCCAAAGAGGCGTTGTACCATGTGCCAGACGCCCCTCGCCACCAAGCACTGAAATAGAGCATGTTGGGTCGTCTCTCTTTTGCCACAGTTTCGGCAGCGGTCATTTGGAATGACACCCCAATGTGCTAACCGGTCGGGCGTAGGCAATGCCCTCTATCTTCTCAACCAATCAAATTCGCGCACCTGATTAGGTACGCGATTGCAACGCCATTGTTTCCATTTTCTCGTGGAGGATGCTGCTTCTTCCTCTTTGCTCAGTGTGCTACTTGTCACCATTTCGCTTATTTCTTGTGATGAAACATCTTCCAGACTGCATGAACCTATTGAATCCACTGTTCGTTTTAAGCAACTGGTAGCTCTGTAAAACTTAAGCGTAATTTCTGTTCGTCGTCCGATGTACGGGTTGGCCGTGAAAGTACCTTTTAGTGTACTGCTCCAGTACATCATGAGCCTGTACTCGGAGTAGTTGCTGTCATAGAACAGCTTCTGTGTTGTTTTTGCAGCCAGTGCTCTCGTGAACGTTGCTATATCTGGGAGGCTCAAGCCTCCACGGTTTGTGGGAAGCTGTAAAAATTTCCTACGTACCTTTGCTGGTTTTCCTCCCCAGAGGAAGGTCCCCGCCATAGCGGCGAGGCGTCCTGCAACCCCGCGAAATAGCAGGGTGATGTGTGCTACGTAAAACGCAAAAGTGCATGCCTGTGTCTTAATGACTTTTGCTTTTGCCGTTAGTGACAGGTTAAAATGAGTGGCTGCTGCTAGGACATCGGTAGATCTCCTAAGCACGTCATCCCAGGTCTTTTTTGATACATCTTCTTCCTCAAAGTAAACGCCTAACACCTTAACAGCTTGAACGTATTCTAAGTCTCCTGGCAATAGTTTTCTGAAGCCTCCAAAGCGCAATGCCTTACATTTGGTGGTGTTTAAAAGAGCACCAGGCAGATAGGAATACTCAGCAAAAATGTCAAGAAATGTACTATAGCTAGACAAGTTACGAAAAAATACCGAAATGTCATCCGCGTGTGCGACAATTTTTAAGGTTTCCTTGCCTGGCATCGGGAAACCCACTATGCACTCGCAGTTTGCAACCTTTCTAATCCAATGCTCTAGAGACAAAATAAATAATACCGGAGACAACGGACAGCCTTGCCTCACCCCATTTTGAATTGCAAAGCTTCAGGTCACTTCATTGTTGAAATAAAGACAGCTTGAGAGGTCCTGATAAAGTATTTCTACCAGTCGCACATACTGCTCTGGGAGGCCAAATATGCGCAAAATAGCGAAAAGATACCCTTGTTCAACTCTATCAAACACTTTGGCCTGATCAAGAGAAATATGTACTCCTGAGATTTGTTTTTCTTTGGCATATGCAAAGAGGTATCTGATGATTGTAAAAGGTACGAAGACGGAATGTCCTGGTACTGCACATGACTGCAAGGGGGACACAATCTCTTCCAAGAAAGGCCGCAGACACCGTGATAGCAGCGTGGCTACTAACTTATGGTCTGTGTTTAGAAAGGTAATGGGCCTCCACGCTTTAGGATCTGACGGCTGCATACCCTCTTTCAGTAATAGAATCACCCTTCCTTCGCCGAAGGACTGTGGTTTATGGCCATCACGCAACAAAATATTCACGAGATCAGTGATCGCATCTCACAAGATATCAAAGAAACGCAGATAAAATCCCGTGAGTATTCCGTATGGGCCTGGTGACGTGGACATATTCATTGATTTTAGGGCGTACCACACTCCTTCTTTATCAGTTTATGCATATAATACTAAACAGTCTTACAAGCCTACTCTCAGCCTTTTGCAAACCGTCGCAAAAGGCTGAGAGTTTAGCAGTAAACTCGTCGTCCTGTGCGTCATGGTCTGCGGTAAACAGTTTTGCAAAATATTCTCGGAAAACTTTTTGAACTTCGTGTGGGTCATTAACAATGGTACCATCCTCTTTCAGTGCCTCATCGATGTAGCGGGGCTGACGTTGACGATCTCGGTTTATTTGGGCATATGTCAAGTTTTCAATTTCATCTGTCGATAAGTGAATTTCTCTTGCGAGCCTTGTAGCCTGAGACCTCTGCTTTAGAAGATTTTGATACTTAAGTTTTTGTGCTTCAAGGTATTCGAGCATAGCGAACGTAGTTGACCCACCTCTTTCAATTTTTTGAATGCGTCGGAGAATTTCATTCATCTTGGCGGTGAGGCGAGCGTGGCGCGCTTTTCCTGCCTGTTGAGCTATGAGGCGCAAACGAGATTTCAAGTGGTCCCATGTAGTTGGAGTTATGCAACCCACTTCTACCAGTGAGGCCGCCAGCTCAGTTTGAAGTACGGAAATGCTTTCATCGTCATGAAGAATAGTTGGGTCCATACTTCGTTGTTTGTGGATTTTCGTTGTTGTGCTCACGTTAAACGTGAAGAGTAACGGAGCATGATCCCTGGGTATCTGCTGGCTTGGCGCAAGCTGGACCACCTCACATGCTTGTAGGTTCGCTAAAAAGCCTTCGGGCACATCAACTCTATCAATTCGGCTTTGTTGAATGCCACAAGCACGGGTTGCGACGAATCCGACTCCATGTAGAGTTAACCACCCATCTGACAGCTTGAGATCTTGAACTAATTGCTGTAGTTCTCTGGCGTAATAATTGTTGGCGCCTTGGCCGGGATCCCTGACGTCTCGTGTAGTATCGAGCACGCAGTTCAAAATTCCGACAAGCACATATGATATCAGCTCGACCAAAAAAATTCTGACACCTTTATAGAACCAGTTCGTTTCTGACCTCGTTACGGCCGCATATACGTTGACAAATCTGACTCGTTTGCAGTTAAGTACCACATCTACTGTTATGATGCGGCCTTCGTTGTCAACTAGACAGTGAGCACCCCTCCTTAGCGTTGCGTTCATGAAAACAACTCCTGTGCCACGTGCACGCGCATCTGTGAGTGAGAAGAAGGCCTCTACATGAAACCTTCCCTGAAACTCTGCAACGTCAAGCTCAGTACGAAAGTTTGTCTCCTGCAAAAAGAGCATATCCACGCGATGCGCCCGCGCGAGGTCAAGTACTGCGTGCTGCTTCACCGGATTTCGAAAACCGCGAACATTGAACGACATAAAAGAAAGTGATGCCATTGTTGAAATAAAGGTGGGGAAGTTGCTTAAAGGAAAGAAAAGGAAAGAGAGTTGAGAGCCAAATGCCAAAAGTACATATCGTCGTCCCTCACAGTTGGTGACGTTTGCTGTGGTGGTGATCCCACGTGGGGTTTCCTAAATGTTCCCTGTTTAGCGGAGTCGCTGCCGCTGCTCCCACTGCATGGCTTGGATCGGCGTTGTGAACTCGAAGGACTCGATGCGTCTGCAGATCGTGCAGCTTTTGTAGAAACCTCGATGTCCGCCGGTTCGCTCCGCGTTGGTGGTCGGCTTCTTAGCTGCTTCATCGATGTCAAAGTCGTAGCGTTCGTGTTCTTCAAGGTTGTCGACATTCCAAGGTTAGCATTTGGTGTGCTGTCACTGGCGTCTGTCGCTATTGTGGCAGAGGAAATCAAGCCCAAACCTCATAAGCGCGAAAATGTCGCGTACGAGCGACGCGACGTAGATCGTCTTCGCGCGATCAGTCGCTAGCGCAGGCAAACCTCATTCACGCGACTGCTTCGGCGAGCGAATTTCACTGTTGCTGGCATGAGGCCGTCTACTCGCACCAAGAAAACCACGTAGCGAGGGGTATGCATTTTAAAAATAAGATATATTGTTGTGTAATGAAACGGAAAGTGTTTATTATTGCCTTGCAGCACTTTTTTATATGTACATGCGTAATAAACATTGCGCTATTTCTTGTTGCGCATACGTGACTCGAGCAGGGTCACGTGCACCTATGTAGTCTTTATTTTTTCCGGTTTTTCGCTATTGGCTGCTTGAGCCCAGCACTTCCGGGTGATGAGCGACGGTTTCCAAATCTGAAGAACCGAGCGATCGCGCGAAAACGAGCACGCGACACGTCGCGCGAACGCCCTGTTTCGTCGCTCATAGCGTCGCTCGTCGCTGTCGCGTGCATTTTCGCGCTTATGAGGTTTGGCCCTCAAAGCAGTGCTTTCTGCGACGCCTCTTGTAATGGGTATCTGTTCGTCCGGCGTTTGGCACTTCTCGAACGCCATTGATGTGCTACAGTTATGTCGAGTTTTGATGCTGCCTACTAGTGAAGAAAAATCACCGGGTGTTTCCGTGGAACTCCCATTTGGGTGTTCATGTTGCGTCTGAGCGGGCTGTTCATTTGAAGTTGCCCCGCCTGGCGTACTGGCCGGCTTGACGCGAGTAGCGTCTTCCGACTGCGCGTATACGAAATCATCGGACAGGCTCTCTTCTTCCTAGTGGTCTGGTGTCTTGACTAGTGTCGTTTTCTTTTGAGGACGCAGTACTTCATAGGCTCTAGATTGCGTGGCCACACTTCAGGAGCTTGAAGAGGATTCTTCAATTGTTGGGAAGTCTTGGGCACTCGATGATGGCGTCTTCTGAGCTGCGTCTGCGTACGATCTGCGCTTGAAACATTCTTTGGTCGGGTGATCACCTCCACACCTTCTGCAGGCTTCACTGCATTCTTCCACAGCCTGTCCGCACGCGCTGCACCTATGACTAAAAGTGTTTCACAGGCCACGGCCATGTGGCCTTCGTTGTGGCAACGCGCACAGACGCGACGCATGCCACGGCACTCCAACATAACGCGGTGTCCGTGAATTGAAATGAAGTTGGGCGCCGGCTTTGCAATTTCCATTTTCACCACTTGTGTACCGATAAATGTAGACTGACGTCGTTGCAGAGCAACACATGTTATACTACGCACTTTGCCGAAAGGCTGCAAGGCATAGACGACCGCGTCATCGGGTACGTACGGTGGCAACCAGTACACACTCACGAACACACTTGGTGGACACACGACATCCACTTGAACTTTTTTCTTTTGAAGGACAAAACCTTCATTCACCATGAGCTTGGTGGCTTGTTCCGCTGTCCTCGTTGCTACCAAAAACTTCAAAGCACCGAGGTGTTGCAGGAACAGCACCCCTTCGCTACCAATCGTCTCTTCGAGACACTTGATGATCTCATCGACGGAGACCGCGCCTTCAGGAACGGTAAACGTGAAACAATGTTCTTTTGCCGGGTTGCATGCATACTGGCCTCGATGCCATCTTCCCAGGGGCCCCAGGGGTAGGCGACTTCTCGGCCAAAGCCCCGGGGAACCTGAATGCGGGTAAGACGCCGAAGAGACGCCGAAGAGACGCCGCCGAAACACTGGACGCACGCGTCGGCGAGAGCCGCACACACACAATAAAACACGAACGCTGATAGCGAAGCTCTTTATAGCGGCACCCTTTCGTCCCTCGTGGCCGTTGTAGTAGTGTGTAACAAGTGCAACATTTTCACCTCCAAGGTGGTGCCGGTGGGAGATTTCTTCTGGGCGTTGTTGAACAATAAAAGATAGTGCTAAATGCACATGCCAATGGCTGCTAAGGGGCAATGAGAGATAGGAGAATTCGGCTTTTAGTTAACGCGCACGCTGCGAATTTTTTATTGTTCAACAACGCCCAGAAGACAAGGAAGGGTTACTACGTTATACTCGCTGGGCGTAACCTCCTAGGTTTCAAAAAGGTTTAGCGAGCGTTGGGCCGCAGTGAAGTGACGTCCCCGCAAACACGGACTGAACCCCGGTCCTTTCAAGGTGTTTTCGCTCGTTTCTTAAACCCACAAAAAAAAGGAAAAGAAAACCTTCGGTGTAACGAATGGGCATTCCGGAGTGGAGTACCTGAAAGGATTATTTCTACTTTTCTCGTGGGCTCCCGCGCGCAAACACGAGGACTGGACGGCGCCTTGTCGTCTACATACAGTGTGACAGTGTACGGTGGAGATAATCCGCGCACGTCCTTCAGACTTGTGGCATAGGGAGCAGCAGAGCACCTTTTGTTGGTTCGGAGAATGCGACCCTGCCGCAGCGCCTGTGCCGGGTCCAGCCTGACTTTCCGTCAGCCTTCGTGGCTCCAGAGCTCATTACTGCGTTCTGCGCGGATGGCCAACCGCGGCATTGAATGGCGAAGAAGCGGCGGCTACGGAGAATTTCGCGGGAAACACCGAGCTGCATGGAGACTTCGAGACTCGTTCTGGACATCGGCTCATTAAGTGCCAGAAACCGGGACAATTGGTTCGGCCGAAAACATTTTGGCACAACATTGCAAACTCCGGACGTTGGCCATTATAGACGACGCACTTTGTCGGAAGCATCGAGACCATTGTTCGCCCGTAATTAAAGTGTCTTCGGACGGCTGACCCATCACTCTCCCTGAGGCTTGAGTTTGTACATTGTTACTTGCTCGGCTTTGTATGGGAGAGGGTTTTCTACTGGTGCGGGCCGCGGGAGCGGCCGTCGAAGATGACACACACCGACTGACAGAGAAATGTGTCGCGTCAACAGTGGCAATTGGTTAGGTGCCACGAAGGGGCGGAGTCGGGTCCTACAAAAATGGACTACGAGACGATACGAGGAGGTCAGAGATACGATGCGAAGGGAGTCGGAGAGATATACGATGCGATGAGCTCGAGATGGTAGAGAGACAAGGACGGTACGATGAGGAATGAAAGTTAGGCATAGGAGGCGAGTGAATGGAGCGTTACGAACGAGGGCTAAGATGGAAATCACTGAGAGGCACGACGTAGACGACGATGATGAAGACGATGACGGATTGTACAGATCGGACCTCGACGCCAAGAACCAACCTTCGGCCCTAATTCGAGCAGCCAACTCCGAGGCCCCGACTACATGACATTCTGTGAGACAAAATTCACCTCCCTTACTTAAACGAGCTTAGCGGGAAAGGATGCGGCATATTGAGACATTGCGCGGTTTTCTTAATTAATGAGTTTATCATTTGTGTCGTCCTGTGTTTTTTATATACATGCCCTTTTATTGTTACAGTTACTTTTTTTATGTGCCTGCCCTGTGTCGAACGTCGCGAGTGTCTAAATCGTGTGTTATCATTTCGTATAGTGGTTGATGTACGCGTGTATACAATCTTTGCAGTTAGCAATAAATTAAATGAATCAGTAAACAGGAACAGGTCGTAGCGTCTCTTACTTCCCGGCCCCATCATGAATTCCTGTATGTGGGAAGAGATTGAGACACGTAGCCAAGAGGGAACCGGATAGAAAAAGGGTTGAGTGTTCTTCCCTCTCTTTGGAAATCAGTGGCGTAGCAGGGGACGTCTCAGTGGCAAGAATACACTGAACTAGTATATACCACGAACTCGAGGTGGAAATTAGACACGAAGCGCAAGCCGTAAGAAAGTGTGCGTGTGCCTCTCCTCGTTCAGTTCTTGGAATGTCCGCTGGATGGTGGTGCTTCGATATGAGGAATATATGATGAAAAGATGTGAGATGGTGGTTCTTGGAGTGTTGAATAGATGAACGAACGGACACACAGGCAGATGCATGGACGGACGCACGGATGGTTGCACGGACGGATGAACGCATGGAGGGACGCAGGAGCGGATGCATGGACGAAAGCAGGGACGGACGCACAGATGAACGTGCGGGCGCACGAACAGAGGCACGCACGGATGAGCGGATGGACGCACGGGCGGCCACACAGACGCACTCATGGATGGACGGAAGCAAGAACGAATGGATGGACGGATGCGTCGCCCCACTATCCATCATTCACTCCGTGAATATGCTGATATTTTTTTACACTATAGCGCTGTTCATTTGAAGTTCCTCTCTTGTGTCCCCGCTAATTGAGCGCTATTATTAGACCTCAACTCACTACACCAAGCCCTAATTTTAACAGGGCAGCAAACTTGACTGCTATATGAAACCAACAACACCTATAGCGGCTGTGTGCCCAGTATTCGCGCAACGAACGCCATTGCCCGCCACTGCTTTACTAAATATGCAGGAGAGAACACAGAAGCAAGAAATATTAGTTAGAATTTCCGGACAGACGCAACTAGTACCTGGGAAAGACTTAGAAACCGCTGTGATTAATTCAGTCGTAAACATCGGAGTAGCGGGCGTCGGCATCACTCATTAACCGTTTCTACGGAGCGCTGGGGCGCTGAGTTTTTAGCTCATTCCTCTGAACTTCACGAAGCTTATAGTCATTTCTACTTCAAATTCCATTCAGCATGTGAACACTATTTTCATCTTAAGCAAACTCTTTCAATCGCCGCTTTCATAATTTACTGTGGGGACGCATGCCAATGTCTTCATCCTCATCAGCCTGACAACGTGGACTGCAGGGCAATAGCCTCTCCCATGTTCCGCCAATCAACCCACTTTTGGGTTTTCTGCTGCCACGTCGTACCTGCGAACTTCCTCATCTAACCTGCCCACCCAAATTTTTGTCTCCGTCTCACGCTTCCAGTTGGAATCCAGTCAGTACATATACCCTTAATTAGTAGTGGTTTCGGGACATTCAACCCTGGATATTGTACATTGACGTCAGAATGAGCTTAATTTGGATTTTTGCATGGCCTAAGCAAGAGAGAGAAATAAAGATGAATCGTCATATAGTTTCTACCACCTGAGGTTCGTTAATGTTCATCCGGCCAACTAGATTTTTCGCCTGGCTCATGTCCACGACGGACGTAGCAGCGAGTGATGGAAAGGAAAATGGTAGGTGTAGAGACAGGAAAAGATCAGAGCAGGTCAGAAAATAAACGTGGGTTAAGGATACTAATGTTGAAATCAAGAAGAGTAAGCGGACATGCCAACGTCAGAGTGGCGCCACCGCGGTAGTTATGGCACTCGACTGGTAACCTGAAAGTCACGGGATCGAAGCCAAGCTGCGGTGGCTCACCTGTCGATGGAGGCGAAAATGATAGAGGCCCGCGTAGTTAGATTTAGGTGACTTTAGAGATACCCATATGGTAGACATTTTCCGAGGCATGCAATACCGCGTCTCATAGTCATATTGTGGTATTCCGATGTTGAACAGCAAGTATCGTAACGTCAAAGTGACCTTAATTCCGCGTTTTGCATTCCCTAATCATCACACGATTTCTTCCACGCGATGTTTTAGTGCTCGTCCAGCGTACTAGATTTCTTCCCCCCCCCCCCCCCCGTGTGAATTCGGCCCTTGTGTCTGGGAATATATTTACTTATCCTGGAGTACTGCCATGCACCAGCTCAGCTCTTAGAAGTTCCCAAACCAGCTCTAAAATTAATAAGAACAATCGCGGTATTTTCTTCCAGTGTTACACATCCTTGCGGCACCATTCGTGACGCCGGTTGTTTGCACACGTAACATCAGGATGAAATAAGCAAGGTAGGCGACAATCCGGAAAAGATATCTCCCGTATATGGACTGATCCATCGATATACGGGAGATATCTTTTCTGGATTGTCGGCTACCCTGCATCAGCATGTAGCGCGTAATGCTGACTGGATTATCCCTAAGTGCCGACAATCCACGTGCTTTTTTTAGCAAAGTAGGTGGGGGCGAGGAGGTGGTGTTTGCAAGAGGGGTAGTGAACGTAAGAATTATACTACTTTCTTGTCTTTGAATGCAATGTGGTTTAGGGGCTCCTTGACATCCTGTACATGCTCTATCCACACGGCCGCACCACACGTACCGGGACACCTGCCGCACGCAGGAGAAGGGTGAAAGATCGTCGCTGATTCTCGGCCCGTGCGGTGAAGCTGTGCTGATAAAGCGCGTAAAGGCTCTGAAGGGGCTCTGCAACATTTCAAAGATGATATTATTTCTCGGGGTACTTCGACGCTAAACTTGTATTTTGTCTGTCTGTCTTTCTGTCTGCACATCATTTGTCTGTTTGTCCACCGTAACGATACTCCAAACGGCATCAACGATACCCCAAACGCCCAACCCCATCCGCAGCACTCACCAATATTGCTCAAGTTTCAGCGTTCATACTTGTGCGATCGTCAATGAAAGCGCAAATATTTTGCATATCTGATCACCATTACGACACGTCAATATTTTGTACGTGTGTCTTGGCATACATGAATAATTTTAAAGGTGGTAGCGTTTATCACGCTGCGCTGACAAAGCAACGTGAGGCTCAAAAAGGCAAGTGTTTCGAACGCTGTGCTAAGACGGCACGGTGGTGGCACCTGCCCATCACTTTGCGTTCTACACCTTGTCGCCTCCAAGACAGGCGCACATGCCTTCCTTCGTTGTTGAAGACAACTGCCAGATAGCGCTCGTGTCTAACATGCCTCAATGCGCTCGTTCGCCTTCGCTTCACGGATCGAGACTCTCAACCACAGTGCCACTAGAATACAACTCATCAATTTTCTCGCGCAGAACGTAAAATAAACGTTTTGCTCACTCTCTCCAGACGCAAAACTATCGTCTTTCGACGACATTTGCAGTGAAACATGCAGATATGGTGCCAATTTTTTGTAGAAATCTTCCAATGGCTTTGTTGCGTGCGCTTCTTCAGTCGCAAAAAAGGCTAGTGCAAGAAGATTTAGAATCCGTGAAGTTCACGTGGAATTCTAAACAGATTAATCGCACGCGTCCAGAGCTTCCTATATTGTTTTGTGCCAGCATGCCAGCTGAAAGGTAGGCAGGGTTGGGCCGCAAAAGGGCGAGAACGGCATTATCTCGCCTCTAAAGGCGGCGACGGCGCAGGCGGACAACTACGGCGCCAGAACCGACCCTTGTTTGGATTTCATAACAGATTTCACTGTAAAAGCATTGAAGGACCACTTTAAGACGTTACGGCTAGTGATAGTGGCTAGTCATATCTGAATGTGACTATTGGAATGTCGCCTAATGTGCTAACAGCGAAAAATTTCTGCTCAGAGTTGCCCCGCCACGGTGGTCTACTGGCTAAGGTACTCGGCTGCTCACCCGCATGTTGCGGGATCAAATCCCGATTTTGGCGGCTGCATTTCCAATGGAGGCGGAAGTGTTGTAGGACCGTGTGCTCACATTTGGATGCACGTTAAAGAACCCCAGATGGTCGAAATCTCCGGAGCCTCCACTAAGGCGTATCTCATAATCATATGGTAGTTTTCGGACGTTAAACCCCGCATATCCAAACAATTATGGCCAGGCTTACATGGCTCTGCAGTCGTCGTCGTGCTCGTCGTCGTTGTGCTGGTCGTCGTCGTGCTGGTCGTCGTCGTGCTGGTCGTCGTTGGAGTTGTTGTTGGGGGCTGCGTGGTTGTCGGATGACGCGTAGACATCGTTGTCGTACTGGACGTAGATGTCATCGTTAGACTTGGCGTAGTCCTTGTAGTCGGACTAGGCGTAGGCGCTGCAGTCGGGCCTTGAGTGCGTGCTGTTGTCGATGGACTCGTCGGACGCCTTGTCGGACCTGGCGTGGCCCTTGTCGGCAGACTTGGCGTATACGTTCGTGTGCCAGGAACCGGTCCCACAGCTGTAGGGATGACTCGTGGTGCAGTGGTTCGTGGCGTGGGTCGAACGATAGGAGGCGATGCTCCTGTAACGGAAGAACGACCTTAGTACGATGGTAGAGAAACGCATTCGATAATCCCTTTGCGACATACGCAATATGATCAACTGCGATAACAATTCAAATGCTCCAAGAGAACGTGGCACCTACTACGACACTTGCTCGATCACTGTGCGTCCAAGTCGCCTGCGCAAAAACAGCTTCACCGGCTGCTACATTGTCACCCTGGCATGGACGGTGAGCTGCTTGAAGAGTTGGCTCGTCGTTACGTGAATCTCGCCCAGCCGAACGCGCTGCCAGAGCGCTTGCCCCCATACAGCAGCAAACCGAACTCCCGACTGGACGAAGATATTACGGAGTTCGAAATCTATGCCGCATGCAATGCTCAAATTTCGCACAACGTTGGCACCTGTTCTTGACGGCGTAAGGAACAAGTGCATCCGAAATCTCGACGTGAAATCGCTGGCTGCCGCTCACGCGATCCACTAACGAGTTCTGGTGCTCGGGCCACATACCACAAGAGTGGAGACATGCGAGGCTCGTATTTATCCCCGAATCAAGCAAGAAGATGGACATCACCAACCTACGCCCCATATCGCACACATCATGCATTGGCAAGCTAATAGAACGCGTTTTTCTGGCTCGATTACAGACCTACACTGAAGAAAATCACCTTCTCCCTCCCACGATGCTAGGCTTCCGCGCCCACCTGTCGACGCGAGACGCGCTGTGCAAATACACCACGACTTCCTTCGCACCCCACCGAAGGCTCGCACTCGCGCCGTGCTCGGTCTAGATCTTCATAAGGCATTTCACTCGGTGCGACACGAAGCCATTGCCTCAAACCTTACCGCCTTTGACCCGGGTGAACGTACGTATAACTACGTATGTGACTTCTTTTTGAACCGTACCGTTGGAATATCGTTAGCCAGTGGCTCCGCCTCTAAAAACCTCACACTCGCAGACAGAGGCGCCCATCAAGGAGCGGTTTTGTCTTCATTTCTATTAAACCTAGCTATGCTCACGCTGCCTTCTTCACTCGATGGGATCCCAGGCCTTCGTCATACCATCAATGCAGACAACGTCACGCTGTGGACCACTACGGGTTCAGACGTCCAGATATAGGAGACCCTCCAACGTGCGGCCGACGCCGTCGTTAGCCACGCGACGCAGGCGGACCTCACGTTCTCGGAGAGCAAGTCGGAGCCCTTGCTGCTTCGCCCTTCCGACCACCGTCGGTACAAGTACCCTCCCCAACCAGCCATCCACGTCTATGTCAACGGTGTAGCCGTACCGCAAGTTGACCACATCCACATTTTAGGCCTATTCGATCAATCAAATAAACAAAACACCATCGCACTGGAACGCCTCATTGTTGCCGTCACTCAAACAACCCGCCTAATTGGTCACGTGTCCTCTTGAAAGCAAGGCATGAAAGGGAAAGAGCTACTCCCGCTGATTCACGCCGTCGTCATATCTCGTCTCACGTACGCGCTACCATGTACACCTGCACCTACTGGGATGCGAGAAGGACAAACCGGACCGACTTATTCGGAAAGTGTAGAAGACGGCTCTTGGCCTCAATCGCACGACCTCTACGTCGCATCTCCTCAGCCTCCGCATTCCCAACACTGTCGACGAACTGATCGAAGCGCATTGCACAGCACAGATTCAGAGACTTCGCGGTAGCGAGACCAGCCGCTGGATTCTCGCGCGCATAGGACTTACCGCCTCGCCACCGAGCGATGACCCGGTCTCTATACCTCGGACTTTACGTCGACGTTTTTGCATCAAACTTCTGCCAAAAACATGCTTGCAGGACACTACGACGGTAGACGGTGAGCACGAGCCCAAGCCTTACACGACGACTACGCCTCGCGGCCCGATGTGACCTACGTGGACACTCTGCCCACTACCCCTCTCAACCAAGCGCGTACGCACTTGAGGGGGGTGCGAGTAGTTATTACGCTAACGCAATTTGACGAGTAGCCGGCTCCGTTCGTGCCCTCCACTCCGCCGAAGTCGACGAAGCGGCCACAGCTCTCGCGGTGTCCTTCGTGTTCACTGCGATCCTCAGCGACTCGAAAACCGCTATCTCCCATTTCGCTCGTCGTACCGTTGCTCGCGGTTCAGTCCTTTGCCTACCTCGAAGATGGGGATCCACCACCCATATCTCTCCTCTGGGTCCCGGCGCACGCGGAAACCCGGGGAACGAGAGGTCCACCGACAAGCTCGAGAATTCGTCAACCAAGTGGTGGGCCACGCCACCTACCCAGAGAACATCGGCGAGCCCCTTAATCCCTATCACCAAATTGCTCAGCACTATCGCCTCACGCGTCTAACAAAACCACCGCCATATCCTAAACTCACAAACCACAAGAAATCACGTGGTGCCGCCTTCAAACGAACTCGTTCCCGTGCCCGCGGGTAAACGCACACATTTACCCCGATCTGTTCAGTCCGCACTGCTTAAAATGTGGCTCCATCGCCTTCGTCTCTCATATACTATGGAACTGCATCGAGGAGCCACCCCCACCTGATCTCCTGACCACTCCCTCGTCCGAGGTGTAAGAAAGTGTACCCCCCGATACGAGCCTAGATGTACAGCTCTGGGCTATACAGCTAGCTGAGGAGGTGGCGGCCAGGCACAGCCTGACCACCATTCTTCTGTGAATTCTCTTTCACCGAAATAAAGTCGTTTCTCTGTATCTCCCCCTCTCTCTCCCTATCAAGTTAGAAAAATGAGCGTCTTATCCTTTGAGCCAATGCCCGCCTTTGCAGCAAGACTCTTGGCGCCAGAAGTTCACGTTACTTGGTGCTATGAGTTTTCCATTGGTCGATGTACTAGAGATATCCGGTGTAAACTGTCGCCTACCTTGCTTGGCCATGCAATTGCACGCCCGTCCTGTTTTGTTTCTCATGACTATCATGTGCGATAAGCCAATTTCCCTTCGTCCTTCGCATTTGCGAATGCTTAGCCATAAGTCTCTATCTCAACGACTAACACCCATAAATAACGATTAAACAACCTTTGTAGTCATCGGTCACTGTAACTGGAGAAAGCGATGGGAAAGGTGTCCCACGCGTGGTGAGTCGATGGTCTGGCTTACTTGGATTTCCTCACACTCGTTCTATTTCTCACCCTTTCATCTCTTGCTCAGCCTTAATTTTTTCTTGTATACGTTGGCTTCTTCTTCATAATAAAGTTTCAATTGGAAGCGCTCGTTCGCGTACCCTTTTCTGGTGGTCAGTCCTTTTCTTGCGCTGCTTTGCAATGTAACCTCTAAACTTTTTTTCTTACCTACCACGTTTTCTAGTACCACAGATAGCTATGTTTTGAAGCACTTCTACAATTGAATTTAATACGTCAGATTCTCACCGGTTGCCGGCGCCTCGGTGGTAGGAACCACAATTTGAATTGGGCGAGGATCGCGATCACCGCGGTCTCTTCGAAGAAGTTCCCCTTCTTCGTCAACTGCGAACGGTGACGCCAAATGTTTAGCAGCTAGGAAACAGCAATGCCATATACAGAATCATTTAAACAAATAGAATCACGAACACAGTAATGTAACACGTTGCGCTAAACATTGCTGGTACATAGGTTAAAAAAGCTATTCCAGTTTAATATTGTTCTGTAAATAATTATTCGTTACGTTAGAATACTGATCGAGTGATTGCGTCGATTACAAGTGTCAGAGCCTAAATACAACGGAATATTGTTAGTTGTATCTGGATTTAAGGTCCCGTACTATAGTTGCTAAAAAGGTACTTTGTCTGCATACGCTCTTGTATTTATAATAAATTGCAGACTTAATCTTGCTAATTTGCTAATAAATCAGTGGCTCACATCCACTTATATGCATAACACCCATGAAACTTAGATCCTGCAATTTTTTTTTTGTGATTGGTTAATCTTACGCCTAATGACGAAATCCTATTTTTCTATTCATAGTCCGTGAATATTTGCATAACTAATAAATGCTAGCATTCATGCCGGATGATTCATTATACTAACGAGAAATGTTTACGGAGAAATTTTCGTGCCCTTGACTTGCGTCGGCACGTTTGTTTGAAATGCGATGACAGATAATTCATTATGCCTAAGGGAAGTCACTCTTTCTCACGACCTCTCTGAAAGGATGTAAGTGTGTGGTATGAAACGAACATTTTATATATATTGTTATTTTCATAAAGACCGTTATTTATAATATATCTATTCCCTGTGCGTTTTAACAACAATAAAAGCGTGAAGAATTTATATTTATATAACTTCATTGCCCATCGCACAGCTTTTATCAGACTAAAGTATCAGACTAAAGTCAAAATATCAGACTAAAGTAAACATTCATTTGCGTAAGAGGACTTGCCGGTGGATTCCACTACAAGTGACTATGCTTTCATCATCACCATTATCACCAGAGTCGGAGAGGTTATGTAAGTAGCTGAATTTTGATATTGCAAACATGATTTTATCATTCAAAGTGCACTTAACAGGAACAGTGGCTTGTTTTTGATAGACTATAACTGCACTCTGAAATCTATAATGCCATATAATATCATAGGTTTGATTCTAGCGGAGAAAATCGGGGTTGCAATTTCATTTTTGAATTTTTTGTGAAATATTTGTGCGGGACGTTCAACATTTCAAAAATATATTTTCCATATTTTGCGGCATTGGCTCGATGAAACGTCAGAAACTTCGTACGCTAGGTCTGTGGCACCCACAGATCACAATATATTTCGTTTTCATGAATTACGGGCTATCTAGGAACCAGTTGACGCCTTCAAAACGTTTGACGCCACCAATGTTAAGTGCAGAAAGGGTTTGGTAGAATCTCTACAAGCTTGTTCTTTTTGCGCGTTTTCTCACTTACCAATTGTCTAGTGGCGGTATAAGAGTAGTGTTTTCGGGGTTGCGAAATGGTGCTTTACTAATACACAAAACGCAAAATAACATTGCTCCATCGAAGCCTGATCGTAAAACCGAATTCATTATCGTGAGTCTTGCAGCGTTTGAGTTCTAAGAGTGCAGATTATGGATATAAATCGAGTCATTGTTTCTTTTTAGACTGCCTTAAAGGCCATTGGCTGACTAAAAAGCAACAACGTGCGGCTGCAATATTACTCACTCACCGTCATTTGCGCCGACAAACAAGAAAGCGACAACCCCAACGAGGAATATCAAGCAGCACACAGCGCAGATGGCGAAGACGATCCTTTCCGCTTCCTCCTCATCATTGCTGCAAATGCACATAAGAAATGTGCATACATCCTTTACACGTTTTGATAAGGAATGTTATCAAACCATTGTGAAGTTGGGTAATCAGTGATGCTTTGCACTTGCTACTAACCACATGGTATCACCACCGTAATAAAGTACACTTTTTATCCTGTGTAGGAAAAGTCATGGAGCACGCAGTTCTCATTAGAGTAACCGACTTTATCGAAGACCGTGACGCATTCCTGCACACCATGCTGGGATTCCGCCGCAATCTCTCCGCACAGGGTGCACTTCTTAGCGTTTCGTCGAGTTATTGCCTATTATTTCAGCTTAACGAGGAGGTCATAAGATCCCGTGCTACGTGACGCCAACAGACAAAGAACAGGTACCCCACATTTTCCGTAATAGATACTGACACTCCCACGTTTAGAATATATATATATATATATATATATATATATATATATATATATATATATATATATATATATATATATATATATACTACATAGAGTGGGCTCTCTGGCCATCAATTGGCCCTTGCACCATAAAGCACCATATATCATCATCATTATCATCGTAGACTGGATGGGACTGCAGCTGTAGCTCGGTGGGTAAAGCCTCGAATGCGTTCTTTGAAGCTGGTGGGGCGAAAAGTTATTGCTTTGTCCACTTTTCTTTTTTACCATTTACAATACAATGACCGCTACTAACATCCTTTATACACTCCTTGGCATCATGGTCTGTTCGCTCTCAATAATGTTGCGTGAATAAAAAAAACAAGTTTCTAAATTTTCTCTTCTCTCCTGCAAGCACTATTCGCGTAGTGCATGTGCCCAGAAAGAACACGGTTTCTCGTTCGAACATGCCATGAATAACTTTCTCGTTCGAACATGAATAACTTTCCTTGCTCTGATCCAGCAACTTATTTGTAACAGACTTTGCGAGGCTTAAGAAGTACTTGCTAACATAATTGCCACATAAAATGTCACAAAGACTGTCACAATAAACTGCATCTCTGCTCTTTGTAAGTATTACCTTTTCTACGACAAACTCAGTAAGTTGTAAAACAAGCCACACAATATCATTCAATCCACTTCAAGTGACATGTGGGAGCTTTTAGCGCTAGCATTTACTGTCGAGTACAACAGCTGGGTTTGATTGTTATTATTTATGCAGAAAAATCTAGGTATTCTGAATTACACCGAGAACGCGGCACACCCGTGTGGTTCGGAATAAACAAGTTAAAACATACGAGCAAAATGTGTGCAGTTGTGGTCGAGCAGCTCGGATATTTACTTACATCTCAATATCTGGAAAGCAAGATAACGGTGAGGGTGACTTCATTGTGTGAACACTCTTAAGGACATACAGAAATTATACATTGCTACGATACAGTGAGTTCCACTTTTTTAAAGAGTGAAGCTGAGTTGACTGACTCATATGTACTATAAAAACTGTCGTTCCCATAAAGCTCTAATGTTTTAGGAAGTGTTGTAGGCTGTCGACCACTTAATTCTGAAAAACAAAACTGACGCTGAGCTGAAGGAAAGGCGGCAAACATCATTGAATATGAATGAATACAAGTTTATATCATAAGCTTGCTTTTTCTTCCTCGAGTTGCGCGTCCAAAGCAGCTGTATGAACGCAGCCTCCCATTGCGAATGGCTGGCAGGCTGCGTACACATGGCTGCTGAGTACGCGCTACTAAATCTGTCTAACGTCTCTGCCGACTTACTACGCTTTTGAGGCTAGCGTAAAGAAGGTGCAGAACTCAAATCACTGGACTGCCGTAGCTGGCGACCATTTATTTTAACGCTCTTCATTGAAAAAACTCCCAAGCATTTCCGCAAGGGTGAACATGGTTAAGTGCGAATACACTGGGTGATGCTATGAGGGGTATTTATTAATTCGAACTAATATATTTATTAATCACACTATGTTGCCTTTATGATGTGATGGTTCCTGGGAATCGCAATTTGATCACACGGGGGAGTTTACGTTAACTCACTGGCGAATGCCAACGGATTATAACTTTACTCCCCCTCACGACCCGCTCTCGACGGGAGACTAAGAGAGAAGGCGGGCGCGCGAGAGAGAGGGGTGCGCGCGCAGCTGCAGTCAGCGAGGAGAGTGGAGGAGCGAGCGAAGGGGGAGGGGGTATAAGGCGCGTTACAGACACCGATATCAGCGTCGCGTCCGTGGCTTATTAGGTAGAGCGTCGCGCTGCGGCCCGCCAAGTCCTGTTTCTTTTAAAGCTAGAGAGAAGACTGCGGACGCCGCCGACGGCGGTGGATGATTTGGGGTCGCTTATAAAGTGTATTCACACTTCAAAAAAAAAAAAATAATAACGCGGGCTTATCTTTTAATGAGACCACTGCATTGCAAAACACTTGTGTAGTGTGGGAGGACGACAGGAACTAACGCCTGAGAAAAGCACATTGTGAAGCTGCGATTCCTCCATCCTACTAGCAGGATCGTCAGAGATTTTGGTCAACGCGAGCTACCCCGGGTACCCAATGTCTATTGAGATGGTAGAAAACTGCGCAGTATTACATTCTCCAGTACTTGCTTGTCGAAACGGAGGACCGATGCATGTACGTATTCGTACATGCGCACTGCTTCGGATGCAGAAACAATAAAGTGAAGCTTCACCTTAGTAATTTCAAACGAGCCCAATATGTTCTGTTGTCGAATTCTGCGCAATATTCATACTTCACTTCGACTGAATGAAAAAAGATAACTGTCTCGCATTCTACAACGGTTCTTACCCGTCGACGTCGCTGGAGAGAATCCACCTGCAATTCCGAATAAATAGGCAGAAATGGCGTAGAAGATTAGAGGTTGGCAGTTATATAATCTTTCTCTAGTTGATGCATGCAATGCGACCGAAAGAATCGCGACATACGTGTCCCTCTACTTGTGGATAAAAACAACCTCAGGAACTTCTATCGCTGTCCTTTCTCTCGGGACAACATCTTCGTTTCATGATGTGTGCTTGTGCGTTTGCTTTCTGTGTTCTTATCTCTTTTTCGCGCAGTTTTCGCAGTTATAGATTACGAACTCGCCCAGCGTTCTGTCCTTTTTCTCTAAGTGAGCTGTGCACATTTTTTCTATTCATAGCATACGCCATACTACGAATCAGATTATATTTACTGGAGATAACAAGATTATTGTCACTTTTTATAATCGCTTACCGCAGTCATATCAGCATGAAAGGATCGCTTTATGATCGGAAGTGACTTGAGTTCATCTACAAGTGCTCTGAAAACCTTCTTCGCATTAACTCTTGACGTGCGCACTGATTCTTTTCAGGGATAATGGGACGAATGTGTCGCACTTTCATTTTCTTTAGTGAAAGCTTTCTCCTCCGCTTCTTGTTGCCATCAGCTCAATGCATTTACGCTACAGTGTACCAGGAACATTTAGAAAACAGAAAATATATTTGCCACATTTCCGAAGCACGGTATCAGGGATGCGTTCAGTTTAATTGTTTTTTTTTGTTCTGCCGAACTTTCTTTTTAAATGGCGTCAAATTGTGAGCAAGACAGCTAACGTTGCAGACCTATGGTATGTTTTTCCTCTGTTGGATCTTGAGAAAGTCAATTTTTGTATGAAACTACGAAATTCCTATCGAAGTTGAAGAACTTAAATGGCCAAAAAATTACGTTGGCAGTGTACTTCACAACAGATGAAGCAATTCCTCACTTAGCCCAGCTACATAACATACACGTATGGCTGTTTACTTGAAGTTTAAAAGGGACTACCGTGTTGCAAAGCAGCACTTTGTTATGGAGAAGGCCCTTAAGTTCTTCTTTACCCCTTTTTGCCACTATGAGAGCAGTGACAATTGGACCAAAAGCTTCAGCTAAAATGAGGTTTATGACGTTGAGGTAAAAAAAATAAAGAATGACAAAACTCATGCTTTAGATGGGCATGAAGCGAAAGGGAAGGCAAATGCTATGAGAACGCCTGATATCACGGGCCTGAATAAAGTTCACAAATCTTACGTAGTTGTTTTAAACACACCTCTATGATTCAGTGCATCCAGTGACGTCACGTCAGTGTAGGAAGCCGTGATTCATGACCGAAGTTTTATATATGGGCAGAAATTCAAGCATAAATGCGGTGTTCGTTCCTATATACACTAACCAAAGAGACTGAAAGAAACTAAACTGGTTGACCCTACTGTGGTCATTTAGTAGCTAATGTACTGGGCTGCTGACCCGTAGATTGCCGGATCAAATCCCGGCTGTGGTGGCTGCATTTTCGATGGAGGAAAAAATGCATGAGGCCCGTCTGCTTAGATTTGGGTGAATGCTAAGACCCCCAGGTGGTCGACATTTCTGGAGCGCTCCACAACGGCATCTCTCATAATGATATGGTGACTTTGGGGTGTTGTACCCGACTTATTGTTATGATGTATGCGAAGACCTCCAACAAGACCACTGGGCCGAACATAACAGGCCGAAGCGCAGATTGTGTACCACATCTCAAAATGAGTTTCCCCCAAAATTTTTTACAGTTTTTGAAGTATCCTGCTGTACTTCTCGCACTGGGCATTTTCATGCAAAAAATTTGGCAAGCTGATTATAGCTTGGTGCCCTCGTAATACATTGGGACAAGTGTTGTCTCCTTTTTTGGAAAACTCTTCGTGGGTCTCTGAGACACATGCGTCCCTTTTTTTTCCTCATGAACTAATGGTCATATTTTGCGGAAACTTGCTCTATACTGTTTCTAATGTGATGATGTTTATTCGAACAGAGGAGTCGCAACGAGGTCGCGACGGAAAATGGGCAAGTCTGGCAATGGCGGCACAGGTTCTCGCGCAATCAGAGCACGGGCTTTTCCTTGTCTTCCGAAGGCGCATACGCGATGGTGCGTATGCTCTACTACATTACCCCCGGGGTGAAGGGTAGCCATCCTGGCGACTCAGGGAGTAGGCACAATGAGGGGGTCGTAGTAGGGCTTGAGACGGTCGACGTGTACGGTCTCGCGTCCTCGACGGCGCAAATCTGATGATTGTGTTAATGGCTCGATGATGTAATTCACCGGGGAGGTCACGTCAATGACACGGTAGGAACCATGGTATCGGGCAGAAGTTTAGAAGACAGGCCAGAAACGTGCGGGGGCACCCAAAGCCACACAAGGGAGCCAGCACGAAATGTAGGAGCTATGCGGTGAGCGTCGTCGTGTCGAGTCTTTTGTAGACCTTAAGCCTCACTTGTCAGAGACCGAGCCAACTGACGGCAGTCTTCAGCGTATCTGGCGACTTCCGAAAGCGGCGAGCACTCAGATGCATCAGGGTGGTACTGTAATGTAGTGTAGAGTGGGTGGGAAGGTTCGCGGCCGTACAACAGAAAGAACGGGGGAAAATCAGTAGTCGCTTGCGTCGCGATGTTATAAGCGAAGGCAACAAAAGGTAATACAGCGTGCCAGTTAGTGTGGTCGGAGGAGGTGTACATCCTAAGCATGTCGCCAAGTGTGCGGTTGAACCATTGAGTGAGACCACTCGTCTGTGGATTGTATGCGGGAGATTTCCGGTGGATGAGGTTCCATTTAGCGATGATAGCCTGGATGACCTCCGACAGGAACACTTGACACCTGTCGCTGAATGATTCCCGTCGAGCACCACGGCGTGGATTGAAGCTGCGGAGAAGTAAAAGTGCAACTTCGTGGACGGTCGCTGCCGGTAGAGCAGCAGTCTCAGCGTAGCGTGTCAGTTGATTGACGCCGCCAATAATCCCGCGGTTTCCAGAGCCACTAAATGGGAGGGGGCTATAGAGGTCGATACCCACGTGGTCGAATGGGCCAGCCAGGCACGGGAGTGGCTGCAACATGCAAGTTAGGTGCCGCGGAGGTGTCTTGTTTTGTTGGCAAGTGGTGCAAGACTGAACGTATTTCCGCACAAAGCGATACATTCCTCGCCAGTAATAGCGTTTGCGCAGCCTTTCGTATGTTTTCAGGACACCTGCGTGAGCACTTTGGGGATCTGCATGGAAATTCATGCAGATGTCAGAGCGCATATGAGTTGGGACAGCAAGGAGCCACTTCCGACCACCAGGCATGTAGTTGCGGTGGTACAGAATGTTGTCTCGTAAGAAAAAGTGGGCTCTTGTCGGCGTAGCGCTCTCGTGGAAGGGACAGTAGACGGATCGGTAAGGTAGTCGACTAACAAGGCAAGGTATGGGTCTTTACGCTGCTCCGAAAGCATGTCAGTCGTGTCGAGTAGTGACAAGGTGGTAAAAGGCGGAGACAGAGAAGCCACATCTGGTGTTAATGGGGATCGCGAAAGTGCATCGGCATCCGCATGCTTGCGACCGGAACGACATATGACACGGATGTCGTATTCTTGCAATCGAAGTGCCCAACGCCCCAGGCGTCCGGACGGGTCTTTCAAGGTGGACAGCCAACATAGGGCGTGGTGGTCTGTGACCACGTCGAAAGGATGGCCGTAAAGGTACGGGCGAAACTTCGTCAATGCCCAGATTATGGCCAAGCACTCCTTCTCTGTCACGGAGTAATTCAATTCAGCCTTCTTGAGAGCGCGACTTGCATAGGCGACTACGTATTCAGCTTGGGTGCCTTTCCGTTGTGCCAAAACTGCACCAAGACCGATGCCACTTGCATCGGTGTGAATTTCTGTGGCCGCAGCAGGGTCGAAGTGACGAAGAATAGGTGGTGAGGTCAGCAGGCGGCGAGGCTGGCGAAATGCGTCGTCACATGCAGGTGACCATGCAGATATGCCTTTGCTGTTGGAAAGCACACTCGTGAGAGGTGCGATGATGGACGCGAAGTTGCGCACGAAGCGACGAAAGTAGGAGCAGAGACCGACGAAACTTCTTAGGGCTTTCAGTGACGTGGCCAACGGAAAGTCAGCGACAGCTCGAAGCTTATCGGAATCCGGATGAACACCGTCTCTTGTGATGACATGTCCCAAGATGGTTAGTTTTTGTGCTGCGAAGTGGCACTTCTTGGAGTTAAGTTGTAGGCCTGCAGAAGTTAGACACGTCAGAATCTCGTGGAGGCGAGCAAGATGTGTCGGGAAATCGGATGAAAAGACTACGACGTCGTCCAGGCAACATAAGCAGGCTTTCCACTTGTGGGCACGCAAGATGGTGCCGATTATGCGTTCAAATGTGGCAGGCGCGTTGCAGAGCCCAAGTGGCATCCCTTTGAACTCAAATAGGCCATCCGGCGTTACAAAGGCTTTTTTAGGACGATCACATTCAGCCATTGGCACCTGCCAATACCCACAACGCAGATCCAAAGAGGTAAAGTACTCAGCGCCTTGTAAACAGTCAAGAGCATCGTCTATTCGTGGTAGCGGGTAGACATCTTTTTTCGTAATATTGTTTAAGCGGCGATAGTCCACGCAAAATCGTACGGTGCCATCTTTTTTCTTGACCAGAACCACAGGTGATGACCAAGCGCTTTGAGAAGGCTGTATGACTGCACGTTTAAGCATTTCATCTACTTGCTCCGTGATGACGCGGCGCTCTTCGGCGGAAACGCGGTAAGGACGGTGTCGCAGAGGCGAATGTGAGCCGGTGTGAATAGAATGAGTGATAGTCGTGGTGCGGCCCAAATCAGGTTCTTGAAAGTCGAAAGGAGAACAAAACTTGTTAAGGAGAGCAACAAGTTGGCGGCGATGCAAGAGGGGAAGGTCTGCGTCAATAGCATTGTCGAAGGCTGACGAACTTGATGGCTCAGACGGATGAGTGATTGCAGACATGTGACATGGCGTTTCGTCGGGAAGAATAATATCATCGATATGGTCGACAGGTTGCACATATCCTAACGTTTCACCACGAAGTAAGCCAATTGGGTAGTTGCAGTGGTTGGTGACATCGGGCATTGGCAAGCTAATAGAACGCGTTGTTCTTGCCCGATTGCGGACCTACGCTGAAGAAAATGACCTTCTCCCTCCCACGATGCTGGGCTTCCGCGCCCACCTGTCGACGCGAGACGCGCAAGTGCAAATACACCACGACTTCCTTCGCACCCCAACGAAGGCCCGCACTCGCACCGTGCTCCGTCTAGATCTTCATAAGACATTCGACTCGGTGCGACACGAAGCCATTGTCTCAAACCTTACCGCCATTGAACCGGGTGAACGTACGTATAACTACGTATGTGACTTTCTTTCGAACCGTACCGTTAAAATATCGTTAGCCAGTGGCTCCGCCTCTAAACACATCACACTCGGAGACAGAGGCGCCCCTCAAGAAGCGGTTTTGTCTTCATTTCTATTTAACCTAGCTATGTGCACACTGCCTTCTTCACTCGATGGGATCCCAGGCCTTCGTCATACCATCAATGCAGACGACGTCACGCTGTGGACGACTACGGGTTCAGACGTCCAGATATAGGAGACCCTCCAACGTGCGGCCGACGCCGTCATTAGCCACACTACGCAGGTGGACCTCACGTTCTCGGAGAGCAAGTCGGAGCTCTTGCTGCTTTGCCCTCCCGACTGCCGTCGGTACAAGTACCCTCCCCAACCAGCCAGAGGACGGTGTAGAGACGGTCTAGAATAGAGGTGAATTAATACTCTTTTCTTAAGCGCACGTGAAAAGTGTGTGTGCCTTCATCGATTTAACTGTTCTGAAAATGCATTTTTTTCCAGGCCACGCGATCGAATTCATAAATACACAAGCGTGTATCACTTAAACAATCTGCCCCCCCACCCCTCACACACACACACTTTTATTTAAACGATGCCTCGGAAATTTCGGGACCTTGTTTTCTTTTGGGCGAAGCTCCTTATGGCCTGGCTCACGAGCGTCTATTACCATCACCATCATCATCAGGATCAGTACAAATGCAGGGACGGACGCACGGACGGACGGATGGATGGATGGACAGATGGGCGCACGGATGGACGCACGAACTGACGGAAGCAAAAGCTTAAGGATGGACGGAAACGCGGACGGACCGATGAACGCTTCGCCCCACTCATCATCATTCACTCCGTGGATATGCTGTGATTTTTTTCTTTATAAGATGACCATCTCCAAGCAATGTAGCACGCGTCCACATGATGTCGCGTGCGAGCTTAAAGGTGCAATGTCTCTAACATTAGGTGAGGGCTCCCCCACCCGATACCGGATAAGCACCACAGTTTCGGAAAGCCTTCCGCAAAAACTGAACATTGTGCATGGCCTAGTGCAGAGGGCAAACTACCTGCGTGAAACGGTGCCTCATACACATAAGGTGCTATATATGAAAAGAGACACGTGAGGTAACACACAACCTTAAAAAAAGTAGCGAGTTTGCGTGGTGTAGCACTGGTCTTCGCGTTGATATGCAAACTCGCAGAGTTGTGCTCGCACATACCAGGAAGGTATGCTCAGCTGTGTAGAGACCGCAGTAAAAAGGACGCTCATCGTTCTAGAACTTAGACAAGAACCACCATTTTACGAAGTTTATACATATGTGCCTAATCATGTGCGTCTTATCCTCTTGGCTAGGGTTCCCGTCCACAGTGGATGCAAATTAAGCGCTGGACGCACAAGCAGCAACATCAATGAAGTGAACTATCCTGACTTTACTAAAACCTACTTCTAATATTATTATTATCGCACAGTTTCGAAATTCTTCAAATGAAATCGAAACTTTGAGACCTTCTGTTCAATGTGACGAAAACTTCGAGCCCCTTAAAATTATGATGTAGAGCACAAGGTGTAGCACAGGGCAATTTATTGTTAGATCAATGCACTCTGGGTGCTCCCAATGAATGTTTACTTACACATACTTGGTTTGGTCTTTTTCTTTTAAGGTTACCATCGTGATCAAGTACAAACCACTTTGAAGAATTTTGATTTTAAATAATATGAAAATCTGGGGAAAATGTTCTCAAAACTTTCGTTTTGAGAACATTGTGCGAAACTCACAGCAACAGTTGTAGACTCCTTGAGACCATTCGCACTGGGTCATTTCAACATAACCATACATGATGATGATCACCTCGTATGCATGGGCCATGTGTGATATGCCTCCTTCAAGATATACAGACGAGTTTTCTTTTTTATATACGAAGCTTATTATCATCGAGCTCAATCCGGTGTACGGCGTGACCACTCTTACTCCGCATGCGCGCCTCGATCCCCTTTCTCCTCTGTTATGCTTTCCGCGTCTCCCGGCTCGCGATGGCGATGCAGGCAGCGTCTGCTGGTCTACGCTCGCTTTCCGGCTCGTCTCTCCTCCAGGCATCTCTCACGGCGGCGTTCACACCTCATTGCGGATGCACGCCCCCTCTCCTACCTACGCTCCTCCCTCTATTTCGCCTTGCAACACCGGCGCCGGCAGCGTGTGCTGGCGAATTTCTTTAATTGAAAAAAAGGCCGAGTGCTCGCGCAGCACAACCGTTCCTTGGCAAACCCGTACATATAGGCACTGGATCTTGACCTCCACAGTAGTGTCGATGGGTGATTTCTCCTCTAAGTTGTTGAACAATAAAATTCTCAGCGTGCGCATTAACTAAAAGTGGACTGCGGGTCTCTGCGTCCAATCGGAGCCTTCTGTCTTTGATTGCACATTAGCAGTGATTGGCACGTTACAGTAGGGAAGGCTGGTCCATCAGAGTGTGCCTTGCGCCTCCCCGAGTTTCTCTCCTGGGCAACTTCGCATGAGCGCAGCGTCAACACCACCATTAGTGTAAGCGTTAGCGCCCGCTGCTTCGCAACTACACATCGTTCTCTTTAGCGGGAGATGGTGTAATTTCTTTGAATGAAGATATCACAACTGAATGAATTTTAGAATCTAGTTCATTCAAGTGTATGACAAAAAAATTTATCACGCGTGTTACCTTTTTCTGAAGTCCTACAACATTTCACGTAATTAAAACCAAACAAAAGGAAAAGAAAAGGAAGCTCAATTTGCAGCGACATTTCTTGTAGGTTTTAAGTGGAGTGCTTATAATGTAAATGAAGAGTTACTACATCAATTGAAAAATCAAGTTGCCATCGGTAGGGTCCAAGCCTACAAATTTCAGAGAATTCGGCCGATACTTTAAAAAACAACGCGCGTATGACGTCCGATGATCTACAAGCATTCGCAAGAGGAAGAGCTCATTCGTCCACTTCAATTAATTTATAATAACACAATAATTATTATGACACAGCTATAACCTAAAAACAATGTCTCATGTACTTTCCTTAGCTTCCTTATCTGTCGATTTTGTTAAGCAGCATCTAATCGATAGGAGAGCCATCAATCAATCTCTAATGCTTCATTAATTCATAAAACACCCACTATATGACGAATGCTTCATAGAGAATGGAAGTCATTGTTGAACGAGCAGAAAATCAGCTGCGTGAGCCAGCCTTCTTACAGTGGGTAAGTGCCACATCTGAAACGAACTGACACGCGCTGCGCCTGACACGAGGCGAGCGTGCGCTGATACCGGCAACGGCTATTCCTTTACCGGACATCACGTCAGAGTGGCTGCCCGTCCTCGAGAGCTTCTCTCGCAACTCCTTGCTTCCGCTGCCGAGCCTTTCTCTAGTGAGCTCAGCTAACAAGGTCAGTACTTGGCGACACTGCCCGTTCTGCTCATCCCCTAAAGGCCACATGTGTGGACAAAACTTTCAATTACCCAAGGTTTCTTAGGTGGGTTACTAGGTTCATTACCGCAATGTTCATGGAAGTGGTAGTTGAATGATTTGGAAAGGTTCATGATTCTGTGACGGTGCAACGCAAGGACCCGAAACACTGACGATGTCTTCTTTGCCGTCAGTGGTTCGTGTCTTAGCGTTGCGTCATTACATATTTATGAACATTGTTCATGAACAGGACACAACGCAGAGACGGAAGGTACAAGATGGTTCATTGTAAAAGTAATGCTAATGTGTACTTAGTTGGGCTAGTATTTTCATGAACAGTGAGTCCCAGCAGTACAAGCTACCAGACGCCGAGTACACAGGAGACAGCTCTGTGTCCTGCGTGCTCAATGCCCCATTTTATGCGCTCCCTGCTGCGGTGGTCTAGTGGCTAAGTATACTCGGCTGGTGACCTGCAGGTCGTGGGAACGAATCAGCTCGGCGGCTGCCTTTCCTACGGAGGCGGAGTTGTTGTAAGCCCGTGTGCTCAGATCTCCAAAGCCCTTCACTGCGGCGTCTCCCATAATCATATGGTGGTTTCGGCACGTTAAACCCCACATATAAAGCAAGTTGTTGCGCATATTTTCCTTGGACACCTAATAGTCATATTTATTGGCGCAAAATCGGGTAAGGCTGACGTTACCTCAGGAGTGCCAGAAGGGTCAGTACTTCGCCCCTTGCCCTTCTAGAATTATGTGAACCACATCAGTGGTGATGTCGATTCTTCTGTACACATGTTCGCATATGACTGTGTGCTGTATAGAGCAGTTCATGAGAAAGATGATTGTGCAACTCCGCAAGGTGATATAGACCGGATCACACAGTGGTGAGCAGATTGGCACACGGAACTGAGAGTTAAAAAAAACTGTGCACACGTGTTTTAAAAAAAATCAAAAATATCAGACTCTTTAAAACGGTAATAGAACTAAGCTAATGCCAATATGCGATTTTAAATTTTTGGGAGCGTTCTCATGTGATTTCTCATGAACCCGACAGACGGACTACGTTATTGCCAAAGCATCTCGGACGCTCGAGTATCTCAAAAAGAATTCCAAACGATTTTCGGTCACTGTAAGGACTTTATATACTTTATCTTTCCAATGTACGATCAACGCTTGAGTATGCCGGTAAGGTTTGCGAACTCTGGACACAAACGAATACAGACAAACTGGAAAGAGTACAAAGTAAAGCAGTGTGGTTTTTTTTCAAAATTATTCATGGCAATTTAGTGTATCTGAGACAAAGAAGTTAACTGGGCGGGACGGTCTTCAAAAACAACGCCGTACTCGTAAAATGAAATTGTTCCATGACATCTACCACTCACCTACGGAAATGAACCGTACAAAATATTCGGACCATGATTCAGACATAAAGGAAATATTGTGTACAAGTATCATGTATGAAAAGTGCTTTTTTCCGAGTACAATTACAGCTTGAAACCGGCTGCCGTCTGAAATTGCGAGAATAAGTTCGAATACAAGGTCTGTTCAGGCGCTATACGTTGTTACTGTTGGTTGCCTGTTGTATAGGCCATGTTGTATCGTAGTAGTATAGTTGTGATAATATTTCTCTGTTTGGTCATAGAACCTGTATTTGTGCTATCTACTCCCCTCCACCTCCACTGTAATGTCTGTGAAGGTGCTCTGGGTATTCGAATAATAAACAAATAGATAAACCACGACACCATCGCCGTGAACTCGCGAAAACATACAATGTGACTTGAAGGTGACACGAGATATCTGCGGCATCACCAGTGCACAAGTTCCGAGATTCTAAGTCGCCATCCAAGATTCTAAGTCGCCATTGCCTTTTTGGCAGCTTTTTCATCAGCTGCTTGCTATTCAGCGGCTGCTCGTGAGTTCGTCCCTGAAGAGAGCGCGTGATAACCTTTAGAAAGACTTTGTAACCAGCTGATGATGATGGTGACAAAGGCATCGCACTGCACATGCTGCACGCGAATGAACGCGAACTGGCTATGCAGGCACCACGAAATTTCGTCACTGTTCGAAGTGCCATTTCGCGCGCTAGATTATACACAATTGTGTGAGTTAACTTGTTTCCTTGGATTCCTTGCGAGATTGGTTGGTAACAACAGAATAATTAATTATCAATCTTGTGTTGCAGCAATCGTTGGGCTGCATTATGATGAATATAACTTTTAGTAACACAACGCGAAGCCCCACTCTCCCATAAAAAAACGCACCAAAATATTGCTGCCAGTTCACCTTTGAAGGTAGGTTCTCCAACCACTATTATTGTAATGCATAAAGTACGTTTTTGTAATGCAATAAATATTCAGGAAAGAAAAAAAAAACAAACATTGGGGCTGTCACCTAATGCAAAATTTTTACATATTATTTATTTATTTATTTATTTATTTATATACCTCAAAGGCCCCTATAGGAAGGAGCTTTACATGAGGGGTGGGCATATCTACAAAAACAGCTCTTCTATGATGCGTTTGAAGATGGCTTGGTAGGAATGAAGCACTGCCTTGGTGGGAAGGTCATTTCAGTCCCTTGATGTGTGGTTGAAGAATGAGGAGGCATGGGAGATAGTGTGGGCTTGAGGGGGGTACACGGTCTTTTCGATATTTATCCTGTTTGCGGAAACAAGCGCACATCTGTCCGTCCATCTATCTATCCGTCCTTCTATCTATCTATCTATCTATCTATCTATCTATCTATCTATCTATCTATCTATCTATCTATCTATCTATCTATCTATCTATCTATCTATCTATCTATCTATCTATCTATCTATCTATCTATCTATCTAAACTGCTGGTTTGCTCGTATGCCTATGTGCAGGAGAGCTTTTTTCGACCATCAACAGTTCGTGGACCTCTTAAGAGCTCCGAGTAAATAAAACCAAGTCACCATGGGTAAGTGCCAGCCGCTACGCTTTCATTTGTTTCTGTGGCATGCTGTTTAACAACGTATTCTGCCGCGTCTGATACTTAATTCTCATACTCTACACGCAGGTGAATCTGAGATAAGTAAGTATACGAACCAACACACTGAAAGTATCAAGCTCAAGTACTCGTTCCTATTATACGACATACGTCATTCATCTAAACAAAACCCAAATCTTTGAATGCGTGCAGATATGTGTGGTTTAACGTCTCAAAACCCCCATATGATTATTAGAGACGCCGTAGTAGAAGGCTCCGGAAATTTCGACCATCTGAGGTTCTTTACATGCACCCAAGTATGAGCACACGCACCTACAACATTCTCGCCTCCATCGGAAATGCAGCCGCCGCACCTGGGATTCAATCCCGCAACCTGAAGGTCAGCGGCCGAGTCAGTGGCATACCAACTCTTTCGCGAGTGAGGGGAGGGGGGGGGGTGGCTGACTTACCTCACTCGTCAGCTTTGATTATATATATATATATATATATATATATATATATATATATATATATATATATATATATATATATATATATATATATATATATATAAACAGCATGCAAGGAAAACTCTCACAGTGGCTATGTTAGCAAAATTTCACTATCTCGTAAGATTGCCTCGTAACAATTTCATTCTACCGCAAAAACATAATTGAGGTATTACTGTTGTGATCGAAAACTATGCCTTACTTGTTGGTTTCGCCAGCGTGCAGCCCAAAATGACCACTGTAGAAAGTGGGAGGGGGTGGGCTCAGCCTCCCAACTTTTCTCAGTAGGGGGGGGGGGGGGCCTGGTGCTCCTTTTGCCTAGACCACCACGGTGGAGCCTTCAGATCTGTGCATCATAACGGTAAAGAGGCCTTGCAATTCTTTCGGGAACGTGGCCAGAAAACGCTGCCTATCGATAGTTGGGGCTCCCGAGAACACGTGAGCCAAATAATATGACGCAGCTCGCGAACTAGAATTTAAAATAAATTCTCCAAGTTACCTGAAATCGCTTTCTTTTCTACCGAAAAATGACACTACAAGCTTAGAAATAACTGCGTCACAGGCCAAGTATCAGCTATTGGCTGTCTGAAGCAAGGTGTGCTCGGTGGTGACTAAGTCCGCCGTAGGAGGCTAAGACTCGTGCACACGTGCACGCGCGATAGCACTGAAAAGCGACGCACTTTAGAAAAAAAAAAGATAAAATGTGCTCAGTGTCTTGAGGCGCGTGAAAGGTATTGTCTTCCTCCATGCGACCTTTGGGACATGAAACTAAATGCTGAGAAAACCGTATTTATGTGCATTACTAACAAAAAGCAACCATATGAACATCAGTACAATCAATGGTCTTCTTATCTCTGTGCTCAGCTTCTAGCGCCTTTCGTCAGGACGAGAAAATAAAGAATGCAATTCAGCGTGCGACAAATCTTGGTAACTCCGCTCGTACTGGACAGATTCCAGAAATATTTCTGAGCATGAATTCGCGTGGCAATGAGCTCTTTTAGTGAATTCATTCTATGGCTACGTAAAAAGTTTTGCAGCGTCCCTTTATAAGAAAAGAAATCACTATTGCGCCACCCAATAGCTTCAACTGGGGCGCGGATATGCTCCTCACTTGATTCCGAGTGTGCTGTTAAGCATGTCACTTAGAATAATGTCTACTCTTTGAATGGCCAAAAGATCTGAAAGTGTGAAAAAAAAAGGCACAAAAAGCACGGAAAGAAGTTCTAACGGTGTGGGGTGATATTTGCACCACGCTTTGAGATGGGTTGCTTTGAAAAGCCGCTAGAATGGTTTTTGATTGTATCGTACTTGACTCTATTAGCTCTCTATTATCTTTTAGGCTAGCCCACTTGAAGAGAAATGCGAACGACTAACAATGTGCAAGCCGCTGTTATTATTGTTTTTGAATTTTCTTGTGGCTTTTCCATATTTTGTCACCATGTGAAATTTTACGCATTTTGTTAAGAGAGACACCTAAGAATAGCAAAGTTAAAATCAAAATGACGTAATATGCAATAAAACAAAACGACGCAGAACGTCTTACAATTGTGAACCTCATTTATTAGGCTAGTTCATGCGTGAGCGTTTTCTAACCTTCGATTTTGCTCTCTTTCAGGTGAGGTGGAATTGTCAAGTAAGAAGGACCACTATTATATTTAGTTTGTATTGGTCTAAAGCATGCGTGTAATAACTTTCACGAATTTTGGCCGCATTCAGGGTGTTTTTCGTCTTTACGACATTGTGACATGAAAAAATGACTGCGCTCGTAAATAGTCCTGCTGCTGTACTTATATCGCACAGGAATTAAGCGAACCTCAACCTTGAATTCACACAGTAGTGCGTCCTAAAGTGGTAAGCATTAGCTTACCACTTGACCAACAGGATTACGATATTCGGAAGATACGTGTACAAATAGTAGTGAAAAGCAGCCACGCTAACGCCGTAGTTGTTCACGCGCATGGCAAAGAACGAATGGATTAATTATTGAATGAAATAATGAATCCATCCTAATTTTAACATTCCAGGAAGCACATAACACTGAAATGTTATAACAATATACACTGGCTGAACACAATAGTCAAATTCTTTACATACAGTAAGTGCTCTTAAGTCGTGAAACTTCTTCCGCGTATAGGTAGCGAAAATAGGCTTGACATCTTCAAGACAACGAAGTAAGTTTCGATGCCAATTGGCGGGTCTGCGTAAGACCAGCAACGGAAGCCACTGACCAGAACCTCCGTGAGTAGCTCGTGGAAGTCATCGCTGAGGCCACAGCTGGGCACACTTCAGTAGCATTGATTTAGAACCAAGGCATCGATTCAAACGTGTTTCTGCAGATCCTCTGCGTTACGCAAAGGCACCTGACCTTTGCTAAGTGTGGTCTTATCATATCGATAAAAGTGTACGCTGCAGTGAATAACAGGATAGGCTGCAGCAATCACATCCTCGTGTCCCATTGCATGAAAGAGGAGGAGAGAGCTCTCAGTGAAAAGCAGAATCATGGAGGCAGCATGAACTCGCTTGTTTGCCACATTACAGGGAGTGGGCAGGTAAGGAAATGAATGCTTTGTGGCGCAGAGATTGGAATATGAAGACAGGAGAGGCAGAAAGACAGATGCGCGCCAACTATCAATTGTTCCTTGACAGCAACAGAGGCTAGCTAACGAAACTTCCCAGCATGTGCAGGTTCGAGAAGTGACGTCATATTTTTTGACGTACCTGCGCATGCTCGGCAGTTTTCTCGGTTCGCACCTTTGTTGTCAATGAACAGCTGCTAGTTGGCGTTCATCTGTCTTTTGTTACCGTCTTTATGTTCCTTCATGTTCCAAGCTTTGCGTGACAATATGTTGAACTTCGCGCCGCCTCACCCCAAAAAAAAGTTCTTCAAGGGCACTGGGTGGAGGATGGAAAGAGACAAGAGTATGGAATTAGATTCATGACGAGTTTTGCCGTGGAAACTAACTTGCATGTACATTCCCTTGCAGCAACCGACTCCAGCACAGCTAGTAAGTGTAACAAAGCGTATCTTTCTAGTCGTCCAAGAAAGTTCGCATAAAGAAAAAAAGAAGAGCAGAGAACGTACTAAAGCACGTGGACAGCCGCTTAGGTGAACAGTGAGGAGAGGAGGGTAAGGGTCATTTGCTCAAAGCCACAGTTTCGACAGGTGGCGAGGATGAATACGATAATAATAATAAATAATAATATTAATAATAATAATAATAATAATAATAATAATAATAATAATAATAATAATAATAATAATAATAATAATAATAATAATAATAATAATAATAATAATAATAATAATAATAATATAATTTCCTAGGTGCTATGCAGCTTGGTTTCACCACATCAAGCACGTCCTCCATTTTTTTTTATTGCCGCATAGCGCAGGCCTGTGCCATTTTGTTTGCGGATGTACGCCCAAAGGCGTGCACATGCCGCAGGCGGGAGAAAAAATCGCCGCTGCCTCCCCCTGCTCACATAAAATGGGGCGCTAGTTTTGTCCCTTACAGGGACCGAATAGAGAAGGCGCTGCCGCGACGAGCCTTTCCCTAAAGCTATCATATACAGTAACTCTAATTTTCCTCTCCCCAACTCCCTAAGGAGGAACACCAATGTGTACGGGTCTAGGCGTACTATGCCTTATCATAAACCGTTCTATGTTCCAAAAAAAAAGAAAACCAAGTTTTCACAAAAAGCACTTGAAATTACTTTGGTTCGTTTTTAATAGACATGGTTCACAGTTACAGGTGCTGCTTCTGACGGCGGGTAAGTCTGGCAATAAACGCGCTGCTGAACGTTTTTCGCATTCTTTCCTTAAAAAAAATCTATGCAGGAAGCACTGTGGTGAGAATGCTTGTTTCACTTTCCGTAGCGTGAAACTATACCTAGGCGGGCAGAAAAGCTAGGACTGTCGAATCATACACTAAATCACAGTGACATTAGCCAAAAACATTAGAGTAAGCAAAACCTCGAAAATAACGTTACGTTCAATCAAAACATCATGTGACAAAAATACACGACACGTAATTCATGAGTATAGTCATTTAGTGCAAAACGCTCCGTGTAGAGATTAAAGGTGTAGTTTTTATATTTTACGTTGTAAATATGGACGCAATCGTGGAACTACAATCTTTGGCGTGGGATACACGAGATTTGGCTGTACAGCATTGGTTTCATTGGTAAGAAAACTTGTACGCTACTATACATGTAACGGGAGCAAACTCCTTAAGACTTGTATTCGAGAGATTAATCTCCTTGAAGACAACATGAATCACTTCTCGAAACTATGGCTCCGACAAAGCTCCACCTCCCCCGCCCCCTTTTCAAGAAGTTTTCAAGGATTTTTCGCCTCTTCCAAGTCAATATTCTCCCTAACATCAGCCCTTTTCGTGAGTCATACAGTGTTTATGGTGTCATTTCACAATCTCATGAAAGGACATTGCATTTTCCACCAAAAAACGACAGTGGTTCGAGCAAGACGGCCCTCATGGTCATCGTTCTGCTTGTCGTGGTCGGTATCGTCGGTGTGATCGCCTACTTGGCAGCCTCTTCGAAGGCAGGTGAGACTTCCAATAGCGTATCGTGACATGAGCTTTCCGTTAGGCAAAGTATGACAACTATTCATTGACACGATATCAAAAAAACATTCAGGTGTGAAGCGTGTATACACGCTAAAGTTATACCGAGTGTTCAAAGCTTCATGTTTTTTTTTCTAAATTCATTACTGGGAAGAACATTGGAACCACTTTCGCAGATACATTATGTATCTAGCGTGACACGAAGTGAGACACTGACTATGCTGTTGGTGGTCTGATCAACATTTATTAGTCACCTTTCAAGAGGTAGTAACAAGTGGACATTTTTGTATTGAAATGTTGGAGGCATGCAGTTGCGTGCGTCGTTTGGTCCGACTACGGGTCAAAGGCACAGGAAAATATGATAATGGTTACGCTTCTACTACCTATTGGCGATAGCAAGCTCTGGCTGTTCGTCGCATTGGGGAGGAACATTGCGCCGATCTTGCTCACCTTGCATGTGTATTCATGGAAAACGCGAATAAACTTTGAAGCATGATATCTCGGAGTAGAAACATACAGAGGAATTGTTCCAAAGGAAATGTGTACAAATCTGTATAAAGCAACTGCCTCCACGTTTAAAAAAACATATCTGTATGCTGGTGTCATAAAAAGTTATTTCAGAAATCTTTTTAATTAAGTGACTGGCGGTGATAATTTTGGTATCACTTTTTGTCCACATTGATACATAATGGTGGTTCTCATGTTACTCCTAGGGTTGAACATTAGGAAAACTATGAATCTTAACTTTGAACACATGGTAATCACTACATAAAGCGGAACGACTGTATAAACGAGAAAAGAAAAACAAATTGGCAAATCCCACGCACTGTGGGAATCAAGGATATGTGAAACACGAGTGAAAAATGTTAATATGTCACTTTAAAATCAGCGCAACGTTACGAGGTGGAGGCGAATGATGCCGTACATGACTTCCGCGTGATGTTTATTATGTTTGGATGTGTCGTTTACCTTCGTCACCTATTCACGTCACGTGACACCAAATTTAGTATATGTGGAGCTAGCGAAACGGCCGCGAGCACGCTATGAGCGTGATATGTTGTCATGTTCTTGCATGACAGGCGTGTCAGGACAATCATGTTTGCCCCAGTCATATATTTCTTCATTCATTGACGTCACGCAACACCAAATTTGGTATAATGCCGAGCTAGCAAAACGGCCGTGAGCGCCTCATGAAGGGCCCAATAGACTCCAACGTAGCGTTGAAACGTGCGCACGCTGGGCACAGCGACGCATGCGTTAGCAAAACGCGAGCACTCTATAGTCTGACCGTGGTGTAAGAAAAATAATTTAGGTCTGGACACTCTCCGCCCGCCGGGAAGGAGAGCGCTTCCAGATAATGTCCGCCTTTAATACATGAGCCGGCCGCAGTTTCGTGGGGGGCGCTGCGACATGGGGGCTTAAGAAACCTATTGCGACGAGGTGAACGTGCCTTTTTTTTTCGTTGTTGTTTTTCACCCCATTCCAGTTTTTTTTTTAACCGTGCACGCTAGCCACCACGTTTCTCGTAAACGTACTCGCGACCGAAAAACGTGACGTGCGGCGAACGCCGGAATCGGGAGCACGGCGTTAGGAAAAAAAAAGGGTTATACTTCTCACGTGCGCCCTTACGAACGCTATGCACGCAGCTCGTCTTCTATAGGACATGCGCCGGCCGCGGTTGCGTGGGAGGCACTGCGACGTAGCGGCCGAGAGGAGGAAAGAGGTGAACATTATGTGGAGGCTCCGACGGGCGGAGAGTCCACACCTAAATTATTTTTCTTGCACCATGAGTTTGACGAGAGAAGTGACCAGCGTCCGTCAGCGTGGCCCGACGGCAACCGACACGAAATGCGACATGCTGCATTTCGCGCCGATACATTACCCAGACAACCCTGCGTCTCCCTCTTTTCGGGACGGAGGGATGTCGGATGCGCTGAAACGCGCATGCGTCAAAGCAACGCAGCACGGTGCGCGCCTGTGACTGTATACGGCATGACTGGTGGCTGGCGTGGCAACGCCGGCGTGATGCGACTAAATAACTCCGGCGAGCACGCGCACCACGTCACGTAAAAATGCATTGGCTCCTTGACTGTGGCATGTAGTCATATTCTCACATGACACGCATCTCATGATTATCATGTTTACACCAGTCACGTACCTTCGTCATTCATTGGCGTCACGTAATACCAAATTTGTCATATGTGAAGCTAGCGAAATGGTCGCGAGCGCATCATGAGCGTGGCATGTAGTCATGTTGTGACATGACACGCATGTCATGATTTTCATGTTAGGGTCTGTCGCTTGTGTTCGCCTTGCAATCATGCGATACCACGCCAGTTTTGAAACATGCCATGTGAACGAAACCACCGCAAGAGCTGCAGCACCATTAAATGTAAATCATGACATTCATGACATACATGTCATGATTTTCATGTTATGACTAGTCAAATATGTTCTACATACAGTCATGTTTTGCCATACCCAGTTTGGTATCGATACCATAATCGAAGCGACCAGGAGAGCGACAAGTCGTAGACGGCTATGTAGATAGATAGATAGATAGATAGATAGATAGATAGATAGATAGATAGATAGATAGATAGATAGATAGATAGATAGATAGATAGATAGATAGATAGATAGATAGATAGATAGATAGATAGATAGATACGCTCAAAGTCGCTGATTTTCATGTTATGACTAGTCAAATATGTTCTACATACAGTCATGTTTTGCCATACCCAGTTTGGTATCGATACCATAATCGAAGCGACCAGGAGAGCGACAAGTCGTAGACGGCTATGAATATAGATAGATAGATAGATAGATAGATAGATAGATAGATAGATAGATAGATAGATAGATAGATAGATAGATAGATAGATAGATAGATAGATAGATAGATAGATAGATAGATAGATAGATAGATAGATAGATAGATAGATAGATAGATAGATAGATACGCTCAAAGTCGCTGAAGTTTGCTAAGAAATGTTTCGCATTCAAAATCGCCTTTGTTGGCTCGACAACTTTGAAACTGTTGAGACATCTCAGCCGAGATGGATTCGCCTGTCTTTATTGGCACTCGGCTTGCGTTCCTTGGAATCAAAGCTGCAGGTTAACCTGCCGATAGCCACTCGGCTTGCGTAGGAGTCTTCTGAGCCTGAAGGTTGTGTCGCATTCGCTTGCGCTTCGCCTCCACTTTCCTCTTCCATAGATCTGCTGCGTGACATCTAATGGTGTCCTGTATTGGCAGATTCCTACTCTGCTCTAGCGGAGGGCAACCGAAGAAAATCTACCAACGGTACACAAGCGCTCCCGGTGGAACAAATGACAGGGTCAGAATTGAACACGATGCGCGTCTCTGTTCATGGATAAGTAGACCCACTGGGTGCTTTGAGGCTATATGCTAGCAAAGTGTGAGCGCTGTAGAGTCCGAAGCGAGGCGCGACCGACGTGAACGGCGTCCATCGGCGCACCCGCAGTTTAAACCGCTTCTGATCGCTTGGTGCCTGCGACTTCTGGCAAAATCCATCGCTTTTCGCAGAGCAGAAGTTTCTTCCTGGAGTGTACATTGCGGTGGAGGTACTTCGAATCTTCCCATGAAACATTGATAACACTCTCCATCTACCAATGGAGGAGGAAAAGTGCATTCAAAGTGCTCGTAATCTGCTCATAGATGACACCATTGCCCTCAGTGGTCTTTTGCTATCACTTCGTTGGATTGTACAGGGCGATTATGCTTTTAGTGAAGCGTACCTTATGGTGCAAACACGCGCTTACATTACAAGCGTGCAACCTGATCGGTGTTGATGAAGCGAAAGCGAACTTTCAGTTCTGATGCAGTGGCCCATTTACTATATCTATTTTGATATTGATTGGTCATGTAGCGCTTTCTCACAAATTAGTTGCTTTTATGACGGCAAGCGAGATGACACGCTAGTCTGGCCACCTAAATCACCCCCCACATTAAAAATATTCCACAAGCGTGGTTAGGCGAGAGCAAAGCCGAAGGAGTAGTCAACCTTAAGGCAGTGTATAAAATTAGTTTACATGTTCAGAACATATTTATATGTGTGTGCAAACCATTTCATTCATTGTTCTCAATCTGGGAGAAGTACTGCGTTCGTGTTAGAATACGACGCATAACACTACTTGCAGAAGCCTCAAGCAAAACAAAAAACAAATACAGTTTATTCACGGAGTTAATGATAATGAGTGGGGTAAAGCGTCAATCTGTCTGTCCGGCCCTCACTTTAATCATCAACCAGAAGAATACCCTACCGCCATCTAGTGATCTCATATACAACTTTACTTATACACACACACTGCCATCTAGTGAGCAACTCATAAACTAGGGCTAGCTACACACTGTGTACTATCGACGCAGGAGGGAACGACCCACCCCCCAAAGAGCATCACCCTAAAAAGTGAGAAAAAAAAATGGAACAGCTGTTGATCTCCCCGTCAGAAGGTTTGGTGTAAAGGAAAGTGACGCTTGTTCCCGAGGAAATAGTTGACTGACTACTATACATTCATATAGCAGAACGTGCACAACAATTTTTTGTTATTGTTAGGCAGCCATGAAGAAAAAGAGATAGCACAGGTAGCTTTCCCCAGGTAACTTCCCATGAAGCACACGGATACGCAGCGCTTGTGTGTCCGTGTCTTCTCTCCAGTGGGTGGGTGTTCGCCTATTCACTCCCTCTCTCTCCAAATGCACTATACTCCGTTTCATACATCAGGCGCAACGCTGTGAAGGCTAGGAAGTAGTCCGTAAAGAAAACACGAGGTGTTGCTCCGCGCGGTTTCGTAGCCGAGTGTAAATAAAGAAAAAAAATGGTTTCGTAGCCGAGTGGTCTGACGCGTCGCTCCGGAGAGTTCACCGTAGTTTTAAAGTGCATAGGTTCGAATCCACGTGGTGCCATTTTTTTCATAATTTTAGCGAGTTCAATTCGAAATCTTGTTTTTTTTTTCAGTAACTTCAACTTACTTACTGACAGCTTTGATGTGCGAAGCTTAAAAAAAATTCGCGCAGGAGAGGTGGTCGAGGACGCAGAGCTGGACGCCATTTTTTTGAAGCTGCCACAACAAGTAAAAAAAAAAACGGCGGCGTGGGTCGCGGGGAGAGCGAAAACCTGATACGAAAGCGACAAACATAAATTACCAACTCGCATATTTGGATTGTTTATCCGACAACACAGGCGTTTGTTTTTTAACCTGATGACAAATATGTATGCTTAGAAGTTTCCTGAGAAGCATTTATTGATTCTCGTACACCCCAAGCGGCGCGCTACTTTTTGGTCGCGGCAGTACACAGCACAAACAAGAGCGCTAGCTTTGACAGCGTTGCACATGATGTATGAAACGGAGTATAGCTCACCGAGAAAGCAGCTTCGATGAGGTTCCTATGAAGGCGCTTGCTCCTTTCGTTCGAGTTACAATTCCCGTGATGAACGAAAAAACCCAACTCCCGACAATAGGGTGCTGCACAAGATCCGGAAAAATATATGAAGATATTCGCAGCGAAGCGCACAGATGCATGGCCAGGATGAATGCTAGGAGCGACGCTTTCGCGAAAGCCATATACTTGCAGTGTAAGGCAATGGTACGATTACATTTCATTTGGAAACTTGCCGAACGGAGCGACGACGCTTTGCCGGAGATAGTTGTGAACACGATGCATTACTTGAATCTACCACTCCCAGATGGTGACACAAACTTTGCAAACCGAGAGCAGTGCGATGGGATAGAGTGAGACAGGTAAGACGCATTTGTGGAGCTTCCAGAAGACAGAGAAAAAAAAGTCTGAATCGACTACAACCTTGTGGTTATCAACCGTCTTTTTTTATCTGCGTAATGCATAGAGAATTTCCGGTAAGACTTGCGAACGTTATTACCCTGAGCAGTTAACCGATTAATTTCTTGATTTGTATCAGGTGACGCGAACAGATAGAGTGAGCTAATTTTTAATGTGTCAGTTTAAGCAATTTTATGTGTATACGCCCACCACAGCACTGTTCATTCAAATGTTGAAGATATTGTTACGCCACGTATGTGCCGGACGAAGAAGGAAAAAGAAGCAAGGGGTGTGGAAGAAGAAGATCATCATCATCTGCCTGCGCCGATACGGCTCGTCCCTCGAACCGTGTATCAATAAACCCCCAGACGCCTACTGAGGTCGTAACAGAGTGGTGGAAGGTGCTGGGTATAGGAACCAACGACGGGACCGCTACCCCTCGGATTTCGCCGGAGTCGTCGCCTCGCCGGCCTGCCTCCTTCTTTGGCCATCATGCCTGACGAAACAGAAGCTCGGGAACCAGTCCCCAGCAGTTCTTGGCCGTATCACAGAGAGCCACGAACCTTCTCCGGGAGGGCCAATGACGACGTGGACTCATGGCTCAAACATTTCAAGCGAGTAAGCAACTGCAACAAATGGGATGCTGCCTCCCAACTGTCACGCGTTGTTTTCTACCTCACTGATGTTGCCCTCGTTTGGTATGAGAACCATGAAGATATTCTGACAACATGGGAACGCTTTGTTGAAGAAATCAAGAAGTGTTTCGGCAACTCAGCTGCAAAAAAGAAGCTTGCCGAGCAGAGTCTTGCACAGAGGGCCCAGCTATCCGGTGAGACCTGCACCGTGTATACTGAAGAGATTTTGAGGCTGTGTAGGGAAGTCGATTCCAGCATGTCGGAAGAGGACAAGGTGGGGCATTTGCTGAAGGGAATTGCAGAAGATGTTTACAACTTCCTTATTAGCAGGGAAAGCCTGACTTCAGTGTCTGACGTTGTACGGCACTGCCGCACGTTTGAAACCCTGAAGCAGCGCAGAATAGCGCCTAAGTTTGGTCGTCTGGCAAATGTCACCTCAGTAGCCAGCATAGAAGCGGCCTCAACTGGTGACCTTTCGGCAACCATCCGCCAAATTGTTCGGGAAGAGTTACTCAGACATGGCGAAATGACACGTGAACGGGCAGCTGCCACGTCTCCATCCTATTTCCCGCAGGACACCACTGCCCCACAGCTTACAGTTTATGAACATCCATCCGTCAACGCAACGGAGGTTGCAGGGCCTCGGCGTATTCAGCAGTCAAGTCCGGTTTTTTACGAGCGATCACAGTACCCTCAACGTTTCCGTTCCGTACGCCCATACCACCCACCGACAACTGATTTCATTGAATCTCGGGCTTACGCGAACGCTCGCAGACGTGAACACTTCGAAGAACGGCGACGACCTCGTCCTGCGCCTGTGTGCTACAACTGTGGTCTGACTGGTCACATATCGAGGTATTGCGATCGTTCGCGCATACCACGCTATGATCAGTGGACAAGCTTGACCGATAAACCTGCTGTCCCACCTTTTCAAGGACACTGGCCCACCGACTCAAGACCCGGCAGCAGCTTCTGGCACGGACACTGGCGCAACAACTCCCCTGCCTCTGATCGAAGTGTGACGCCACCTCCTGCGCCTCGATCCCACCGGTCTCCATCGCCACGGCGCCGCCCATCGTCACCACATCAGGAAAACTAAACAGTGCGGCCGATGGGGGTGAGGTCGCTGGTGACTTGCTGCAAAACGAAATACCCCCGTCTGTGTTGATGTTCAAGAACAAGGTAGAAGTTTTTGTTGATGGTGTGTGTACGATGGCTTTGGTGGATACTGGTGCTACAGTTTCGATTATGAGTGCTGCTTTTAAACACCGTTTAGGACAAAAGGTGATGTTTTTGTGGGAGAAGGCAACAACATTCTGTGGCGTTGGTGGTAACTCGCTGTGTCCCATTGGTGTCTGTACCGCAGAAGTGTGCTTGGGTGATCAAGTGTTTGTCACAGAGTTTACGATTCTTCCAAGGAGCACACACGACATAATCCTGGGGATTGACTTCCTTCGAATGTGTGGCGCCACTGTTGATTGTAGAAATGGAGAGGTGTACATATGTGATGCTGCCCCTGGAGAACTATTAGAGAATTCAGACAGGGAGCACGGTGCGCTCCGGGTCAGTGAAGATAGCATTGTGCCGGCATTCTCTGCAGTCTGTGTTCCTGTATACTCTTCACGCATTGAAAACAGTGACAGTGCGTTCGACGCATTAGTGGAGCCCTTTCATCTCAGTTGCATTAAGAAGAACACATTGGTGCCGCATTGCATAGTGTCACTCGTTCAAGGACGCACAGGACTATGGGCGGTAAACTGTTCAGCTGAGTCGGTGGTTCTACCAGGAGGACTGAAGCTTGCCAAGTTCAAAACATACTCACCGATGGCAGTGGCTGCCCTCAGTGATGCTCCAGGTGGGGCCTCAGCCAATACTTCTACGGCCGATTCAAAACTTTTACCTATGATCGACAAGTCACTTACTACTGACAAACGCCGCATGCTTCTGGACGTTTTGTCGAAATACGTGGCGATTTTCGATTTTTCCCATGACCATGCGCCCTCGATTCCCGCGTCTCGGATTCTCCACAGGATAAACACGGGAACAGCACAGCCCATCCGCCAGAAACCCTACCGAGTGTCGCCGTCTGAGCGCAAGATAATTGATGAACAAGTGCGTGATATGCTGCAGAAGGGTGTCATTCGAGAATCATCGAGTCCTTGGGCGGCTCCCGTGATTCTAGTCAAAAAGAAGGATGGTACCTGGAGATTCTGTGTGGACTATCGCCGTCTAAACTCCGTCACAAAGAGAGATGTCTACCCTCTCCCACGCATTGATGACGCTCTAGACTGCCTCCATTCAGCATCCTACTTTTCGTCCATAGACTTACGCTCAGGCTATTGGCAAATACCTGTGCATTCAATGGACAAAGAAAAGACGGCTTTCGTTACTCCGGATGGACTATATGAATTTAACGTGATGCCTTTTGGTCTATGTAACGCGCCCGCTACATTTGAAAGATTCATGGACACCATTCTGCGCGGCCTGAAGTGGAACATCTGTATGTGTTATCTTGACGACGTTGTTATCTTCGGGCGTACATTCAGTGAACATAACGAAAGGGTAGAGCTGGTTTTGAAATGTATTCGAAATGCTGGCTTGGTTCTTAATGCAAAGAAGTGTCATTTCGGAGCTCGACAAACACTGGTGCTGGGACATCTCGTCAACAAGGATGGCATCAGGCCCGACCCGAATAAGACGGCGGCTGTTAGAGCTTTTAAACCACCTGGCTCAGTGAAGGAGCTTCGGAGCTTCTTGGGCCTCTGCTCTTACTTTCGCCGATTTATTCCCGCCTTTGCAGAAGTTGCCTTTCCACTGACCTGTCTTCTCCGCCAAGGTGCTAGTTTTGAATGGACTCCTGATTGTGAAACTTCTTTCAACCAACTGAAGTTCTTGCTCACGTCGCAGCCTATCCTGCGGCACTTCGATCCTTCTGCGGCGACTGAAGTTCACACCGACGCAAGCGGCATTGGCATAGGTGCAGTCCTGATACAGCGATGTAATCAAGTGGAACACGTAATCGCATATGCCAGTCGTACTTTAAGTAAGCCGGAACGCAATTACACTGTGACCGAACAAGAATGCCTTGCACTCGTCTTCGCTGTGCAGCGATTCCGCTCATACCTATACGGTCGTCCTTTCCAAGTAGTTACGGATCATCATTCTTTGTGCTGGCTTATCAACCTTCGGGATCCGTCAGGCCGTCTAGCACGCTGGGCCCTCCGGCTGCAAGAGTACAACTTCACGGTATCGTACAAGAGCGGCAGGAAACACGCGGACGCAGACTGCCTTTCAAGGATGCCAGTTGATGCTACAGTTTGCGACGCTGACGATTTCGATCATCTGATTGCGTCCGTAGCACCAGCGTTCCCGGATAAGGCCACCTTTGAAACTGAGCAGCGGAAGGACGTGAGTTTGAATCCGTTATTCGTGATCGCACAAGCATCCACTCCGGAAAGCCGCTTTTGCGTCCGTGATGGTCTACTGTACAAGAAATCCATCTCCGGCACCGGTTCCCGCTTCCTGCTGGTAGTTCCAGAGGCACTACGGTCATCTGTTTTGTACGCCATGCATGATGACGCCACTTCAGGTCACCTCGGAACGACGCGCACTCTTCATCGTACCCAGGAACGCTTCTACTGGCCACGTATGCGCCAGTCAGTTGAGTTGTACGTGGCCAGTTGTGCGCAATGCCAGGCGCACAAATCTCTCTCAGCAGCTCCGGCCGGACATCTACAACCTGTGACGCCTCCCAGTTCTCCGTTCGAACAAATTGGCATTGACCTGGTGGGCCCTTTTCCGCGTTCATCGAAAGGCAACAGATGGATTGTGGTATGTGCTGACCATCTTACTCGGTACTGCGAGACTGCTGCCCTGCCATCCGCGACTGCTGGTCAAGTGTCGTCCTTCCTTCTCCATTCTATCATACTGCGTCATGGGCCCCCTCGCGTCATCATAAGTGACCGTGGACGTCAATTCACGGCAGACGTTGTCGAACAACTTCTCCGTATGTGTGGCTCAGAGCTCAGACACTCGACGCCTTATCACCCGCAGACGAATGGTCTCGTCGAGCGAACAATTCGAACACTGGTGAATATGCTTTCTATGTACGTTGCTTCGAACCACAAGAACTGGGACGATGTCTTGCCGTTCGTCACATACGCGTTTAATACTTCCCAACATGAGACCACCGGCTACAGCCCGTTCTTCCTCCTCTATGTTCGCCCCCCCCGTTATACTCTGGATACAATATTTTCCTTCTCTGATCGGGACCAATCAGAAATCTCCCTAGCAGAAACTCTTTGTCTCGCCGAAGAAGCTCGTCGTCTTGCTCGTTTACGTACAATAGCCTCGCAAGACAGATCGAAAGTTCGTTATGACAGCAAGCACCGGCAGGCCACATATATTCCGGGAGATCTCGTGTTGGTGTGGAAGCCTTTACGCAAACGTGGCTTGTGCCAAAAACTGCTCGCGCACTACATCGGACCTTTTGTTATCCTTGACCGCCTGAGCGCAGTCGACTACCGCATCGCACGTCTTACAGCTAGCGGGAGACGTTCCAGAAAGACAGAGGTCACGCATGTCGCTCGCCTGAAGCCTTTCAGTCAACGCGACACTGCATGAAACGCGCGGCGCGCTTTGTCTGCGAGGGGGGAAATGTTACGCCACGTATGTGCCGGACGAAGAAGGAAAAAGAAGCAAGGGGTGTGGAAGAAGAAGATCATCATCATCTGCCTGCGCCGATACGGCTCGTCCCTCGAACCGTGTATCAATAAACCCCCAGACGCCTACTGAGGTCGTAACAATATAATAAAAATGGCAAGGTAAATTCTGCAATAAGGCTCCACTGAAACCCTTGCGTAAAATATACTTCATTTCTTTAGTGGCGCAACAGAAAAGACGGGAGGCAGGTAAGAGTTTCAGATCACAAAAGTTCAACGTAGTGAAAATTAACGCCACTAATGACTTCAGAATATAATTTATTCCCCTAAACGGATGCGCTTCACGGTGGAGGAGTGAGGGCGTAACTATATACCCTTTCTCCTTTTACACGCACGACCGGCAGGAGGTCCCGAAGACTCTGAAGAGGGCGATGGCGACGATGGCCCCCTTGGTGGCAATAGCGGGGGCGGCGGCAGTAGCCCACCTGCGTTTCCTGCACCACCTGCACTGACCAGTGAGTATGCTGCGCGGCTGGAAACGAGTCACCTGCCACATGGTATTACGTATATATATTATTAAAGGGTATGTGTGCCGCTCACGTAAGAGACGTCGCTTGGCTCACATGCCATATCTTCACTTCATTGCAAAATACTACCATTACGTAGCACACAAAGTGGCTGCGTTCGGTTGCCACGGTGACAATCTTTTACTATCATTAGCGTTTCAAACGTTGTCCATACATGATGTACGGGCTTTACGGGGCTGTATGGGCGGGCGCCGGAAATCGCGACCATCTGGTATTTTTTTTAACGAGCACTTAATACTGAGTACACGGGCCTAAAACATTTTCGCATTGGTCGAAAATGCAACCGCCGCAGCCACGATTCGATCCCGCTATTTGCTCACCAGTAGCGGAGTATCTTAGCCGCTAGACTATCGCGGTGGAGCAAACGATGCCCATATGCCTTTCCGTCTTTCACTTCTTATCGTCTGCGTGCAAAGCAATTTGCCTCGCTTCAAAGAAAGCTAACTCATAATCAATGAAACATCTAGTTATACCTATTTGATGGTGCACACATGTGGAAAGGTCTATTGTCTTTCTATTGGCTATGGGGCCCTGTAGGCTTCAGAAAGCTGAAGGGAACTTCTGAGATAGGGTATAGGTGAAGACCTAAGCTGCGCCGCAGATAATGTCTAAACACCATTCAGCTCCTCTCTTTATTTACACCCACCTCAAATTTTTCGCTCACAACTAAATACACCATCGCCTACGCCACGGATCCCGGAATTTCTGCGAAAATAGGTGCTTAACGCCGTCGTGTTAGAAACACGCCAGCTCATTGGGTGAGCAATGTATACGGCAGAGCGAGTGCCGCAATCCAAGGGCCTAATCGAGACGTACAGCAGGCAAGCTGCAGGGCTTGTCGAAAACGCACGCTTGGGGCACTGGCGTAGCCAGCAGGTGGCACACCGGGCTCGGGCCTCAACCCCTCCTTCAGAAAATATATTTTTGCTTACGCACTCTCGCATTTGGTGCTGACAATAGTTAAATGACGCATACAAATGCGTAGTTCAGAATGTGGTTACCAGTGTTTTCATAAAACAAAATAATATAATAAAATTTCTCAGCTTTCACGTATGAGAACCACGATATGAGGGATGTCGTACGCCAACGGAAATATTTACCATCTGCCATTCTTTAACGTCGTCTAAATGCAGTACGCTGTTTGCAGCATTTTACCTCAATCTAAATACAGCTGCCATGGCCTGGATTCGAACACGCGACAGAGGGTCGGCTGCAGTCTCACACTATAACCACTAGACAAGCGGCCGCGGGTATGAAACAAGTAACGCCGCCTTCAAAACTGAAACGATGGTGCACTAAACGTGAACAATGGTAGCAAAAAAACATTGAACTTGTCTGGTTGGTTCATCGCTGGAAACAATGACGAGCAGCCAGAGAAGATAGACAGTGAAGACACGAGAAGCTCATATACACACACACACTTACTGCCCTTAACGTCGTTGCACCTCGTAACAGTTGCCTCAAAGCCAAAAAGTACATCAACATAGACCATCACTTACCAGCTGCTTTGCATGACAGAGTGTCTCACGAGGCATGACATCTGCCTAATCTTTCGCGTATGCAGTTGCAAACGTTTGCACTGGCTTTCTAAAGGTCTGCGCCCCTCCTGTGTTCCCGTGCCTCTAGCGTCCTAGCGTCCTAGATTTAGGCAACACCCATGAAATTGTCTGCGTAAGAACAGACCTATTTGTTGAGGCGGCAACTTTCTGACAACGCCATGATTGCCCAAATTTTGACAATGACATTGCAGCTGCTAACAGCTGAATGAACGAGCATAAGAAATGAATACGCATAAGGATTTTCGTGCCTATAAGTCTGAACATAAGGGAACAGAAGGCCTCAAAAATATAGTCTTTATAAAATGCACTGACAAGTTAACACAGACCCCCCACGGTGCACACGGCTGCTGCCCCGCAGGTGGCGGGACTGAATCCCGTCCGCGGCGATCACGTTTTTGGCGAATAAGAAAATGATTCAGGCCCGTGTGCTTCGCTTTAGGAGCTCGTTCAATAACACCAGTTGGTCGAAATTTTCGGAGCCCTCTACTACGGCCCCTCTCAGAATTATATGGTGGTTTGGGTCGTTAAACCCGAACATGTACAATTACAAATTAACACACAGTCAGAGTTCAGAGTGTGTTTCCAAAGAAGCACTTTTTTGTTAAGTGCAAAGTATTCTTTCTTTAAGACTTGAATAGTGCGGCACGCGGCACCAACGTATAAAAAGAACATGAACGAGCAAACCAACCTGTATATGTTTCAGATAAGGTTCCAACGTTCGCTGTTTCTTACGTGAGTCTTGGCAAATCGGCGCGACTAATGTTCTCATAGGCGTGCTTAAGAAGCGATCTGGGGAGGAGGAGGGGGGTAGTGTTAGACTATATTCTTCTAATGGGGTGGAGTCGCCAAACCTGCCCCATAGCTTGATTAATGATCTCTCTAACGGACAGACCTGCACAAGTGCATGGTTGTCTCTTCAATGGAGCCCCTACGGTTCCGAATATTATTTCATCGGGGAACACATGAACTGCTAAATACGTGCGGACTTGAAATTTAGCCACGCGCATATCAAACTAAGACTCGGTGCTCTTCAGCGCTTGCAACAAACCATCTCGCAAGTAAATATATGTCTGCTTTTACAGAAACCGCGACAGCACCCCCCTCCAAATCCTAATGCTTTTTGATAAGAAAGTAACAATTTCCTTACCTACTATGTCTAATTTCATTCATTTTGGTTATTTCAGCCAGCAAGGCCACGCCCACTGCAGAGAGTCTGCCAACTACGGCACCAACCGCACCAACTACACTGACGCAACCGACAACGCCTACGCCACCGACAACGCCTACGCCGCCGACAAAGCCAACGCCACCAACGAAGCCAACGCCACCAACGCCACCAATGATGCCAACGCCACCAACGAAGCCAACACCGCTAACGAAGCCAACGCTGCCGTCAACACCAATGCCGCCAACGCCAGGTAAACCATGTTTAGTTGGTTTGAAGCTAGCGGCCCTTAAAAGCATCTTAAGCTGCTCTTGAGATACTTCACGTGAGCGAATCACTCCACTAAATATCAAAAAAGGGAAAAAATGCTCAGAGAAAAAAAAAAGAAACTGGGACAGATGAAAAAATTTACAGCGTATTCACGGAATGATGATGAGTGGGGTGGAATGCCCGTGCGTCCGTCTGTGCGTCCGTTCGTGCATCCATCCATGCGTCCGTCCGTGCGCCTGTACGCCCACACCTCGGGATCCTGCCGACGAGCACGGGCCGCAGCGGCCTTCCGCACCAGGCGCTCCTCATCATCCATGTTCCAAGCAGCACGATCCGGCGAACGCACTCGTGCGGCGATGATAGAGGAGAATCAGAGATAGCGGGCGCGGCGGTGGAGCCCCGCGCAGCAGCCAATCGGAAAGAAGCTGCATCGCCAACGCCATTTAGCGTACCTTCCCCCAACCGCCTTATTGTATGCATGTCTATGGAACAGCGGCCTCTCGGAAAAGAGACGAGAAATGAAATACGTAGAGCGCCATTTAGTATATCTCTTAGATATACTCCTACTCGTGCAGGCGGTGCAGTAGTTTGGTGTTCAGTAGTTCGGTCTCAGTTTGAATATGTAGTTTATTTTTTGTTCGACTAAAGAGTTTCGTGACGTTCGTTGATGGACTCCACAAGTGACCTTCTGGTGCTTAGCATGCTCGGATGTCCCGTAGTTCACAAATCTCTAGCACTTCTTCTCCACCGAAATGTGACCGCCACTGCCGATACTGAACCCCGAGTATCGGGTCAGCAGCCGAAAGCATAAATTACTGCACCACCACTGTGGACGAGGATCTCATGAATAAAATTTATAAGAGGTCTGACATGCTCCAAAAGGTGTTTTCGCGAAAGACGTCTACGTCATCCACCACTGCATCATCGGTCTGCTCTACCTTCCTACTCGCCATGTGGTACTCCACTTGGCAACACTTTATGTTGCCAACTGACAATAAGAATCAGCTGCTTTTAGCTATAGCACAACATAAGGTCATACCTCCAGAAAAGAAACACAGAGGTCCTTTGAACAAGCCCTTTGAACATGATAACAAACTGAAGGGGAATTTCACAGCTGGGCAACAGCCAGATAGCTTACGCCGCGAATCTGCAGATTCGGTGTTTATAATAGCGCTACTGATATATCCCCGATCGGCAGCTACGGCATGGGAGCCATAGCAACGGCGAAAACGAGTAGGTCTTATTAACCTTACTCGTACAGGCAGTGCAGTAGTTTAGTGTTCATGGTTCTCTCGGTTTGAAGTTAACGTTTTTTTAAGTAGCAAGTGAAGCTTAAAACACTTCATGTGAACAGCTTACTCTAAATGAAAAGTGGAGAGAGGTTCAGGGACAGACTAAACTTGAAGAAGTCGAAAAATGTTTGCCCATGGAGTGGCTTCAGGCCATACCGACACCCCGCAATCAAGAGTTTTTTTTCTTTTCAGTCTGCCTTTTCGACAACATCAATCAATTAATCAATCAATCAAATAATCAATGAATGAATCGCTTGTTGAGTCAGTCAGTCAACCAATCAATCGTCCAATAAATCAAAGGACAGTTTCATTGCACTTGAATGTGGAAAATTCACACACGAATACTTAGACCCGTAGCCTAAGAACCTAACAGATTATCACGGAAATAAAAGTATAAAATAATTTATTTGTAGTAAATATGGCATAAGTGCAAACGGTGTAAAGTAGACGACGTGTCGTCAACACGGACATGACCTCGCCTCCCTACGCGCCACTAAAGAGGTGCTCTTCTACCATCGCTGTGTTTCGATATGTGGGCACCCGCAGGGTGTTCTTACTACTTGAAGGGGCTGATGCTGCCCCACCCTGGAGCATTTTTTTCTCCGCGTCCCACACCAGGCAACGGCGCCAATTTCGAGCGGTAAAACGCTAGTAGGACAGCCGTGAGCCCAAATATGGCAACCACGCTGCAGTAAACGCTGCGGATTACCTCACCCTAAAGCGGTGAAAACATGCATCAGAGCATGCATTGTATACCTACTACCACTACTCACCATCGAGAGAGGCGTTGCGGGAGCTTGGTAAGTTCTGTGGTTTGCCTTTGAACGACAAAATGACCGGCCGCCATTGCGAACACTCTTATAAACCTGGTTCGCTATTGAACCCCTTCTATTAACGCGACAGTGGCGCTGTGGTACATTTCCGTTGTTCGCACCTCGTCCCCTATAAATGTACAGATTCTCACTTATGCAGAAATATCGATCACCCAATCATTGAGATGCTCAGAGCAGTCGGCTCACTACCGAGCGACCTATCTCTAGATGGCAGTCTTTAAGGCTAATCGTTGGGTTAGTTTACGCCGCATAAAAGCTCTTTATGAGCGTCTACCGCTGGTCGTGCGACCTAGTTGCGACAAGCTGTTTGATCACGAAGACGCCCAAATAACACGTACTACTCCAGACGGGCACGTATTGGTTACATGTTTTTTGTGTGTTCTTCTTCGTGTCTTTCCTGAGAGCCGGAGCGAGATTGTAGCGCTACCAAGATGCCGGCTGAATAAGAGCACAGATTTTACCTAGCATCAGACGAGGCATTTCGGAGTTGGACGGTGCCAAAAGCCATGTTGTTTGCGCTTCTTATGATCACGACAGTTTGCCAAATGCAGGCAGCAAGTTCATCATTGTTACGTACGGTGATCTTATCGCTGGTTGAAGGGGAAGCTGAACCAACTGCTTTTGTTTTTGTTTTGCTCCTGTAGCACCGGCACCATGGCCAACACGTAAGTCACAACTCAAAATTGCTAACTGTTCGGTTAGGCTATCGTATTGCCAGTTTTGAAGCATAAATATGCGTACATCGCGCGCAGTCGCTTGCTAGCATTAAATAGACTCTAAAGTAAAGCAATGACATTGTTTATATTGATGAAGTGTACGCTGATAACTCTAATATACCACAAGCGCACTATAAGACGAGACAATGAAGGTTTTAAACGCGCTTTTTTTTTAAATTTTGTGCGAAAACCAGCAGACTTCACGTCACGGATTTTAAAGTATTTTTTATACTTTGGCGACAGTAAATCAATAAAGTGTTCTGAAATTGGTTGCGGTAATTCTATTGCCACGTGAGACCAGAATGTACTTTCTTTCAGCCCCGTATTCCCTAATTCCAGCACAGGGTAGCATACAGGATCCTAGCATCTGGTTAAAGACTCCTGCCATTCTTTTTTTTCTCTTTTTTGTCTCTATCGTCTTGCGGCAAAGCCTATTCAGGCCACACGGAGCTAAACGACGCCGAAAGAACGAAGATTAGACAAATTCGTGCACTACATCATTCCCACGCTCGTTGAAGCATCGTGTGTTGCAGCTCCAGTAAACACTATAGCGCCAGAGTTTCCTCTAGTGTGAGGAAACGGACCCAACCACGCCCCCGGGAAGGGACCGTGTATGCGCGTAAGACTAGCTGTTTAAATCTGTCTGAGAGTGTCTAGGGCAAGTACTATTGCAACCTGCCCATTTAGCCACAGTTCGGCTTTTTTTGTTTCTGAGTTGCGAACTTTCCACTACACATCCGTTAGGCAACACGCACACCCGCTGAGCTGTTCAATTAGTCGTCGATGCTGCAGCTTCTCACTTCCATTAGGTGAAAGCCCCAGATGCATTATCAAACTCAAACTCGGACCAACGCCTCCCATGTCGAAGGCGTGTCACGTTCCGTGGCGTCCGTCATCACGTCATCAGCATGACGTGGTGACGTCACCGTTTACTTATTTAGGACGTCAAAGCAGCATGCCAAAATTTATGTCATTTATGGCGTGACATCACGCGCTAACTTCATCCCATCGCATCACTATTTGGTGAAATGGGGTCCGACTACGGAAGCAATGAAAAAGCTGGCGGGTTGCCTCCAATCACGGAAGCAGTGCAAGAACGCGTTAGGTGCAGAAAGCATTTGAACGGTGACGGGGGCAGCATCACTACATCGAATGAGAAAACAAAGAAGATGCCTTTCGCTTTCGAGTCGTTTGAGGTGAATGCATGAAGGCCAAACTCCATAAGCGCGAAAATGCACGCGACAGCGACGAGCGACGCGACGTAGACCGGCTTCGCGCGATCAGTCGCTAGCGCAGGCAAACCTCATTCACGCGCCGGCTTCGGCGAGCGAACTTCACTGTTGCTGGCATGAGGCCGTCAACTCGCACCAAGAAAACCGCGTAGCGAGCGGTTTACAATTTAAAAATAAGATATATTGTTGTGTAATGGAACGGAAAGTGTTTATTATTGCCTTGCAGCGTTTTTTATATGCGCATGCGTAATAAACATTGCGTTACTTCTTGTTGCGCATACGTGACTCGGGCAGGGTCACGTGCACCTATGTAGTCTTCGTCTTTTCCGGTTTTTCGCTATTGGCTGCTTGAGCCCAGCACTTCCGGGCGATGAGCGACGGTTTCCAAATCTGGAGAACCGAGCGATCGCGCGAAAACGAGCACGCGACACGTCGCGCGAACGCCCTGTTTCGTCGCTCATAGCGTCGCTCGTCGCTGTCGCGTGCATTTTCGCGCTTATGGAGTTTGGGCTTAAGAGATACAGTGTTTCTGATGTCGCGCAATACGAAAGTAAGGGTCACAGAGTTTTCCACGTCAAGAGATACAAAAAAAGAGAGATAAACATTTACCCAACATTCCAAGGTGATTACTTGATTATGTGAAATCGTCTATGCAGCAGACTGCTGCGCTGTGTGACATTTTTCTGTGGACCTTAGAATGGCAAGCATTCACTGACACCCCATAAGCCATCATTTTAGGTCGAAACTTTTTTTTTTTTGCGACACAGACTTGCCTTTAAGGAATTAGATCTTGTGCATGTATCTGTATTAAATCTGCGTCCTTGGGCCGGTGTTATGTATGAAATGAAGTAGTGATTTGTAGAATGTGTTATGTATCTAGCGGTCGTGACTGGTTGTGTCGCTGTAGTGAAGGCCAGATTGCAGCAGATTACGAGAGCAGTCGCTTTACAGTAGTCTTGGCATGTCCATTTAAGGTGTTATGCAACTGCTTGCATCACTGGAGTAGTAAAATACGACGTATCACCAACCGGCAACTGAGACCAGTTCCACTTTAATATAACAGCCGGTGTAAGTGCCACTCCTGCCCGAAGTCTCACAAGCACGACCTCCTCCACCATATAAGGTGAGGGAGCGAGGAGAGCAGACACACGGTGGGATAAGAGCGCGTGCATCCTGCAGGAGAACATTTGTGCGGGCACCTTGAGAATTCAGGGGTTGAGGCAGAAGGTGGATAGCTAGAATAAGGTCTATATTTACAGTGCATCGTGGCTGCTTCTCAGCAGCAGTATTGTATAGGCCAACACTCGCGAGGGAGAAGCGTTAAGTATTAGTGTAATGGTGGCGCCCTTTTTATCACATTTGCGCCATTCGCAACCACGAGGTACCTGCTTTGGTGATGTATCTGCCTCGTATTTGCGCTTTACAGTTCTTATTGTTCACGACAGTACTGATCGTTATATGCAATACGTTGTTTGTTGTTGCTTCTTCAGTGAAATGTGTTGATTTATTCACGATATGTTCTTTTTCTTCAGCCATGACGCCACCCGGACGATGTAAGTCACGCATTGATTTATTCAGCTCCTAGCCGAGTGGGTGGTTCTCAAATCGGGGTCCGTGAAAGCATTTGTAGGAGTTCGCGACCCCCCACACCCTCGTGCACACGCACGCACGCACGCACACGCAGGCACACGCACACACGCGAGCATTTCCAGCAGTGAGAGTGCATATTCGAAGAGGAAACGTAGTTAGAAAAAAGTTGAGTGTTGGTATAGACAGGGCAACTTATTGACAAGCTATTAAGATCGAATTGACGTGCTGCACTAGCTTGACGATTCTTTATCGGGAAAAAAAATGAACGGCACCACTTCCAAGAAGTGTCACTTCCCCCACCCACACATTTCTCTCACTGCAAGTGGTCCTTCGCCACGCATACGGGCCAACAAGGGGTCCCCGAAAGAACCATAATTCAGCACAACTGTCTTTGATAAATTTTTTGTACAGGAGTATATTAAATAGGTAGGGTATAGTGGGTCAAGCGCGGAGTGGAGAGACGCAGCGCTAGCGTGACCAAGCGCAAGGATGCTATTCATGCCACTCCGTGGCACCTGCGCTGCTTCCCCTGAAGCCCCATCACAGTCGCACATTTTCATAGGGGCCATGCAGTGCTTCAATGGACAATAAAGTGAGACCGCGTGAAACGATTTAAATGAATATCTTGCACTCTTAGAATTCCAACGTCGCTAATTTGATCATCACAGGTTGTTACTAAAAAAGTAAATTATTGCTAAAAAGTCAAAGTGATTATTTTTTTTTACTTCGTGCGTAAATCACCAGACTTCACGTCATAGATATCAAAGTACATTTTTCGTACTTTGGCGACAGTTAAATAAAGCTTTCTGAAGTTTGATACGTTGATTGCGTTAATACGTTAACACGGAAGGTTATTCATTTTCGGTGATCAACAACGACGTATGGCCAAGTACATGGTGTCAAAATATTTGACGTCACGACGTTTGAATGGAAAATTTCGGTGTGCTACCCACACTCTTTGTGCGCTTTCTCGCTTGCAAAGCATATTCTGGTGGTAAGTGTGGCGATTTAGGAATTATTAAAGACTGATTTCCTAGTATAAAGAAAATGACCTTTCTCTTTAGGGTCCCTCCAGAAACTGAAGTTGCCCATGCGTCTCTTTGTTGGTGGCGCGCTGAATATGACACTGCATTGCTGAATTATATTGACGGGAAGGCCTCGGGGAAACAACTTTGCACCTGAGGTGTGTTTCGTTGGAATACTTGGTCACACATTGTAAAAGGGGAAAATAGCGCAAAGCAGCAAAAGTCAAAGCAATGCCCCTTAACAAAATAATATAGGGCTGCTCATTGCATCAATGACGTCACGCGTGTTCATCAAGCGAGGGCGCACAGAAGGCTTTGAAGCCGTCACCACCGACGTCTTTAGTGAAAAGATAGAACATTCGCAGCGTGTTTTGTAGGAGCAATTTTGCCTTTAGCGCCGGTACTGGCATAAGTGTAGCGTTTTTTTTTTGGCGCTTTCTATTCTTGAATGGTTTAAGTCATTAATTATTCCACATAAAAATAAACCACTCTGCACTGTCGATCGTGTGACCAATTTATAACAGCAATGTTTGATTCCCCCTCCCCCAACAAATGTAGTAAATAAGCGAAAATTCAATTCACTCTTTATTCTTTGCTTGAACTGCTGCTTGGCCGTATTGGTTCATGAATTAGATAGATTTAATAATGCATAAATACGAAACACCTAAAACACCTTGAACACACACACACACACACACGCACGCACACGCACACGCACACGCACACGCACACGCACACGCACACGCACACGCACACGCACACGCGCACACACACACACACACACAGCATTGAACTCACAATAAATTTACTGTACTTCAAACGCAAGGCCTTATATTTACGGCAAACACTGAAGCATCACAAAAATAGCAGGAATAAAAGAACGGATGAACAAAAATTTCGTGACAACTGGTCAGCGAAAAACAATGAATGAAAGGAGACAGCGCGGTCCAAAACTTGTAAAACGCTAAGTACGCCCCCAATATAAAAAAAAGCGAAAAAGACAGTTCATTCAAAAAAAAAAAAAGAACCAGCAGTTACGGTAAAGCCACAAGCCAAAGCAGCCACACAAAATATCTAAGGATCTAAGCCACTAAAGGGTAAAAAAATACAAGTAATGTGTAAATCCCGGGTAAAAAAAATACTATTAAAGAGGCATGCGCTGATAGCACCGCCTACCATCGTCTGTTCTAACCACATTGCCACGTGCGTTTATTGTAGCATTTAGACGTTTTTGCTGTGTCAAAAAAGACCCGTAAAACGCATCTCTCGCTCCGCTTGTGAAGTCGTTAAAGCCGCGCTTGTAGATGCGTCTCTGTTTCGCCATCGTTTTGCATCTAAGCAAACCGCGTCTCCGCAAACCCACTTGTAAAAAAAAAACGACGCTAAATCTTCCACTGTCTTGTCACGTTACGTTATCGGAAGGGTGATTGTCACTGACGCACAGCTGAAGGTGTCTAATGTCAGGGCTTACGCTAACAAACCAGAAACACACACATCATTCTATAGAAAGAACCGAACGGGTTAGTGTTGTTGCTTTTAAAGCAAATGAAAAAAAAAACATACTTTCGTATGACACTAAGCACTCACGTAATGAAATCATCCTGATAAATGACTTTGTCTCATCTAGCTTTTTGGTCGTCCTTGGGGAATGAAAGCACTTGAACCTCCAGCACTTGAACTTCCAGTACAGCAGCGACAGTTAGGCCCGCAGCACTGCCTCATTAGGAGAGCTTCCAGGTGTACAGCATGCGCCAACATTCAGTGAACGAAAAACATCACATCACCACGCAGCAATTCATTGGCGCCTATAAAAACAGGGTCATGTTCATGCAATCGCTAACGGAGACACCAGCGCACCACGACAAGCTTCATCAGGCTTAGCAATCATGCTTTCTCGAACGGCGGGAACATGCATGCTCACGTCTACTCGGCAGGAGACGAGGGTAAAAGCTGACCCCCGTATTCACAAACGCTCCTCGACTCGACTTTCTTCCTTCACTTGACATAGCTGGGCCCTGCGCCACCGCTCAGCTGAAAATGACGCTGCGCTGCTCAACAATCACAGCAGATCACTGCTGATATGCAGTGACTTGCCATGCTTAGAGACGGCGCTCCAATCTGCTTTCTCAAGTGAAGGTGAAGCGTTGAGTGAAGGGACGTTCTAGAATACGGGGGTGAGAGACAATAGTATTGAAAGTTGGGCTCGTTGATACGATTTAATTTGTGGCTACAGCTCGAAAATTATGAAGACGGAAAAAATAAGGGACACAAACGTGCGTTGAGTGAGGTCAGGGGCCATGCCTGCATAGTGATCATGCCAGAATGATTTCTCCAGTGTTGAATTCCAATGGCAGATCGCGAGCGCCGGGCCGGATTGCGAACGGAGTGCGCAGATCCTAAAAGGGTTGCTCTCGCCATATCTGCAATCGGAACGCGCGCGTCTTGACGGGGAGAGTTAGAGAGCGTAAATCTATCGAACGTGATTGAATGAAAGGCGGACGCATAGAATACGTCACGTGAACTTCTGGTCAAATCCGCTGATTTCGGCAGCGTAACAATGACTTTATTACACATAAACATTTATTACACATTCAAGCTAAAAATACTATGTCGCAATAAAAAAACACGAAAGGCTTCTTGCTCCACAGAGCGATCCGTGATCTGCGGTTACTCTCAATGTGTCGTTGGAACACACAATTCACGCTCCCAGTCTGCCATTGGAATGTGATTGCTCCGCTGAGAGCAGAAGGTTTTGATGTATATTTGCAATTGGAATTCACCATAGGTGGCATTGAGTCAAAGACTAAGCAAAGGGCGAGGGTGAAGTTTTTGTGCAGCAGAAGTTTCAGGGGTGAGTGTAAGCTAAATGGGGGCGAAGGTGAAATTGAGGAGAGAAGAGAGAAAGTAAAATCGCACTTCCTCTGTTTTGCTCGTTTTGAAAAGTCAAGTCCGATAAAAAGGCCCTGCAACACTTTTTGAGCATCGCCAGATAACGGTGCCGATCAGTAGTGGAGGCTCCCGAAAACACCCGAGCCAAATAATATAGCGCGGAACGTGGCCTCGAATTCGCGATAATTGCACACTCAGTTAGAAATCGCCTTCTCTTCTTTCAATAAACGACGTAACAAGCTCGGAAATCGCTCGTCACAGCCATTTTCACAGCCGTTTGCTTAATTGAGCATGGCACGTTCGCCCATTTCACGGATCGCCGCGAAAGGCCACGACTTGTTCTCGCACGCTTGCGATCACGCTGAAAAGCCGCTCATTCAAGTGCTCAATGTCGCGAAGCATGCGTGACGTATTTTCTTTCCTCGTGCCGTCTCTCCCTGCTTACCATTCACAGCTTTTGCCAGGACGATAGAGGAGAGAATGCAATTGCAGCGCGTGACAAATGTTTTTATAGCCCTGCTTGTACTGCATGGACTCTAATTTTTTTTTTTTGCTACTGTCATATTGTGAGGCAATAAGCTCTTCCAGTAAATTCATTTCATCGTTACTCGAAAAGGTGTTGCAAGACCCTCGTAGAAAAAGAGGAAGTAATAAATGCGTGCAGGAGACCACTGCGAGCAGAGAGGGAGAAGTTGAAACAGTGAATGGCAGTCTGGAATACAAGCTCAAAAGCATATTACTTGCATTTTTATTGCCATTTCATTTCTTTATTGTTATTTTTTAATTTCATAGTATATCTAAAATAAAATTTGAGTCTCAACGTTGCACTCTTGGCCAATCCACCAAAGTGGGTACGTGTTATTCATCAAGGAAATAAGCAAGCAAACAAAGAACGGCGTTCGGTCTGGTTTCTTCTCCGATCGTGCAACCCTTTTGAAGCCTCGCTTAATTTTGTTTCCTTGCCCCGCGCGCACTGCACTAATTGTTTCATCACTGCGTATGTTTTACAGTCTCGGTCAGCACACTCATCTGCACGGTAAACGGACAAGCGATATACGCCAACATGCTGCCAAACGAAGACTTGTGTACAATGGTCGTCTTCTGCCACGTTACTGCGCGTGACAAGGAAATATACGGCACGGACAACAAGCTCAGCTTTGACACGTTCAAGGAAGAAATGAGCAAGCGTAGGAAGACCGCCGGCGTGTCTTTCGATATCAGGTCGGTTGTAAACGAGGTTTCGACACCTACATGAGCATTGAACGCTTTTTTTCTTTAGGCAATAATAATAGTTGTTTTACGCCACGGTGTAGCAGTGGCTAAGGTGCTCGGCTGCTGATGTGAAGGTCGCAGTTTCGACCCCAGCAACGGTGGTCTCAGTTCGACGGAGGCTAAACTCTATAGAGGCCCGTTTGCTCCGCACTATCAGCGAACGTTGTCGAACACCAGATGGTCGAAAACCCCGATGCCCTCTACTACAGCGCCTCTTATAAACATGTCGTGGTTTTTGAACGTAAACCCTGTGGTGTTGCTGTCGTCATGTCTTGTTCATTTTTACCCATACACCCCGGGCCACGCGTGGCCTCGCTTCTCTGATAACCGTACGCGCCCAACACCGCCGTGGGTTTGAGCACTGCGCGCTCTACGCAGAGAGCTGCGTCCTCGTTCGTCTCTATCGTCACATTGTGTACCGTTCGCACTGCGGCTCATGAGAGTTCGAACCATCACCGCGAAGGGACAGCTGCCCGCGCGCGAAGAGAGTAGACCCTATAGGTGATGCTCTCCAAGTGGCTGGTTTATCACCGAAAGTTTCGTACAGTGAGATCAATCATTTCGTACAATCAATCGAATATGTAACATGATTCTACAGAGCTCCAACTAGCTAATACAAGTTACTAAATGTATCGATCAGTGACCACAAATGGAACACTCATAAAACAAACACACAAACAAAGAACCAAGTTTGAAGCGCCGACCTACACTTTGGCCAGCGCTGCCACGATCGTGCACCCCAGAGCAAAATAAATAGAACACAGACATAGGGACAGTTGAGAGAAACATCACGATCAGAAGGCGCTGTCCCGGGGCTTCGACACCGCCGAAAAGAGCGCGCACCACGTTGAGGCCGGGGCCCCGACGAGACGACGTAACCGCCTGCCAGCAACGAAGAACGAGGTACAAAGTATCGCCGCAGGCCGGAGAGGCCGAAACACATACGCATCCTCCAAGGTGCCGACAATGTCTTCCTGAGGCCTGTGTCGTGCCTCCGCTTGTCAGACGAGCGCGAGCAAGTCAATGGGACACCGTGTTAAGCCATTGAGGGGCAGGATGGCAGTGGAGTGACAACGATTGATGTCCAGCCCCCCCCCCCCCCCCCCAATCCTTCCGGTGATGAGGAGAGCGATTCGAAAACTCTTCAAGGAAAAATGGCGCCAGGCAGCTTTTGCGGACGCCTGAATTTCCACAAACCCCAGACACTACTACAAATAGTAACAAATGTTAGTAATTTACAGCATAGAGCTATGATATGATTATGAGGAACGATATGTGGGAGGCTTTGGAAATTTCGACCACCTAGGATTTTGGAAGGCGTCTTGACACGAAAGTTTTCAGTTGTTTGTGTGTGTGTTCTCTGTATGGCAAAAAAAAAGGTTCTGTTATAATAGAGTGAATCATGACAGAGTAATCATAGTATGCTTTCATCAGGTAGTTTCAATTTATCTAGTAACCTGACGTCCCGAAATAGTATGTGATTCTCGTCTCTTAGATGTGACGTCTCCATGAGCGCTTGACTCCGTAGCTCCGCTGATCACGCACAAGCCGCCACCTTGAATGCTTCTGGGTATGCACAAGTGGCCATTTCAACTCGATGGAGTTAAACAGCTTGTTTTGCAGAAATTCTGGTTTTGGCGCTTGCACCGGCGTCGGTGTCATTGGTTGTGAGACGATAGTAAACCTCGTCAGTGATAAAAAATTGATAAACATCAAAATATATAATAAAAATTTTCAATTCAAACAATAGTTTGAGCCAGGCCTTCAACATGGCAAGCAGGCATTCTACCACAGAGCTATCGCGAATCCTGATACTTATTAGGAAGAAAACACTATTTATAGCGTATAGTACGAGGAGTCACCTTAATACGTGTAATATTGCGTGGTAGAATCATAGAATCGTGCCAGGCTTAAAACAAAACAACTCCACATACAGCGGGTGTATTAAAGACCCACCTTCGTGAGACCTTCAATGATTCTCAAAAGAAAGAGTTGTGGCGCAGTGTGAACACGGTGCCACTGTACATGCAGGGGGCATTCTATAATAGTTAAAAAAGGCCAATGTTAAGCACACAGACGGTCCTTTCCATAGGGGAAGAAACAATAGCATACGGCAGGATACGACAGTCCGGGCCCCGACAGTGCTGCATACTTATTATTCAGCAGTCCTTCTATGGGGATTGTAAAACCAAGCGGACGTTCACGTGTGCCTGCCAAGAATACATTACAAGATGATGCTCTTTCTATAGAACGCCGAAATTTCGGCCCGTTTATACTTCCGTTCGTCTGCCTATGACAAAATTCATCCCACCGGGCGAAGTTTAAGCGCATGCCTAACACCCAGCCACACTCACACTTGAAAACATTGCCGATCAAAAAGCAAACATCAAGCATATTTGAGGCGAAACATCAATAGTAAGTTTAGGTGGTGGTGTGTTCTTTCACTAGAAAATATATAGATATGTAATTTTGACTACCCCAGTCTTTTATAGGCTGCGCTAAAAAATTCACGCTATACACGAAAGAGACGACCGGCCGAAAGCTATCGTTTTTAGATGACATTGGCAGCGACGCACGAATACGGAACCAAGTTATTTCTTTATTTCTTTTGTTTCGCGCAACGCTGCATGCCTCGAAACTGCCTCCCTGCATGCTGGAAAGTAAAGCATCAGCACAGTGTCTTTCAGCGCAAGTCTTCAATACCCATAGGGAACAGCGATGTTCGGTGTGTTTATTAACAGCAACAATAATTGAATGTAGCTACGACAAATGAAAATTCACATCGATCAAACACCAGACTCGCACGTCACAGACAGCTGACCAGCGACATGCCCACGGTTAACATAGCAATACTTATTCGCAAAGCGGCGCGTGCAGACATGGACCTGATCGGTACTCCTTCGAGGGCATTACTGTCCTACACGCAGGAATGCCCGTTCGCTTGCAGAAGCTGCACTTTATCGCAGTCACTCCTATACAACATGCACTTGCGTTGAAAGAGAATTTCCGCTAAAAGGGCCTCCAAACCTCCTCTGAAGATGCAAAGTTCAAGCACTTCATTTTTTCCAGGCATTTCCCGTCTGTTCGGCGTGACTCTTTATTGGTCCATATGCGAGAGGTATAGGTTGTGAATTGCTTCTTACTCTATATACAAGCCGTAGTGAGCTAATTCTGCCTTGTCTCGCGTTTTATCCGTGCGTGGTAAATTGATGTGAGTTTGTTTTGTGTTTTTTGAAGTGCGAAATAGATAACAGCAAGTAGCCGAAAAGCGACCAATCTATAGGCTCGACGCTCATTGCTGACATTGTAGATGTGATCCATTAAGAAACGTATGACGAGCAGGAGATAATGCTTGTGGAGAGCGTAGCGAAGACGTCTTTCAACTCGGAGTGGTTTAAGGCTACTTTAAAATGCTTGTGTTGGTCGCGTCCATTCCTGTGGAGTGGCTGAAGCTAAATTTAAACGTACATACAAAGGAAGGAAATAGGAGGATGGTGCATACACAAACAACTGGCGTTTTATTTTATTGAAACCCTCTGCAGAATATGCGGGTGTGGAAATCTACAGTTAACAACATGCGGTCAAAAATTACTTTGACTAGACAATGCTAAAAAGTTGGGCACATGTCATGAAGGTGTAGTTTCTTTCCGAAATAACAAAACTGATGGGGCGCTGAAACAATCTGCGCCTGTAATTTTTATGGTGGTAGCTTCTATGATAACACGAGCGTCCGGGTCTTTCTTTTTACAAAGCACTTCCGTACTGCCCAAGCCTGCTTGGCACTCACATGTCCGACAACGGGCTGAGAGGTGGCCTCTGACTGCGCACGCCTTAACACTTTTCGCGTGTTCACTGGCTTGCTCGTACACGCGGAGTCCAAGCCAAATCACCAACTAACCCAGATGGAAATCATTCTAATGGATTCATTCAGTTGGTTCAATCGTTCACAGGTACACTTCGGGCGCAGCCTTTGGCAAAGACGTCGACAAGGCGATGCAGGATCTTGCCAACAACAAAATCAAGCACTACGGAGTCCTTAACGTTTTGGACTCGTCTCCGCTCGTGAAAGCCAAGTACGACAAGGCAAAAGAGTTCCTGGCGGTAAGGGCATGACAGCACTGATCTTCACACCGCTGCTTCTGTACAAAGTTCCAACTTGATATAACAAAACATGACATCACGAAGTTCCCACTTGAACAACAAAATTTACATTACTCAGCAGGTATCCGCGCGTTTCGTTGTTCTCGCCAACTCGACTGATTGAACAAATAGCACCACTGAACCAGACCTAATAAGGTGCTTTTTCCTCAAATATTGCGGTAAAAAATTAGCGATTTCATTGAAATTTTCACACACTGAATTTCACCGAACGCGCGCTTCAACGTTTAGTAGAGGTGAGTTGACTTGAGTCGAATAAACATTATTTGCCAAACGGTTCTTGCTGTGCCCGGGGCAAGGCTTCCAGGGACACATCGTTCGAGGAACATCTTCTGAGGTCCTCGTCATTGCATTGAAATATCTAGATGCCCTATAACTATGGCGCTAGATTTACATTGACTAAGTGTCACGCTACGCCTATGCGCAAAACAAATAACTCGACTGTGGGTATCGCTCTAGCCTACCGGATGTTCCTAGATGCGGGAGTGGTAGCTTTAATTTCTTGGTTTATGTGACGCATATGAGTACACTTTGGAAATCACTCCGGTAAATTATACATATTCAAGTACTTATCAATCGATTTTTTTCAATTTTCCGAAATACCCGATTTAACAAAACAATTTTGCCATCTTCATCACTTTCTTGAATCCTAATTCAGCCACACCAAGTGTAATTATACACAGTTGTACTAGGCTGGGGTGTCAGCCATCTTCTGTATTTCTAAGACCTTCTTCCTCTTCGTCTCCCTCCAACCCTGCCTGACGTCCACGTACAGTCACCCTCTTTGAAGACTCATCCCTCCGGGGGTGATACATGAAAACGTTTCCAATGGTCGCAAACTCCAGCACACCGTCATCGTTGGTGTAATCAACCCTTTTGAGAACGCCATGTTGCACTGCAGTCTGCACCACGCGATGAGGTCCCATGTACACCAGCTTTGTTCCGGGAAGACCTTTCTGACGAGCACCAGATCGTTCAGTTGTATCTGAGGTATCCGCGTGTTGTGGCGGCGGTCAAAGTTTCTATTCATATTTTCCTGGTATCGGTGGTAGGCTTCCGAAGTGTTTCGTTTTTCGCACAATTGCAGGCAGTCTGCAATGCAAAGTTCTTGATTAGCAGGAAGGACGGGTACCTTTCTGAAAGCTGCCAAAATTAGGGTTACAGCCGATGCTCGCAGTGTGCGACCGATTGTGATGAGCAACAGCTGCCTCCGATCAGCACTTTCATCCGCTCTGAAAACCTGAATACATTGAAATAAACTGCTTCAAATCCCGAATGATTCCTTCAGCTTAGCCATTTCCTGCAGGATAGTACGGAGTGCAGCGTCGCAATACAACTCCTCGTTCCGTCGCCCAATCTTGCAAACGCTGACTGAGAAACGCTGGTCCATCATCTGAAATTACTATTTTCGTACCCTTGAACATCTCTCGATTCAAAAGAGCGATCGCACTATTTGCGTCTTCCCTTCTCGTTCATACAGCCACTATTCTTATGCACTGCTCTATTGTCACTAGGAAAGACTGCGTTTTTCTTACTCTCGCAGCCTTCTTCTTGAGCTCTGAGAAATCCAGATGAATGACTTCAAATGGTACGTCGGATTGTTGAGGCAAAATCATCTCGTCCGTTCTCTGAAGGTACTTGGCCTTGTGAACTTGGCATTGATGACAAGACTGAGCGTACCGTTGAATGTCCTCATTCATGTGTTTCCACTGGAGACGCTGACAAATTTTATGATATGTCCTCCAAAAGCGGTCATGCCCACTTGAATGCGGGGAGTCGTGATAGAGTTCCAAAATTCGAGACACCATTGTTTCTGGGGCTTTGACCTTTCCATTGTGGAACTTAAGCTCTTCAGTTCCCTTCCACAACAATGCTGCGTTGACATTTTCTTGATCAGTAATTACCGCAATTCTTGAAAGCGCACCTGCGTCCTTAAGGTGTTCTCCAGGCCTGTGGGGGACCACGGAAGTAAACTGCTGGAGTTCACTCACCCACCTTGCAATTTTTCCCCGAGTTTCGGTGAGGTTAAGGATATACCCCAAGGCTTGGTGATCAGTAAAGAGCGTGAAGCTCCTGCATCCAGGTAAGGTTTAAAATAGCGTACGGCCATTAAGACTGCCAAGCTTCCTTCTCTGTAGTGGTGTAGTTGAGTTGCGTATTCGAAAAGGTGTACGAATAGTAACCGACGGCCCTCTGTTGGCGGCTCCACGGAGAGTCGGTACATCTTTGGTAAAGCACTGCGCCTGAGCCATAATAAGAAGCACCGGTGTTTAGTTCAAAGGGCAAATTGAAGTCTGGAAGAGTTAGGGCCAGATCCGACGAAATAATGGTGACAAGGCTGTGATAATCAGATTCACACTCTGCAGTCCATTGAAATGGCACATTCTTCTTAGTCAATTCTGTGAGGCATTTGGTTTTTGTCACATAGTCTCTAAGGAATGGCCGAAAATGTCCTGCAAGACCCAGAAATACCCGCAAAGAGTGCAAGTCACATGGCTTCTGCATTTTTGCAATTCGTTCAACTTATTTCTGTTTTGTTGTCTTGGTTTGGCCGTTAAATACTCTTCCACAAAACACCACTTTACTTTGCAAAAACTTTGTCTTGTAAATAATTTTAAGCTCGGCGTTGCAAAGCGCTTGAAGTACACTAGCCAGATTGTTTGAGTGCTATTCCTGGTTGCGGGAGTATACTATTATATTGTCTATGTAGACGTTATAAAACTCCTCGAGAGACGGTCGCAAGACGTCGTTCATCATTTTCTAGAACCAAGCGGGTGAGTTCTTCCATCGAAATAGGAGTCTGCTTAGTCTTAGATGTCAAACAGTGCGATGAAGGCAGCATATTTATTGCAATTTTCAGAAATCTGAATTTGCAAAAATTCTTTACATAGGTCAATCCGCGAGAAAAGTCTGCAGCCACCCGTGTCATCTATGATAGAGTCTATACGTGGCATAGGAAACGAAAAAAGCTCAGTCTGTTTTTCAATTTGACTGTAGTCCACGAAGAGTCGAAGACTTCTATCTTTGTTTGGTGCAATGGTGATGGGTGAAGCGAACGTAGACGTGGATGGACGGATGATCTGCGCATCCAACATCTTTTGAATCTCGTTCTGAAGCCACTCTCTCTTCTCTCGTGACATATTGCAGGGCTTTTTTTTCTCAGCACCGTCGTGTCACTTAGCTGGAATGGTACCTCAAACTTTGTAGTTGCCGTAGGATAACCTTTCAAGCACAGCAATTCCGGGTAAAGCGTCCTAACATCTTCACCTGACGATGGCTTCCGCGGAGTACTTGAAGGCGACACTGCAGCGTTGATAGTGCGGCGCTTTTCTTCTGTGGTAATTTCTCCTGTCCAGCATATATCAAGGCGATGTGCACCGATGACTGAATGCGAAAGCAGTAATTCATACCGCACTCTGTCGAGTACCAGTGCTTGCGCAGCGACAGTGTTCTCAAGACACGATATGGTTATACAAGTCCATCTCGCCTTCCATCGTATCCGTGAACTTCTACTGGCCTTCCCTGTTTTACTTTCGCCCTCTCAACAATATCTCCGTTTATAAAAATGACGCTTGCTCCACTGTCAACTAACGCACTCCATTTCTCGCCATAAAAAACAGTTATGTACAATAGACTTGCATGAGACAAATAAACAGCTTCTCTGGATGCCATCGGGTGGAAGCCGAGACCCTCTCTATTTAGTTTTTTTAGGTCATCTAGCTCTTCGCCATGGTCTTAGCCTCCCTGGTTGGTCAAAAAGGACACGGGTGTTGCAGTAGGTCTTTAGTTCGCAAGCGGGCGTTATTCGTCAGCTTGTTTGGCCTCTGTATTCCTTGCAGCAATTTTCATGGGTTGACGCTGGGTTTCTAGATTCTGGAGGTAGAGGTTTCTCATTCCCTGCAGAAGTTCTTCGACCATCTTGGTTCCTCGCATTTGTATTTGCTTCTGGATGTCCGGACTTAAACCATGGATGAAAAGCGGAACCACAGACGTCTCAGGCAAAGATGAGTCCGCCAGCTGTAGCAAGCGCCTTTTCTCATAAAATTAGCTGAGTGCAGATCCAGACCTCTTTTGAACGCGATTGCTTTGTCCCATCGCAACACCTTGTTCTCGCTGAAGGAGCTCAGAAAGCTTGCTTTCCACGCAATCTATGGTTTGTTGCTGTGAGCGTTGACACGCCATTCGTGCCAACTCTTGGCTATGCCCGATAAGAATAATCGCATGTTTTTCGCTTTATTTTCGTCGCTGTGACAGTGGTTTTCATTGCATGCATACTCGTAAAATGTGAGCCAGGACTTGGGACTACTTCACTCTCCGTCAAACATGTCTGGCTTCACGTGTTCCCAACTTGGTCTGCTTAATCTTTTCGTGACGTTTACAAACAAGCGAATTGAATCATTTTACTGCCTGTTCTGTTTTTGATGCCGTTCTAGAAGCTTGTTGATCAGCTCGCCAGAACTGTCAGGCGAAGTAGCCGTAGCAGGTTTCGTGCCCTTTCTTACTGGAGTCACCACTAAATCCTCATAGTCCTGAAGTTTCATGTTGATCCTCACCGTTCTTTTAGCAAGTAAATGGTCTGGAGTGAGCTTAATTTTAGTGCTTATAAAGGAAACAAATGTTTCAGCACTCGCTGCTTCCGGAAGAGCTTGTTCCTCTTTATCTTGAGGCGTTGCAGTCAAGATCCGGATGCCACCGCGTTGATTTGCTGCAAGAGTAAAGTCCACCCACATCTTGAATGTCATACGCGGGACACTAATTTGTCGAAAAATGTAGAGTGCAACTCAAGTATGCCTCGAGAAATCGCCGTGAAAACTATCACTGCTGTGCATAGCACGCAGATGAGTAGTCGCTGCGTCGTGCATCCTGTCGACTGCGCCAACTTGTAATGATACACAGTTGTACTAGGCTGGGGTGTCAGCCATCTTCTTTATTTTTAACACTTTCTTCCTCTTCGTCTCCCTCTAACACTGCCTAACGTCCACGTACACCAAACTTTCGTGGTTACTTAATCGGTGAACGAGAGATGCTTTTATTCACCTGCTTTTGAACACTGGGATTTCAGGGTGACAGCAATTGATGCCTTTTCGAACAACAGTAGTTCGAATCTCAGAGAACATGCTTCTCCAAAGCAATGTTTCCTCATTTGCCATGGCACATCCTTCTATGAAGAGAAACCCTGGTGACCTTTTAGTCAAGATGTTATTGACGATGATGACACTACATCATAAAATAAATCCACAAATTTATCATTGTTTACGAGAATCAGGAAAGCGCGAAGAAAATCAACAGATCTACTTAAACGACCCAAGAAAAGCTCCGAGAACAAATTTTAGTTAAATGCTGGCAGGTTTTGTGTGCCCGATGAAGAGCACCATTTTACAAGAATTTTTTTTCCATCGGTTCATTACAGGGGGATAAAACCAGTAAGTTTTGGAGGTGCACGAAACCCTGGTGAGAGGAGGTGATCTCAAAGCCATTCGCCCTTCACCCCACGTCACCTAGGCAAATCGGGCTCCTTCCATACCGTCCTCGGTATTCGAGCGGGAGGATTAAGTGGCGCATACCCATGAGCACGTCTTGCGCACGCCATGTCAAGTGTGCATGACGTGCCTCGGGAAATCTGAGGCCTCGAGCACGTGAGCAGTTTTTACAGCGAAAGTTGTTGTGAGATCACAACACGGGTCACATGCACGCCTTAGTTGGCCAACGCCGCCGCCGGTGCCGTTAACCACTATCACACGTAATCAGAAAGAAAGCTCAGTAAATAATAAAAAAAATCACGAAGAAAACACAATGGCATTCGAATTCGGGTACCCACCGTGGTAGCCCAGTATTCTATCACTGAGCCATGCCGATAGTTGCAACTTCTTTGCAAAGTGGCCTTGGACAGGCTGGATGTCGGAAAAGGAATCGCGTCAATATGAGTAATAACGCGTTATAGAACAGCAAATGAACAACCTGGTGTCACATGATGCGAATTGCGCGCAGGGTAAGTCGTGGAATGCTCCAAATCTTTACAAAAGCTTGATATTGTTCACGTACTTACTGTGGCGCATCCCGATGTGGGGGATTGTGGAGAATACAAAAGCTTGTGACTATTCTTCATCTGATTCAGCAACAGCACAAAAAAATTGGCAGATCCTACGTACAGTGGTAATCAATTGTATGTGAAGCATGGATGAGAAATGTTGATATGTCACTTTATAATAAGCGCGACGTTACGAGCTGGAGGTAAACGATGCCGCAAATGACTTCCGTGTCATTATTGTCATGTTTGAATGTGCCGTTTACCTTCGTCATCTATTCACGTCACGTGATGCCAAATTTAGTATATGCGGAGCTGGCGAAATGGCCATGAGCACGCTATGAGCATAGTATGTTGTCATGTTCTTACATGACATGCGTGTCAGGATTATCAAGTTTGCACCAGTCATACATTTCATCATCCAGTGACATCACGTAACATCCAATTTGGTATTAAGTGTGAATACACTTTATAAGCTACCCCCAACCATCCACCGCCGTCGGCGGCGTCCACAGTCTTCTTTCTATCTTTAAAAGAAAGAGGACTTGGCGGGCCGCAGCACGACGCTCTACCGAATAAGCCACGGACACGACGCTGATATTGGTGTCAGTAACGCGCCTTATATCTTTAACGCCGCTGCGCGCGTCCCGCTCCCTCTTCGCTCGCTTCTCCGCTCTCCTCGCTCGTTGCAGCTGCGCGCGCACCCTTCTCTCTCGTTCGCCCGCCTTCTCTCTCAGTCTCCCGTCGAGAGCGGGTCGTGCGATGGATGTCCCGGAGGCAACGCTACAATCAACAACGAATGCAGTACAACCGAATGCCAGCACTGCCCCCGTCGTTGGAGGTGACGGTACCGCGGTGGTTTCGCCGACGTTGGAAGACAAGGCGGCGCTGCGAAGGGCTCGTGAGACCAAACTTAAGCGGGCGAAGCGTGCAGCGGATGCCGAACTGCGTGCTCGCGAGGCCGAGTGCAAGCGGGTGAAGCGTGCAGCGGATGCCGAACTGCGCTCTCGCGAGGCCGAGGACAAGCAGGCGAAGCGTGCAGAGGATGCCGAACTTCGCGCTCGCGAGGCCGAGGACAAGCGGGCGAAGCGTGCAGCGGATGGTGAACTGCGCGCTCGCGAGGCCGAGATGAGGCGTCAGCATCGAGCCGCGAACGCGGCCCAAGAAGCGGAACGACAACGCAAGCGCCAGGCGGAGAAGGGCGGTGAAGGCCGGCGTCAAGACGCCGCTCGCAATCGTCAACGGCGAGTAGACGCTCCCGAAGCCGTTCGAGCCAGTGAACGTGCCGCGCGGGAGACGGTGCGAGCCCTGGACTTTGCTCGTCCGGACGCGCGTTTCAAACGCGACTTTGTGGATCGCAGCTTCAGTCACAGCTGCGCCATGTGTGACCGGCTGTGGTTTGATAACAACCTGAGCTGAATTTCCGGCGTTAGGAACGAGACCAACAGGTTGAACGCGTTGCGGGTTCTTTGGAACGAGTTCGGAAGACGGTCGGGCGAACACCGATGCGATGACATGGATGCGCAAAACCCGCGGCTGGCTCCGTTCGGTGCGTTCCGTGTGTGTGCGTCTTGCCAAGAGTCCCTGCTGGCCGGGCGGGTTCCGCCGTTGAGCAAGAGCCACGGCTACGCGTACCCGCCTCGTCCCGCGGACCTCCCCGATCTGAACCCGGTGGAAGAGCGCCTCATCTCGCCTCGACTCCCCTTCATGAGCATCAGGCGGCTCACGCGGGGCAACGGTCAGTACGGCATTAAGGGACAGATCGTGAACGTGCCCATCGACGTTCCGAGCATGGTGGAGTGTCTTCCGCGGCTGGTTACCGAGGACCTTGCGATAGACATGCACGTACATGCGTGCACTGGTGAAGCGCGGTAGCATCTTGGCGTGGTTGAAGCGCCTGGAGCATGCACCGTTGTATGTCGCTAGCAGCGTGCGCATCGACTGGAGTCGGCTGGGTGCCTTCGATGACGATAATGCGGCCGTTTGTGAAGGTGAACGCGCCCAGGGGGGAGACGACGTGGATGACATCGAGACTGTCCCCGAGAACATAGATTTGGACGACCCCGTGCAACTAGCCATTGCCCTCAATGGCATGTCAAAGACGATCTTCTTTAATGAGGAGGGTGAGCAACAACCGCGTGCTCTCTTGATGAGAGATCATGGGGAGCGAAGCGGTAAACTGGACGATGCCGCTGCCGCTGAGAAGCTGATCGATCAGTCGCACAGCCTGCACCTCGCTCCGGGAGAGAACCGCGTCCCACTGGCGCTCTTCATTGATGCGTATGCGGAATAGCTCGCCTTCCCCACAATATACATGGGCGTGCCTCGCAAGATCATCGGTCCACGTTCCACGCCATTCGCCATGGCCAGCAGCGAGATACGGCGCACCAACCGGCGTGGAGCAACGCCGAAGCACGTCTTGTACATGGCCGTGAAGGTGATGCGGTCCAACGTTGCGGAAAGCAACATGATGTTTCGCACCAACGAGACCACTGGTTCTATCACGCGCGAGCAGCTCGAGAGTGGCGGTAAGAAGTTCCTGGAGGAGGTGCTGGACCGCGACCTCGCATTCTTGCGGGGCGTTCCAAATACGGTCCAGTACTGGCAGGATCACAGGAGTGAACTCTCCGCGATGATCCGCCAGTTGGGCAAGTCGCACGCGTTCCTGACCATGTCCGCGTCCGAGGTCCACTGGGAGCGCCTGCTCGAGACCCTGGAGCGGCTGCGGGTTGGGCCCGACGGCAAGCCTCGGCTCGTGTCCGAGATGATGGCCTGGGAGCGCGTGGAGCTCGTGAACGAAGACCCCGTTGCCTGCTCAATGTACATCAACAGGATCTTCGACGTCATCATGAACGTGCTCGCCGACTGAAACTGCTCGCCGTTCCGCCCGTACGTGATCCGGGATTACTTCAAGCGGGTGGAGCTCCAGCAGAGAGGAAGTGCGCACGTGCACGTGATCCTGTGGCTCGAAGAGGCGCCCGACGAGGAGCTCACCGGTGAGGAAGGTGCCATGCCCAAGACCCTCGAGATGGTGGCCCAACTCCTCATGCTCGACACTACGCTCCTCAGGCGGCCGCGCACGCAGACGCATCAGCACACCCACACGTGCTAGAAGCGCGGCCGCACCAAGTGCCGGTTCGGGGCGCCCTTCATGCCCAGTGATGAAACGAGGATCGTGGTGCCGTTTCCACCGGAGGGAGACGATGCGGTCAGTGAGCGGGAACGCGAGCGTCTCAAGGCCCTCAAGAAGAAGTATGATGAAATGCACGAGGGCTTCGAGTCCGGCGACTTTAAGGATCTCGCCTCGTTCCTACGCGCTTTCGGCCTGCACTCCGAGAAGGAGTTTATGGATGTCCTGCACGCCGTCCTTTCGCGACCCTGCGTCCTCCATCAAAGGACCCCGGCGGAGAAGTTTGTGAATGCATTCAACGCGTGCATAGGCCGGGTCTTGGATTCCAATATGGATATGCAGATAATACTCGATCACTACGCGTGCGCTTCCTACGTGGTGGACTATGTCAATAAGTCCGACCGCGGAATGTCCAACCTCAAACGCACCATTGCCGAGATCCTCAAAACGAATCCCAACGACGACATTGAAGCCGTGATCCGCAAGCTTCGTGTGGACATCCTTAAAGGAACTGAAATATCGGCACAGGAGGCGGCTTGGTTTCTGCTCAAACAGGACATGTCGCACAAGAGCCGGGAGGTGGTGAACGTCCCCACGTGCTACCCCGAAGAATGGGTGCGCGTACGCAAAACGCGTGCCGAGTTGGAGGCGCTCCCTTCGGGCTCCACCGACGTCTGGAAAGCGAACCTCGTGCAAAAGCACGAGGCCAGACCGTCTACCCTCAACGACGTATGCGTCGCCGACTTCGCCAGCAAGTACCGGCCGGCGAAGGGTGATTGCCGTTACGTGCTCAGGGTACGGTCGGCTGTGATACGCTACCGCGAATACAACCCCGGTAACGATGTGGAGTTGTATATGCGGGAAAATGTTCTTCTATACGTCCCGTTCCGAAGCGAAACGGTTGATGTGTTGGTTAACTCACTGGCGAATGCCAACGGATTTTAACTTTACTCCCGCTCATAGCATCACCCCATGCATTCGCACTTAACCATGTTCACCCTCGGGGAAATGCTTGGGAGTTTTATTTGGAGCTAGCGAAAGGGCCAAGAGCGCATCATGAAGAACCCAATATACTGGCACAGGGACGCTACGTTAGGAAAACTCGAGCACTCTATTGTCTGACGCAATCGCGACCAGCGTTCGTCGGCGCGACCCGACGACTACCGGCGCGAAATGCAACATGCCACATTTCGCGCCGATGCGTTACCTAGACAACACTGCATCTCCCTATTTTCTTCACAGAGGAACGCCGGACGCGCTGAAACGCGCATGCGTCAAAGCAACACAGCGCGGCACGCTCCTTCGAGTATATGGCAAGACCGGCGCCTGGCGCGGCAACGCCGGCGTGACGCGACGAAATGAACGCCGGTGCCCTATTAAAAAAAAACATATTGTGGACATAGTGTAAACCACCGCCCACTATTATAGTGGATTGAAGTAGTGGGTGGATGCTGGAAAACGTCCACCATGGTGTATGGTGGGATATGGTGGATGCTCCAGTGCCGGCAACGCTTGACCACGAAATAGCGTCAGAATCATCGTGACGAGCTGCCACAAAAATAAAAATATTGTATAACAAACGATGTAAAAAACACCCGTCCTGTAAAAAAAAAAACAGGCTACCACAGAGGATGGAACTTACATCCTGCGGATTGCCGTTCGGTGAAAATAACCACCGTGTCATGCTAACCTGACTTGTTTGACGTGTTAAACAGCTAGTTCACATACGAACTTACGATTCGACTTCAGTTTTGTTTGTCGTGTACTCGACATAGACGACATCTGCACCTGCTACTAAAACTTGCACACTTACTAAACAGAAGCAACTGCTGCCTGTAACGATTGCTACTGTGATACTGGCACCAGAGCTATCTTTCGTTACAATTCGTAACCGCAAGGAAAAAAAAACCAAGTGGACTGGGGAGCAGGTACAGTTTACCGGTGGGGTCTGCCAAGTTTAATATCCGTTTCCCACGCGTTCTAAAGGGCGACATCTGCTCACGCTTTATGACACCTCTAGGCTCATACCATAGATACGCCCACCTAATTTTATTGATGGAGTATTGGGATGCTTTTCTCGCAACGTAGAGGGCAGTCGTGCCAGTGCACTGCTGTAGTTCTATCACTATAGCAACAACTACATAACGGCTTGGCCAAAACGAATGCAGTGTGCCGGAAACATTATGCTCTCATATTGGTCACCCAAGCATACGAATCACCAAGTCTGTGTTCTCGGATAAAAGCTAAAGAAGTGCCGGCGAACATGACCGCCGGCTGTCGGTGAGAGGAGACGCACGCTCTCTGGGAGTGCTGGAATCGCGTCGCATTGATGTTTGTTGCTTCTTGCGCAGACACCGTAAATATTGAAAAATGTTTCATTTAGGTTATTTGATGCCATGGCTATGCTTTATTGTCATTCTTACACGTCGAGATTGTGTATTCTGTCACGATCTGTCATGTGAACGAACCCACCGCATGAGCTGCAGGACCATGAAATGTAAATCATGACATTTATGACATACATATCATGATTTTCATGTTATGACTAATCAAATATGTTCTCCTTACAATCGTGTTATGCCATACCAAGTTTGGTATCAATACCAATATCGAAACGGCCAGGATAACTAAAAGTCATAGGCGGCTAGATATATGAATAGATAGATAGATAGATAGATAGATAGATAGATAGATAGATAGGTAGATAGATAGATAGATAGATAGATAGATAGATAGATAGATAGATAGATAGATAGATAGATAGATAGATAGATAGATAGATAGATAGATAGATAGATAGATAGATAGATAGATAGATAGATAGATAGATAGATAGATAGATAGATAGATAGATAGATACGCTCATAGTCACCAAAGTTCGCTAAGATATGCTTCGCATTTATTAAAAGGCGGCTATAGCACGAGTAGAAAACAGAGCCTTGTACCAACTCTTAATACATGGTGATTGCTGGTGTTCTTCAGTAGTTAAGTCAATAATATCATGGAGGGTATGCGTGAACAATAGGCAGTAGTTTTCCTCTTAAGTGTACCCGTGGGTGGTGCCGAAAAAAACTGACGAAGTTGCGACAGCTACCTAAAAACTAGCGAGCAAACGAAATGTTATGTATTTTAATTTTTCAAATCGGCAGGCGACCGTGACCTATGACTTATACACCTGGTAGTAGTACTAGCATTGTGTGTTTAATGCGTTTGGTCAAGCCACCGAAGAGAATCTCGGAAGTTACGTAGAAAACGAAAAGCACGCGGTTAAGATAAGCTCCACCAGGTGCAGAAACGATCATGGCTGCTCACACGCGCACGCGATCAATGAGCTCATCCAAAGTATTCTTTATCAATTATTGTGAGAATAAATTGGTGCTCACCTAAAGTAACCGTGTGCTCCTATAACATGCGTACCCAGTATGACTTCTAACTTGAAGTGAGACAAGAGTTCGCACACCATTTCCATTCTTGATAACACCTTAACAGCGTTGCTTGCGGCGCTAAATCGCGGTTACCATTGTCGTTGTTTCCTTCCCAAATTTACTTTCGGCTGCCTGATGCTCATATAAAAGGCATTACATTCGTGACGAAAATACATCACTAGGTTGTGATGGTGGTGGTGTTGCAGCAGGCGGGGTTTGACTGGCCTGCATGGCCGGCAATTGTTCCGCCTGAGCATCTCCCGAATTTGGAAAATGTCCCCACGTGTCAGACAGCCCAGTGTCTCGCAGGAAGACCAACAAAATTCGTTGCACGTTCCTCCTAGTTGCCATGGGTCCTTCAGGAAAGATTACGTCATCAACTGTCCGGTGCCTATGACAGCCTTTTCGCAAGGTGCGGATCATCATTGCTTTCTGCACATCAAACTGTGGGCAATGCCAACTGAGATGTTCAATATCCCCGATGTCACCACAGAAGGCACAGAATGGGGAAGCGTATCTCCCAGTCTTGAATGACCAGGCCGGGGTGTATGCGGAGCCGGTTTTTATGCGGTACAACTGCGTCGCTTCTTGACAAGAAAGTCCATGAACTACACATGCTTGGTGTGGAAACTTGTAGATCGCCTTGAAATGATTGCGTATCACATCTTTGTTGTTCTGGTAAATCTTGGGAGTTCTTATTTTGGAAACGATGTACGTGCTTCGCATGCAAGGGCATCAGCCTTTTCATTGCCCTCAATGCCAACGTGGTATGGGATCCACTGGAACTTTATATTAAAACTCTTGCCATTTAGCTGTTTGATTAGTGCCAGAGATTGCCTGGTGAACTTTTCTTGAAGTAGGCCATGATGCAGTCTTTGTAGCGCCGATTTGGAGTCCGTCAGCACTACAACATATTGTGCAGAAAAGGATCGCAATTTTCGCAAAGCCGCCGTGATTGAAGCGCTTTCTACCGTTGTGGGCGAAACCACGCGATCCAGGCGGCCCGACCATGACACGCCAAGGCAGGGTATGCAGAAAGCCGCTGCGCAGCTATCCGTTTGTGTGCACACTGATCCGTCGGTGTACACTTGTAGGTGGCTGCGGTACATGGTGCTCAAGTGGTCCAGTGCAAGAAATTTTGCTTCCGCGGCTGGAATTGTGCGCTTCACTGGTAGATTGGGTACGCTGAAGTTACACTCAACATCCACAAAAGACCATCGCGGGTCCATAGGGCGTCGTTTAGGCAGTTTCAAGCCTAAATATCGAAATGTGTTTAGTGCCGCGTTGAAATGTGAGCCAGTTCTTGCTCTTACCTGCCGGAGAAGCGCCGTTCCTGCGAAGGACTCACCCAGTCTTGACAGCTGCGTCAATAAAACCTGAGACGCCAAAAGGCGGAGCGGAAGAGACTCGGCTTCATTGGTGACCTTCGTGTTTGAAACCGCCTGAGGGACTCCCATCGCCAAGTGAAGACCCTTTCTGTGCACTGCCTCTAGACGTTCGAATTGGCTTGGTGATGGTGATATCAGGGGCAGCTGACTAAGAATGCGGCTTGTTATTAGCGCATCATTCAATTTAAGCATGGACATAGGATCGTTGCCCCAACGGACCCCTGCCATGCGACGAAGCGCGTTAATATTTTTCACTGATGCAGTGATTATACCATCAACCGCACGTAGCCATAATAGCTTGTTTTCGATGGTAATGCCCACGAAACCAACACTTGTTGCACAACGAATTGAGTGGCCTCGAATATTCAGCGATAGACGTGTTGACCTCCGTCGCGCTCCCGGGAAGAGCATGAAGGCCGATTTTTCCGCTGATAAAGATAGGCCAAGTGTCAACAAGTGACGCTCAATGATTGAAATAGCGTTCTGTGCTATCCGGGCCAAACGTTTCTGCTGGTATCCTAAGATCCAAATGCAGATGTCATCGGCGTAGATGAATATTTTAACTGCTTTCAGAGCTAAGTGCAGAGTGTCGGGAAGGCTGGCCATGGGCAGCGTTAAAAAGCAAGGGAGATAGAACACTTCATTGTGGGACGCGGAGGGAAACGCGTCTGTCTTCGCTCGTTACATTTCCAAGCTTAACACAAACACAGCGGTCTCTGAGAAATTAATGTACGAACAGAAGAGCATTTCCCGACACACCCATGGCTTGGAGCCCGTTCACGATGCCTGCCTGAAGCACACAATCATATGCCTTGGCAACGTCCATGAAGACGGCGAGTGTCGAGAGTCCGCAGACGTGGTGGTGCTCGATGTGGCTTGATAGGTGCAAAACACTGTCCTGGGCACTCAGTCGTGGGCAAAATCCGTTCATACACGATGGCCATCGTCTTCCTTGTTCAAGGTACCAAGTTGATCGTGTACATATTAATCTTTCCATCAACTTAGATACTGTGATGGTTAAGAGACGTTCGTCACTGTGTTTGTTGATAGCGGACGAGAAATGATTAACATGAACTTTTTATTTCATGGCATATGTGGAACGGCTGACGACGCACGGATACGCTACCGTGTGCAGCGCCGTTGAGTCGGACGTCGCGGCCAACCCTGCAGTCAGGGTCGCAACTCCGGAGGTCCAGGATCAGGCCACGGCTCACGAGGACCACACCCGGTAGGCCTCGCCCACAAACCTGCTTCCGGCCACTGCACCCAGGCAGGAGCCGTTTGGCAAGTCTCGGCCTTGGACCTTGAACAGACACACCGGAGCTCGACCTGGCCGACACGTACGGGTCTCACGTCCGGCTCAGGAACGCTGCCATGAACTCGTCCTCTCGAGCGGCGCACCGCTTCCTCTGCCTCCGTGGCCTCAACCCTCGAGCTCTCTCTTCCGCACGTTCCTTATTCTTGGCCAGGGCACCGCCAGGTACCCTCGGGTGCACATTAGCTCATGAGTTCGCGGCCCACGTCCGAGTCTGGCGCGTCGCTCGGTACGGCTCGGCACCGCTCGGTGATCCTTGATTCAGCCAGAACTCCCCTGGCACCTGGATCCTCGGCCACCCTGAACCTCGCCCGGCTCCGTGCTCCTCTGTGCGCACTCCCGCGTCTCGCCCGGCAGAACATCTCACTCGTCCCTTGCCGAAATGCGACGCTCTGGTGACACCGGCGCTTGGTGGCATGGGTGAGGCCATGGAGCAGTCAACCCGCATCGGAGACGCGATGCTCCATGCGGGGCATAGCCAGCCAGTCCAGCGAAGAGCGTGCGCCGTGACGCGATGCTCGACGCAACCGTGACCATTAGCCAGGCCACGTTCATCGCTGTGTCGAACGGCTGACCGTGGAGACGCCTCGCCGAGATCTGCGATGCCCTCGGCAAGGAAGAGAACAGCAGGCCAGGCCGCGCCCCGAGATGCAGTACTCGTGCCGGCAATGTCGCCCCAGCTGTGGTGGTTGGACGGCAGCAGCGTGGACGGCCGCGTTCCCTGGCCGGAACCTGGCTCGCCTGCGTCCGACGCTTCGGCCCGCTGTCTCCCGTCTGCCGCGGCTTCGGCTCGTCCCCAGCCACAAAGCCCACTGCCACGTGATGGTCGCCCGTGGCCCAATCGTGGCACGCCACCTCTATGGGCCACCACAGGTCATCAGCTGATTCACTGACACTCACGCGCACATTACACGCGCCTTGCCCCGCACTTCCGTCGTTGTTGTTTTCTTCACTGATCAATCAATCAATCAACTTTTATTTCTCATAGAGAAATATGGGGGTGACGGAAAAAAATCATAATAACCCCCCGCTCAAGAAAGTTGTTTCAGTCAAACAACTTTTCTCACAATACACAGTGATGAGGAAGAACAGTCCCGTAGACTCACGACTCTCGAGCAGTGGTGACGGAGATGCCTGGACCAGGGCGGCCTCGGGCCTCGTTTCCGAGCTCTCTGGTCCCTTATTCCTTTTTTCCTCAGCGCTCACCCATGCCAGCAAAGCCTCTCCACTCAGCCCCATCTCCTTTCCTAGCTCAACTAGCTTTCTCTTGTCAGTAATTCTCGTCGGCCACACACAAACAACGTGACGCTCTCAGATGTAACGCGAGAACTTAATCCTGGCAGCCTGGCCATTTATTGTGATGGTTAAGGGACGTTCGTCACTATGTTTGTTGATAGCGGACGAGAAAGGATTAACATGAACTTTTTATTTCATGGCATGGGTGGAACGGCTGACGACGCACGGATACGCTGCCGTGTGCAGCGCCGTTGAGTCGGACGTCGCGGCCAACCCAGCAGTCAGGGTCGCAACTCCGGAGGTCCAGGATCAGGCCACGGCTCACGAGGACCACACCCGGTAGGCCTCGCCCACGAACCTGCTCCCGGCCACTGCACCTAGGCAGAAGCCGTTCGGCAGGTCTCGGCCTTGGACCTTGAACAGACACACCAGAGCTCGACCTGGCCGACACGTACGGGTCTCACGCCAGGCTCAGGAACGCTGCCATGAACTCGTCCTCTCGAGCGGCGCACCGCTTCCTCTGCCTTCGTGGCCTCAACCCTCGAGCTCTCTTTTCCGCACGTTCCTTCTTCTTGGCCAGGGCACCGCCAGGTACCCTCGGGTGCACATTCTAGCTCATGAGTTCGCGGCCTACGTCCGAGTCTGGCGCGTCGCTCGGTACGGCTCGGCACTGCTCGGTCGATTCAGCCAGAACTCCCCTGGCACCTGGATCCTCGGCCACCCTGAACCTCGCCCGGCTCCGTGCTCCTCTGTGCGCACTCCGGCGTCTCGCCCGGCAGAACATCTCGCTCGTCCCTTGCCGAAAAGTGACGCTCTGGTGACACCGGCGCTTGATGGCATGGGTGCGGCCATGGAGCAGTCAACCCGCATTGGAGACGCCATGCTCCATGCGGGGCATGGCCAGCCAGTCCAGCAAAGAGCGTGCGCCGAGACGCGATGCTCGACGCAACCGTGACCATTAGCCAGGCCACGTTCATCGCTGTGTCGAACGGCTGACCATGGAGACGCCTCGCCGAGATCCTCGATGCCCTCGGCAAGGAAGAGAACAGCAGGCCAGGCCACGCCCCGAGATGCTGTACTCGTGCCGGCAATGCCGCCCCAGCTGGTGGTTGGACGGCAGCAGCGTGGACGGCCGCGTTCCCTGGCCGCAACCTGGCTCGCCTGCGTCCGACGCTTCGGCCTGCTGTCTCCCGTCTGCCGCTGCTTCGGCTCGTCCCCAGCCACAAAGCCCACTGCCACGTGATGGCCGCCCGTGGCCCAATCGTGGCACGCGACTTCTATGGGCCACCACAGGTCATCAGCTGATTCGCTGACACTAACGCGCACATTACACGCGCCTTGCCCCGCACTTCCGTCGTTGTCGTTTTCTTCACTCATCACAGATACGCATGATGTAAGACATACCGGCCGATATGACGCGAGGCTCGCAGGATCCTTTCCGGACTTAAGGACTGGCACCACCCATGCTGTCTTCCAAACAAATGGGATCTCTCCCGTGCTCCAGACATGAATAAATATGTCCAAAGGGGCCCTTTTTCGCTCATATGGTAGATTTGTCAGCATTTGATTGCTGATCAAATCGGGACCCACGGCACAGCGTCTTCCTAATTGGCTAAGTGCCATATCCAGCTCTCCAAAGGTGAATGGCGTATCCTTCGTGTGAAAAAACTGGGGTGACAGAGGAATCGCTGCTCCTGCTGATCTACCAGATATGTACACGTCTGCGAAATCATCTGCAAGGGTTTGCAAATCTATCTCTTGTTTTACAGCGAGTGCTTCGAATGGCCTGTGTGTTCGGATCTTCCAAGAAAGACTATTTATTACTGCCCGTACCTTTGTAAAGGACGTAAACGTTGATAAACTCTCACAGAAACGGCCAATTGATTTTGTCTTAATTTTTTGTATGGCGACGAATCACAGCGTTTATCTTGTTATATTCGGTTTTCGCAGACGGATTTCTTTTTGTTCTCATTAATTTCTGCTTCGCCCGTCTACGTGCTGCGCAGAGGTTCTTCAATTTCAAGTCAGGAGCAGGAAAATGGTCGGGCAGTTTCAGCAACGAAGTTGCTGCTTGCTTGCTTTGCAACATATCTGCGAACAGCTCACCAGTGGATTTGTCCAACGCTTCTCTGTAGGTGTCCCAGCGTGTTACATCGCAGAATTGTCGACCAGCAGTTCGATATCCCAGGATATTGGTGAAGATGGGGAAATGGTCACTGCCCATCCTGTCTGGAGCCGTGGTCAATAATACGAGAATGTCCATGCAGTGAAGTACAAAGTCTACTGCACTCCATGAATCTGGTGGCCAGAAAACTGTTGGTTTGCCATCGTTCGCCACACATACGTCGGCAGCATCCGCAGCTGCTAGAAGTTCCTTGCCTCGAAAATCTACACTCTTATCTCCCCAGAGTGAATGGTGCGCGTTAAAATCACCACAGATTATTCGAGGAGCGGTACATCGAGTGCAAAGTTCCTTTAGGAAAGACTCCATGGAGACCTTTTTTCGTAGGCTTATGTACACCGATGCCACACTCAATTTTCGGTTTCCCAGGAACACTTGCACAGCAGCGACTTCCAGTGAGTTGGAACAGAGGTCTTGCACTGGTAAGGTGACGTGAGGTATTTCTCGCCTTATGTATATAATTGCGCTTCCATTTGCAAACGACGTTATGCTCGGGTTGCCGTGTCGAGTGTACCCTGAGAGCGTCCTTGCATTCGGTAGACCGGCTTCGGAGAAGGCTAGAATCGATATTGGAATGTCGCGCAGGAAACGGATGAGTTCGCACAGACGTTCTAGAAGACCGGTGCAGTTCCATTGCATTATTAAGGGCACTTTTGAAGGACGAAATAGACCAGGTGGGCGAGACATTGCCATTATTCTACTGTGTGTTTGTGGAAGTAGAGCAAAGTAACACTGACTCTAGAGCCGAACTGCTTCCAACATACATTTCGTTGAACTCGCAGGCATCTCAGCGACGTGTGAACGCAGTGTGGTGAACAGAGTGCGAATAACGTGCTCGAGGTTTTCTTGCTGTTTGCTTCCAGATGGTACTTGAGGTGGGCTCAGTGCATCAGCGTATGTGCGCTTGGCGGACTCTTTCGTGATACATTTCTCACCAGCGTTGAGCACTTGCGTTGACTCAGTACCAGCTCTTGTCGGATTTAGGCGCGGAAAATTTCCTGCGTACTCGTTATCCAAACCGCCATTGTGTGGCGCACCGGACGTCTTCTTTGTGAGCGATGGTTCGTTCACAGGCTTCGGGCCGAGGACAAACGTCTTATTTCTTCTCTGCGCAGCTGTTCGTGCTGGACATCGGCCGTAGCTAGCTGGGTGGTCGCCGCCACGGTTCGCATATACAAGTTTTTCTTTACTTGTACACGTCTAAAAATCATGAGGCCCCCCCACAGCACTTACACCTTTGTTCTCCACGACAGTGCTTAGCAACATGTCCAAAACGCTGACATTTAAAACCGCGTGACGGCGTCTCCATGTAGTCTAACAGCTCGTGTCTGGTGAAGCCAAGGTTGATCTTCTCTGGACGTTCCGAATTGGGAGCAAATGTGAAAACCACAGAGTCAGTGCGCCTTGATTCCCTTTCGGAGGAGGAGGTTTGGACCCGTCGTATGATTCTTCTTGCCTGGTATACTCCCTGAGGTCTCAGGTAGGTTAACAGCTCTTCGTCTGAGTACCATCTTGGGACCCCTTTTATAATGCATGTATTTTTCATGTAGCTGTGTGGTACACGGGCAGGTATGGCAAGGCCGCAGATAGTGTTGGTCTCTAGAAGCATATTAGCTTGGTGTTCTGTCTCTATATCCAAAAGCAGGGCTCCCTGTGCTGTGAAATGGCTCTTAACTGGGGCTCCACCGAGAATCGTTTCAATTTCCGAGTATAGGTCAATAGGATTCACTTGCTTCAAGTTAGTTCCTTCGGATGTTGGAGCAGTTAACACAGGAATGCCCATCGTCCTGTCTTTGCGATGTCGCACAAGGCGGAAACCACCCTCGTGCATGTCTAGATCTGTGAAGTTCGCCCCGTTGTGGTCCCCGACGACAGTTGATTCGTCCTCTGATTCAACGCTGTGTTGTCGCTTGCAGTCAGGAATGTTTGCGCAAACCAGCTGGTGCTTCTGACCTGGTGTCACATCTTGTGAGGTCATGGCGGTGCTCTCTCTGATGCTTGTTTTGTTTCTTCTAGCACCTTTCGACGCGGTGGGCTGCGCAGCACCCGTCGGTCGCCGATACGGCAGGTACCTTTTCGAGTCGTCCGACGTCTTCAGCAGTGCTGAGCCGTAATATAAAAAAACGATAGATGCAGACAGAGCCACTTAGCCAAGCAGCAAACAGCTTTGTCGTCTTCTCAATACATCACTAAAGTCTCAGTAGATCTTTCATCTTTCAACAAAAAAAGTGTTTCATGCTAAAATCTACTGAGACTTTAGTGAGACTTCTCAATACATCACTAAAGCCTCAGTAGATTTTAGCATGAAACACTTTTCTGTTAAAAGATGGTATGGCGACTGCTATCTATGCTGCCATAATAGTATTGATGCGAATATATTTGATTCTTGTTTGAGCTACTGACTTTAGGCTCATTCACACGTGCGACTGGCGCCGGTGACGCAACCATTTGCGACTGGCTACCAAAAAGCGGCTCAAGGCAACCGACGTTCACACCTATTTGCGACTTACACCCATCGCGACACGCAATTCACACACCCACTACTCGTACGCTTCACAGTATTCACGTGTGCTCGCATTGTCGTTGCCCCACAAAAGAAAGCTACCGTCCAGTTCTTGCGCTTGTGATTGGCTCAGAAGTTGGCGGCTGCGATTGCGTGACTGAAAAATCGGGTAGCGAGCAATATAGCTTAAGTGGTCGCTTTGCGACTAGAGTGGCCTTTTAAGATTATTGGTTTGGCGACTAACTTGGTCTTCTGACCGATGCTGGTAGCAGGTTTGAAGGAGCCTTGAGGCGACGAACGATGGCAACGTCTTCATGCTGCTTTTCACCGTGCAGAAGGGCAAGAATGTTACTTCTAACCCTTTCTATATTTACTCGAAAAGAGAATTAGAGGTCTCGTGCAACGGTGCATCACTTCGCACGTAAAACTCTGAAATTTGGAAAACTGCCCCACCGCGGTGGTCTAGTGGCTAAGGTACTCGGCTGCTGACCCGCAGGGCGCGGGTTCGAATCCCGGCAACGGCGGCTGCATTTCCGATGGAGGCGAAAATGTTGTAGGCCCGTGTGCTCAGATTTGGGTGCACGTTAAAGAACCCCAGGCGGTCTAAATTTCCGGAGCCCTCCACTACGGCGTCTCTCATAATCATATAGTGGTTTTGGGACGTTAAACCCCACATATCAATCAAATTTGGAAAACTCTGTTGGAAAGTAATGGACATTGTTATTGTCTTCTTTTTGGCAGACATTGAAGCGGAAATATATAAAAGATGCTTGGAGCAGAACAATGCTGGCCTTCGGTATCCTGAACTTCCTAGGTTTCGAGTCCAAAAAAATCTTCTCGGAAATCTTCAAGGACGCCATGGAGTAAGTGCTTCACAATGCCATTCTTGCCGCTGAAAGCTAGAGTACACGACAACTCAAGGCTGCGTAAAGGAGTACGAAAATCCTGTGTGACTCCAGCAGTGCATTTAAGCAGTTTCAATTTACCCCAGGCGTAGATTCGGTTAGACAAAGCTACGTTTCTCGTCTAGTTACGTGGAATGAAATGCGCGAAGGAATGAGGATAGGAAGGGTAAAAGTAGTGCTCACGTTGAGAACGGGTGGTATACGAATACTTGTGCAAGACCAAAACGTAACAGAGCAAGGTTGTTGAAACAACTAGCCGAAATTGAAGATTTTCAGGTTTCTGCGTTTAGTAACTTCTGAAAAGCACTAAAATTGAAGCTGTATTTCCCATGTCAAGCTGCACGCGCAAAATTTCAGGCAGATTGCGTTCGTAGACAAAAGGAGCCCTTAGCGATATTCTTCGGCACACCTCACTTATCACCTCGCCGCCACACCACTGAATTTGCTTGCGCTTCGGCCCACCAACACCAACAAAGAAAACCTCTTTGAAAAGCAAATAAACACTCGTTTGCGGCACTTTCCCCCAATCGTCGTACCTGTCTAGTGAAAGTAAAGGTCACGCTAGCGCCAAGGTATATGTTAACATGTAGCGTTACTTCGATAGAAGCCCATCTATCCAGTAGACGGTGGTTCGTTGCCACCGTCTCCAACTACGTATCAAGAGGACAAGTAAGAACAACCAAAATAATAACAAAAATGAAATTTGACGCCGCAAACGGAAGCGGTAGTGACGTCATGGATTGGCCTTACATGGGTAAATATGTTTTTGTACTTATCGCTTTTCCGTCATACGCACCGTGGTTGTGTATGTGTTACGACTTCTTTTAAATCGCGGTCACATGTTTTCGTATGAAGACCGCCCAAACAGTGCGCATGTTTTCAATCCGCAGCAACAAAGCGGCAGACATCATCGTTCCTCTGAGCACCGTGTCGACGATTGAGAGACAGGCCGACTGCTTCAGTTTCCCGCCTGGCATGTGGGACCTGAAGACGTTAACTCCACCCGCCAGCAATGAGGCTGGGTTTGTGACTGATCTCGTAAGTAACAGATGGTGGGCACGGCGGCCTCTGCTTTGCTTGCAACAGTCCTGAGCACTGTCTTCTAAGGAAGCGAGGCTCTGAGCTTTCGCAGGTAACAGCGTAGAGATCCGGTAGAGACGTATCATTAGGCGCAGAAGTATTCCAGCGAGGTTTCTTGTGAAAAGGATTTCGGGCGCGTTTCTGTACGCGAGAGATTACGTAGGCGCAAAACCTGGTGCCCAACACCCGCGAAGGCGTGCGAAGAGCCGCGATTGTTCAGTGCTCTGCTCCATCGTGTATTTGTCGGTGGTCAACCACTTTTGATATAACGATTCGGTTAAAGAACCCTTGGTGGTCAAAATTTGTGGAGCCCTCCACTACGGTGTCTTTCATTGTTATATCGTGGTTTTAGGACGTTGAAACCCAACATTGATATCTGTGGTATTAATAATAAAACCACAATCTGGCAGTTTATTGAGGTTGCTTGTCAGTTCACATTGGCACATTTCATTGAAGTTTTATATTTTCGTGCACCAACGCGTCTCTGTAACCTCCAGCAACAGAGACGTTGCGCTTGTAAGCATGTGGTTCAAGGTTGCCTTCGCAGCATTTAGGAAGTAAAAATATGCTGAAGGGAAAAAAAGGTTATGAAGCGTAACCACTTTTAATTTCGTATATTCAGTTCGCAAAAAAAGGTATAGAGAAAATAAGGATGAAAGAAAAAATAAAGAAACGAAAAGAAAGAAAGAAACAAAGAAAGAAAGAAAGCAAGAAAGAAAGAAAGAAAGAAAGAAAGAAAGAAAGAAAGAAAGAAAGAAAGAAAGAAAGGAAGAAAGAAAGAAAGAAAGAAAGAAATAAGGCTGGTAGGCCATGCACGCACACGCGAATCTTAGCTCATCCTCATTTTCCGAATCAGGCACAGGTTTCTGAATTCCTCAATCATGTGCCCAATGTCGGCTTTGATCAACGCCAGGCACCAAGTGCTAAGCGCTATTGTATAAAATACGTCTCCCAGTATTCACGGACTGACTCATCACTTGAAAGTTTACCTAATTGATCTTTACGCGTATATTTTATGCGCAGAAATTTACCACAAGTATGATGGACAAAACCAAGACGTACAATACCAGCTCTCAGATGGGCTTCTCTATCGAGCTCGGTACACTGGGCTACCTGTTAACGAAGCAGCCGGCAAGCACAACCATGGCCGGCGCACTGGTGATGTCGAAGTGCGATCGCTTTTTCCTCACCAGCATGGACGCAATGGTAAATGTCTGCTTCATCTTTTTTCCTTTTGGTATTTGCGGTCGTAGCTAATCCAAAGCGTCTACGTAAAAACCTGGCAACAGTTGTGAAAGAGCCATGGGTATTGCTCGCAATAAGTACACCCCGAACGTGATCACTTAGACAAATCGCACGGGCTATTCAGTTGCGTGTCAAAAAAACGCCTATGGAATAGAAAAATTTCACCATCTCTAACTAAAGGAAAATTAAACCCTAAGTAGCATGCGAAGAAGGGCATCATAGGTTGACTTAAACTTCCGTTCATCACGAGCTCCTCGCTCGATGTTAACGCGTCCTTGTGTGTAAAGCACACAATGAATTGACAGTAGTTTCTGTTGATGTTACTCGTTGTGATCTTGTCAGAGCATGCCACGCGATTTTATCGCCACGCCACGCGGGAGCAACTACGTTCATCGCATGTTGGCAGAAGCTCCTTCTCCGACATCATGCGATTGCTGAGAGAGAGTAAAGAAGTGGGGCCACAGCATCCTACTCAGCCCCTTACGGAGAGCAGCTAGCACGTGGGCGCGTTGTGTCAAAGTTTGGACCAGCTGTTGCACCTGCGCAGTTTGAGGGGTAACACACACCAGATTGAACTCCACCATAAGATGCTGCGTATTACACGTCTCAAAAAATGTAAACTAAAGCGCCAGGCCAGCGCAGCGCAGTCGCAGTGACAACTGGAAGAGTGGCCTTTTAGATGTGAAACATCTATTTGACAAGCTCAATCCGGTGTGTGGCGTGACCACCATTACTGCGCATGCGCGCGCTTCTCCCCCATCTCTCGACTCACAATGCCGATGCGAGCAGCGTTTGCTAGCTTGTGGTACGCTCACTCCCCCCTCTCTCTTCTCAAGACATCCCTCCCAGTGGTGCTTGCACCCTCAGTGCGCATGCGCGCCCCTTCTCTTTCCTTTTATACTTTCCTCCTCTCTCTCCACGCAACGTCGACGCCATCAGCGTCTGCTAGAGGTTTTTTTTTTTTAATAAAACCGACTACTTGAGTTTCGCAGCCTTTAAGGTAGTGCTGCTGGGAAATTTCGTCAGTGTGTTGTTGAACACTAAATATTCGCGGCATGCGCATTAAATATAAGCGGAATAGGGGTATCTGTGTCCAGTTGGAGTCGTATGTCTCTCATTGCCCATCAGTAGTGAGTGACATGTTCCAGTAGCAAACACCGGTACATCACTGCGGGCTTTGCGCCTGCCAGGGTTTCCCTATTCCATAACACTGCGACGAGCGCCAGCGTCAATGCCAATGCCAGTGTGTACAAGCCTTAGTGCCCACTGCTTTGCTTCTACATATGGTTTATTTTAGCGGGTGATGGTGCAAGTTTTTAGAGCCTTTTTGTGCACTCTTGGCGCAAATCTACAATCGCACTTGCACGGAACCCTCTCCGTCATAAATGATCATAAGTTTGTGTATTGTGGAAGCATCTACCATGTCATTATTCTTCATTTTTTGGAAATCGCAGTACCCGGCCTCTGCACACTTAATGGACACAGTCTCCACTTTGTTCATGGTGTGACTGAAAACAATGAACACTTATGCCTGAGGTTTTTGTCACGAGGTGGAAGATTTAATGACTCACTCGCCACGCAATTTGCATAATGCGACGCCCGGTTGTTACTTCACTGTTCTAAAACACTATTCTACATATTAACATGATTCCTTGCTAGAAATGAAAGCTGCATACTGTCGGTTTGCAACTGAATTGCAAGCATTGGGGCCATTCATTGGTTTCGTACTGGGCTGCCACGCATAGGGCCTGGCTTCAAATCCCCTTAGGTCATCGGTATTTTTTATTTAGTTACTTTTTATTAATTTTGGCGATAGTGGTTTCTGATACCAGCGGTGGACAATTACGGTGCTGAAAGCGGTGTCTGTTGTGGTCGCATGACAGTTTTCACTGTGAAAAAATTAGTTTCTCCACAAAGGCGAAGCAATCAGTGCGATAGCAACAAATTATCATGTCGTGCGAAGTAAGGCTGGTAGTCATCAATATGATTCCGATATCGTGTAATTGTACGAAGCAGTGGCATAAAATAACACAGCCCCACTGTCTCCTCGCATCAAAGTGTAACATGTAGAAGAGTACACGAGCCGACCGCTCATGTCTGCCGAACCATCACGCGCGGCAGCAATCGCAACAGCGCCCTTAGAACTGATGTTCAAAGCTGTTATTCCGGAAATTCCCCCGCACCACCACCCATGTTATTCCACGCTCGTTCAAGACGGGCGGGGCATTTCCTCTGCTTCAGCATTCGAAGACGAGTTTAACAGGCGGGGACACGCCATTGCATGCGCCCTCTGAGCGACAGAAGCGGGCCGACGTGATTGGTCCCTGCAGCTGCCGGGTTCATCGTCCACGTTTGCGCGTATCTACTCGTGGAAAGATCATACGATGTGCGGGTGAATATTATAATAGTTGACTTGATGCGGGACATGACGGTGACAGTGACGGCAAAAACAAGTCAACCCGTGGAGAGTAGCTATGTAGTTGCCATATAGCAATTTAAAAAAAAAGCCTTCAGACTGTACCCATACAATGTAGGAGTCGATTTGATGTGGAGCTGTCAGCCACTAGGTGCATATGCTTACCTTATATTATTTCAATGAACCGTTACGTGGTTTTTCGACACCTTCGTTTTAATGAGTAGCTGTGTGCTCGTCCTTTGCCAAAATTACTGACAGCATTGCCATTTCCGACTGCTATTCTTACGTCTGACCTACAGACGAGCCTCGACCGATTCTGTGTGGCTCCCTCTGGTGTTCTCATGACGCTCGGTTCTATTTTGTCGCATAAAGCTTAAAAACGCAGTGTATTTATTTGACCTCGGGTGGAATTATACAGAAAGAGAGATATCTTTCATTGGGTAGTGTTTCTTCTATTCACACTTATGCAGATAACGTCCCCCTATAGCCAATTCTAACAATTATTGATGGTTCGTCTATTCTATTCGATTTATTGATTGGTATGAGGGGTTTAACGCTTCAAATTTAGCATGTGATTATGAGAGACGCCGTAGTGGAACACTCCGGAAATTTAGACCACCTGGGGTTCTTTAACGTGCGCCCTTATCAGAGCACACGGGCCTACAGGATTGTTGCCTTCGTCAAAAATGCAGCCGCCGCAGCCGGGATTTGATCCCGCGACCATCTGCTGTGCAGCCGGGTACCTTTGTGACTAGACCACCGTGGCGCGGCTATTTTATTGAATATAGACAAAGATTATCATTCTCTCCTGGTAACATTGTATTGATAACTATCTGTATCTATTCATTATGAACAACCGTTATTGTCAACTCAAAGATTGTTTTATCTTTTCCTGCAAAGTTCCTACCCCCTGTGGACTTCGTCATCCAACTCATAGGGTGGCCAACCCCAGGGAAAGGCCGTCAGTTGATGGTCAGGTCGGGCCTTGTGCTAGCTATTACATATTCCCTCGTCACTAACCTCACGGCGTATCTTTTTACCATAGCTGACAGAGCTTACATCTTCTTGTTTCAAGAAAAAATGATTGTAAAGTATTGTCCTGCTGAAAATCCAGAGGCCGAAATGCTAATCTTTTTGTAACCCTCTCCAGCGCGACTTATGATCGACTGTCTACGAATTTGTCTCAATCGAACAACAAAGTTTGAAGAGCACTCGATATCAAAGAAAAAAAAGATTTAGTATGTTGTTTCGTGCGACTATCAGGTATTCTTAGTTTGATTATTTACTTAATAATATGCGGTCATTTATAGTAATATAAGCATATATAAAGCACATATGCAGTAATTCAGCTTCTTTTTCGCCGCATTCATTTCCACCTTAAAAAAACATTTTGCGCATCGGTTCCAAAATACTGTACGTATAACATGAAATTGCCTTCACTGGAGTAATTTATCGGCTAAAGTCATGCGTAGCACTCTTGCGTAACGCAAACTACATTGACTACGCAAAAGATTCCTTTTATCCTACGCGCAATGTACTTGATTTCTTGTTCAATGGCCCAAGGAACAAGCTCAAAGAAAAGTGTAAACACAGGTCAACATCATGCCTGAAGGTGTTGACCTTTTTTTTTTTTGCAGCCCTGCCAAGCCGACTACATTAAGAAGAAAGTGTTTCCTGATGTCAACCTGGCCTTCGCAGAGAGCAATCGTTCGTACATTTTTCTTTATGAAGACGAGGATTCGATCAAATACAAAGTGAGTCCTTTAAACGCCTCCAATCGGGGGGGGGGGGGGGGGGGTGTTTAGTCTGCACATACGCGGGGACGTCTAAAAGTCACGTGATTTGCTTCTTAGTGGCTACAGCACAATGAAAAGTGAGAGGCGAGTGACGCCTGGCGTCGTAAGGTGAACTACAGTGCGAATAGAAAACCTTTGAGATTGTCTACCGGCACGCGGTAGACAATCTGCCTTTGTCATTTTTCTACGCTGCCCCATGCCATTTGAGTAAAAGCTGGTAAAACCAATATTGACAGAATCAAGTACTCTGAGATTCAGAGGCATTTTGCGACTTCCCTTCAGGGGGAAACGAGCATTCGTCGTGGCATTGCGAAGAAGCGCTAGTTTACAAGGCCAAGGGCCAGCAATTAGGAGTATACGGCACTTTCCACTGTAGGTGCTGTAATGGCTCGGAAAATGTTCATTTTTGTAATTGCGGAATTGGCGCACTAAGCAATAGAAACGTTACTGAGTATGGCAAATATTGTCACGTGCTTGCTCAAGATAGACGATGTCAGTTGTGCATGTGCCACGAAGGTTTACGAAATTGACGAAAAAGGAGAACTCGCTTGCGCGTTTGAATTAAAAGATCGACCTGCTTCTGGTGTCTTAATCTTTGTGGCAAGACCTCTGTTTTGATGTCGTGACAATATACCGATAGCTTGAGCAACGTGACAGCCTAATAATAGTAGCGAGGAACATTTAACTCTTAATATGCGTAATGTTTACATAAGGCAAAAAAAAAGTTACCATTCGAGCAGAAACCGGCTAGCATGACCACCTTCCGCAGATGTAAGCATCATATTTCTGTGGCCAGAGTTTATTTCATTCTTTGGTTTTAAAAAGCAGTTTCTTTTTCTTTTAAAAAAAATTGCATCCACGCTGTCTCTATTTTCAATAGCAGCGACGTGCGTCAGCCACACTCGTCTGTCCCGTCACTGATGATTGCATGCACATCCATTTCATAAAATTCTCCGCGCTAAGCATTCTTTATCTCTACGGTGCAGGCACAGAAACTCAAGGAACTATCGACGAATCTGCGCGACAACATGGTCCTACTTCTGGTGGACGTCAACCTCGGCAACTTCATCAAAGGCTGCAGCTTACGCAGTGACGATGCGTTCAGTCGAATATCAGTTGCCAAAACGGAATTCGGGGTCAAGTGACAGCGGGCCGAGAAAACTCTCGGGAAGGGGAGCACGCGCGCTGCCAGTGGCGACTTTCGGCGGCAAGTGACGGACAGAAAACACGTCTTCGTGTGAATATTAAACTACGAAATCATCAATGTCCTTGAACTTTGATGTAAACTATGGATCTGAACAACTCGCAGTCTTGTAAGAAAGGGCATCAGGCAAGTTGCAATTGCCACTTATATTGGCGAAGTCATTGCTTGACACTTATACAGCTATAGCCTAAAGAGATTTAAGAGCACGTTTTTTTTCATGTCAAATAAAGATGTACTGCTATGCGTGTGTGCACTTTGAAAAATTTGCCTCGTGCCTGCGTGCTTTGCTGCAAATGTCATCGAAAGGTGATGGTCTTCTGCCGGCCGTACTAATGAGTCCTGCAGTCTCATGCGTGTGAGAGATGGTGCTGCGTGAGATATAGATGCCACCTGGCAGTAGCATGAGGAAACGTGAGCTTGTGCGGTATCCCGGACCACTGTCAGGTGGCAGCACCATGTAAGCAGAGAGCTTTTTTAGGGGCGAAGCTCCTCTAAGTCTAACCTTGTCACGCGTCACGCGCAACCGAGTGAAGAAGAGACGAGAGAGAAAAGGCAGTATCTTTCGAACAGTATAATAGACGGTGCTGTCTCATAGAAGTACATACAAACTGGAGTTGAGTGAGGATATTCTAAAAGCCGCTGTACCGCTACTTTTCGATTCCCTGCTGCACGGGCTGTGCCTGGGTACACGAAGAACAAGTGCCTCTCTCTCTCCTAGATAGTCGCTGTACGTGACGGATCGTTGGTGGGGCATGAACGAGGCAGAGTGGTGGGCGCCTTGACGCTTGCGCTCGGCTGCCTTGGCTTGCGTCTTGTCGGTGTTACCCACGCGACGTCTGCATTCTCGAACGCGATCGGACGCATGGGCGCATGCTTGCATGGACGGACACATGAACGGATGGACGCTTCACCCTACTCATAATTTACTCTGTGCTTAACGTTGTATTTTCATTGTGCATAATGTCGCAGCTTTAGCGCAGCTTAAGGAACGCCACGGTCTCAATTACGTATTTACTTACTTTTCAGTTAAAGAACACACCCGCTGGCTTTTAGGTATTGATGTTGCGCCTCGTGTATGCGTAATATCTGCTTTTAATCGACAGTGTTCACAAGTATGAAAGCCACCACCCCAGATTGCGGAGCGTTCAGCAAGTGCTTAAACCGCGTGGCTGAATCACGTGACAGACAGACAGCTAGACCAAAATTTCTGCACTCAAGTATCCCGAGTAAGACTATGTCGTCTTTAAAAACAGTTACAATTGAGCGTACTAGAATTCTAGTACACACTAGTGACGGTAACCGCCATTTTCAGTTCCTACTGTACTTTGAGGTTTAAACACGGTATGAGCTTCTCGCCACGCGCTCGCGTAAGGTGGCGTGGTGTTCGCATGGCCGCTGCGTCCCGTGGCCTCCTTGGTGATGCACAATGGGCCATTTCGGAATTTTTGGTACCTGAAGTAATACAAATTACCCTGGCTGCCACGGGAGTCGTTAGAGTTAGTGCTGACCGATGTCACAACGTGGAAATAACAGGCGACAGGACCCCGGTAAGGCAAGGAGAAAAACGGCAGGCCTGCGCGGAAGGCGCAGCAAAGTCACAGCGATAGCAAGAAAAGCGTCCTTTCGGAGTCTTTTCCAAACACTATTGGGTAACTGTTGCAAGCACATTGTAGTAGGCTGGCATTCATTATGCAATGTTTTGTCATTATTCCAAGACGCGTGGTATCCGCTAAACACTTGCTAGGAATTGTTCACTTGCTAGTAAATTGTCCATGCAGTGGCTGACGACGAAGATGAATTATGCCCGAAGTGGGTAGGCGCCACAGTTAATAGTATAACAAGAACAAGCTTTTGTAATGGCTTGGAGCATTGGATGACCCACTCGTTACGCTATTCGTATTGTACGACGGCTGGTTCTTCTTTACCTCTTTTTAAACGCTTTACAAGTCGTATTAACGCGATCGCTTTGCCAACATCAAGCCTGCTTAACGCAAGTTTCCCAACAAGTCCTAAGCACCGGCGTATAGCTCAGTGGTAAAATACTGGGCAGGCAACCCGCGGACCCGGGACCACTGTGTCATTGGTACTAGTTTTTTTTTTTCAATTTTGTGCGACGTGGTTACGGACAACACCGGTGGCGGCGGCGGCGGTCAACTACAGCACCGGTCTGTATTCACAGATCGAAAAAGACGAGCAGAAGCTTCAACACCGTCTTTTCAGATCTGGGTGGTTGCTGCTGGTGTTCTTTACTTCTTTGTCCTCAGTATACCCTGCCAGATTTTAGTGATGACATCAGCCTCCCTTCCAAGAAAGCGTAGTCCCGATGCTTAATAATCGCAATGGTTTGTACTCGCTTGCAGCGCATAAGTTCATTCCGAGAAATACGGGTTCACTCCAACAACGTGCATGACATCTCGCGCTTTGACGCTTTGAGCAGTGCGCACTATCGAGAATGACTTCATAGTTAACGTCACTGAGACACCACAGAGCCCTATACGGCCCGAAGTACTGTTCTAAAAGCTTTTTCGAGAGGCCACGACGCCGAATTGACGTCAAGCTAAGGTCGATGTTGGTAGGTGCGCCATGGAAAAATCACCTTATGTACTAAAATTATGTTATCAGCACTTGCCATACTTCACATTTGCTGAGAGCCGTCTCGGTATGCAGAAAATTTCCGTAGCAGTATTCTCTAAGGCCAGTTCACACATGACGCTAAAATGCTTAAGTGGCTGGAAAACCGCGTTCGTGTGCGCAGGCCACTTAAGACTGTTTTCAAGTGTTGCTGAAAATCAATATTGAATGATATTCAATCGGCATCACGAATTCGCCGCAGTGCATGCCCTGATCATTGAAATTGTTCAGGCTTCTTATGAGTCGCACGATCCCGCGAACTTTCTGCAGTACGTTTTACGCATAAAAGCCTTAAATGAATTTTAAGTGAAAACAACCCAATTTTCTTTGTTAAATTTCGGTAAACAAGCATCGTGAATTTCAAGGAAGAAATGCATGCGAAGCAAGTCCGAAGCTACTTCTCGTCATTCCCATGGCGGTTCACGTGCCTCTCAAAGAACCCGCCTGAATGCTAGTCCCCGATAACCCTCTGTGCATTGTGTAATGAAATTAAACGCTCTCAAGGAACGCATCCTCGTAAGCATTGCATTTGTCGCTCAGCGCAGGTAGTTTAGGACTGCTACAGTGCATTAGCCGCCGACTCGGTCACTCCTAGGTTAAATTGTAAAGGGGAAAATGAAAAAGTTTCAACTTGGCTGCACAACACTATAGATAATATTGAAGCTTCAAAGTAGTAACTTGATAGCGTTAAAGAGTTCGTTTAATCGAAGTGTCAGGGTCGGCGTTGTTGGTTGTGAGCGAAAAAGTATCTTTGCGGGACCGAAAAATTGGCCCTCTTTGCCTGACCGAAAAATCGAGAAATCTGAAGATAATATAACAAATTCTGGGTCTGAGTGGCAATCGAACCTAGGTCGTCTGAGTGGCTAGTGGAGCAAATAACTTCCTCTGGCTGCCAATGCAGTGAAATTATCTTTGAAGCTTCACACATTACGCGAGTCATGTGTAGATGTTTCACAATGAAATACTGCCGTAATAATGCGTGGCACAAGCGTGCACTACCATGTGGCGTCAGAACACACCAGCCAGTCACCCACAGCAAAAGACACATTCGCTACTGCAGCCTAAAGGCAACGTAGGGGGTTCACAGCAAGTTTGAACAGATTTTATGTACTAAGTCTTTGAAGAGCGTACTAGGAAGAAAAATTGCTATCACGTTCAGCTGGTGTAGGCAAATCTTAAGGGTCCACCAGTTTTTTTTAAAAATGAGCTCAATCTCTTAGCGCATCACCCCACGAATACAATGCCATCATTCTTTTCGCCAAAGCTATTTCTTTTAGTCATTGCGAGAAAGTGAATGTTGTAGTTTTCGGAATTTATTTATTAATTTGATACTGTGAGGTTGCTTAACAAGCCATAGGCAGGAGTAGATAAAACAAAACAATGTTGGAACAAACTGTGAATAGACTTCGAAAGAAAAATCAGCGGAACAAATATGAAGTCTGTCTTGAACAGTATTCAGAGCATGTGAAACATAGTAATAAATAAAATATGGAAGATACAAGACAATACACAAGGGTAACACGAAATGGGCTCGTCCGTAATGATTGATTTGTTAGAGCAGAGACAAAAGTGATGAAAAGGTTGAAAAAACAACGTGCTACACTGCGGTCAGCGCCGTGTGCCATAGTTTGTTTTTCTTTAGTTTCTTCTCATTCTCGTCCTACAGTAACAAAAACAATTCGGTCAATGGTTACTGCAAACAAAAGAATAAAGTGAAGTAAGTCCTGCGGAACAACCAGCAGCTCAGCGACAACTTTTCTTGACATAAGAGATATGGCTACAAAGCCGGAGCGGCTCTGCTACTTGCGGTAGTAAGTAGCAGGGCAGTTTGCGGCCGATCTTTGTCTTGCCACTTCCCATCAATATTGCATATAGAAAATTATATACACAGAAATTTTGATAGGAGGAACGTTTCGATGGTTCAGTGTGAATTTTGGTGTCAGAATGCGAGTGTACTTTTCTTTGACTACTAAACAGCACGTATGCAGCCGCGCTCAGACCCAGAACGTCATGGTAGTCATGTTTAATTTTGAAAACTGGTGAGGTGCAAAAGTTGCGCTAAGAAAACCAAAGAAAAAGAAAGCTTTCTTGCAAAGTGAACAATAACTGCACTTTGCCTGCAAATTCCCGCCACTGTCCGTGTCTCGAAATAAGTGAAACAATCTTTATTTTCCTGACACAAAAGAAAATATATCAGTAAAGCTAAGTACTGTGTTTCGGAGTGGTATCAGAAATGAGCTCTTCTTCGGTAGGTTCCTCAGCACGGTCAAGAAAAGTTGTCTCCGCGCAGACAAAAGTATTCAGGTTGAATAAACTAAAATTTTTTTGACACAACATTAGTCGAGACGGCGGGAGTGTTCAGATTGTCACCTATTGAACAGCAAAGTTACTATATCAAACGCGTTATTTTGTGTTTTGCCTCGTAGTTACCAGATGGTGTGACAGCCTGCTGATTCCCACAGGATCAGCCAATTTGGTTTGCGGGTTTGATACGCAATTTCGCAGCTGGTTTAATTGAATACCTTTGGAATAAACTAATGGAGACGTTGGCTGCAAGCTGCTGCCAACGTCTCCTTGACTGGTACTAGCGAAAATTTCTTCGAACAATGTCTTCAGTAAAGATCCAGTTGTTGCATAGAGGCGGCTGCGGACAAGTGTTTATCCAAATCTGAGTCTACATAGTGAAATCTCTTTTGCAAAATATTACACCAACTGTCAGCTACGTGAGGAAAACCCAACGCTTTATCTCGTTGCATGGACTTGCCAACTCGCAAAGGTGGCGGCTATGAACAACACGCCAACATGGGAGCAGTGGGAGGTTGCACTGTCCTCCTCGACGCCACAAAAATGGCTCAAGCTGATCAGTAGAACTCGCACGTGGACACAGGCTACATGCACTCTAAACTGAGGGCTCCACTGTAATCGTAAGTCTTCCTTCGCCAGACAGAAATTCATTCATTACAGCACTGGCTAACTTGGAAGGAGGATCTTTATTGAAAAAACAAAAACGAAAAAAATTTGCCGGCGTTCACATTACCGCTGGCACACTTCTCCGATGGGAAATTGGAATGAAAGGTTTTAAGAGAGAGTGAAAAAGATAATAAAAACAGAATAAAAAACTATTATAAAATGTGCTCTACAAATAATGACATATTCTATCATAAAAGTCTTTCCACAATGTCTATTTCTGAATTTTTCAAAGGCAATTGACTAGTGACTGTTAAACCCACCTGCGCTTTAAAATGCCAGGAACCGGAGCTAAAATGCGGCGCAACAGTGATGATTTATGAGAAATATGCCCACTTCTTGCTAGAACGATTGTTTCTCCTCGTGGTACGCGAGACGTACAAGCCTGTACAATAGCCGATTGGAACGACTGATTCGGAGCTACTTTATGCAGGCCTGACGCTATCAATAATATGAGTTCTTGAATACGTCAGTTCTCCTTGCGCATATTCTGATACTTTGCTAATATATTATTCGGACCTATAGTACCGTTGTGCAATTAATATATTTTGTTCTCTTCTGCTTCAAATTGTTCACTTTTGCCAACTGCTTTACGTCCAGATAAAGATTTTGCTTATTTTCCAACCATAACGTTTCTTTTATTCTCTTTTTATATATCTTTACAGTATACTCTTCTGACCCTCCTGCTTGGATCCTTACTGTGTCTGCAGTATCTTGTAAATAAATAAATAAATAAATAAATAAATAAATAAATAAATACATCAATAAAATAAATAAATATGGTCTCCGCTGTCTTAGGCTGCAACAGTCTTCACAGCAGGGTCTAGTAAAGTCCTTGAAAAACTAAAGTAGTGTCACCCGCGCCAGTACTTGGCCTAGAATTCACAACAAATTATCAAAATAAGCTAAAACTTCCTTTCTTTTCTCTCGAAAAATGACGGAAGACGCTCAACAATCACTTGTAGGAAGGCCATCAATAAGCCATTAGTTTATTCGAACATGGCGCACTTGGTCGTTACAGAGATCGCGGCGGGAGGCCGCGACTTGTCCACGCGTGCGCACGCGATTACACTGACAAAGCCTCGCATTCAAAGAAAAGAAAGAAAAGTGCTCAAGGTCACCAGGCACGCGTGACGTATTTTCTTTGCCCCTGGCGTAGCTCCCTGCTTAGCTTTCAGTGCTTTGACGGGACGAGAGAGAATTCAATTGCAGCATGCGACAAATCTTTGTGTAACTCCCCTCGCACTGGATGGATTCTAAAAATTTTGCGGGGTTGAGTTCGTGAGGCTCTTCTAGCGAAATCAATTCATGTTTACTTGAAAAGGTGTTTCAGGACCCTTTAAAGGTGTGAAACTCACAAAATACAACAAATTTATTCATTTTTTTATTTGGATAGTAAGAATCTCTGGCTTGTAGTAATGCTACACGAGTTTAACGATTGACACACTCGTAAACTCTGTATTAATAACCGGTGCGTGAAGGAAATATCTTCTCAAACAGCCTAGCACAGTCTGCGTCGAGTTGAACATTACATAAGTAGTAGGCCGATCACGCGCATGTACAAGCGCAAACGGCACTAAGTTACTTGCACTGCAAAGAAACGCTACACTTATTCAAAACGTTTACGAGTTCATCAGCGCGCGTTTACAGTGCTGGGCAATTGAGCGCTATATTCAGAGAACATGGAGGCTGGACGCGAGGCTGACATTGAAGGCGAGAACGTTTGCGAATCATGGTCACTGCATTTAGTAGACAGCCCTTCAATTGTGTGGTTCTCGGTTGCACTGTTGGAGCGCTGCAATCGTTCATAACACCATGGCTTTAGCCGCTTCGCGTGGCTTGGCACGTTACCGTAGGTTTCTTTTATGTTAGAGCAGTGTTTCGAAGCTATAGGGCAAGCAGTGCTCTGCCAGCGAGTGTCTGCCAGATGCTGTCAGTCACCGTGCGCGTCACGAATGTTCTTACCCTGACCGCTAGCCGACAATTCGTGTACCGCGCTCGAATCGCCCAGCACTGAACCACGTGTCACTGCTGCCTACACTTCACACTTGCAGAGAGTTTGATTTCTTAGCAATTGTGCCAACTTTCCCCTGCCGCGTTTAGTCGTTTTGAATGCAATCCACGAATTTCACACAATTATCCTCTACGAGTCTTCTGGTGAACATCCTCAAATAGGCGTTCAAAGTAACTGCTATAGTTATATTTGGTTTCATAACAAAGAATAGTAAACGTATGAGTTCTATATAGCACGTTATAACGCAGCTGTAACAATAAACGATGCTACGCAACACCACTCTGCGTACGAAGTCGTAAGTCCCGGGCTTCATGGAATGTTGAGCTCGGTCCTAATAACCTTGATGCGCCAGAACGGATCCTCCCGGTCTTTCTCGCCGTATGCCGCACAAGTGCTGTTAACGGAGAAATCGCCGAGGTGTGCGTTCACCAGGAGCAACGCCATCCCGAACCGCAGGTTGGTGGATCTCAGGGCCAGCTGTCTGCACTGCACGCGTGCGCAAGTGGAAATACATAGTAGCATTACAAGGAAAGAGGATGCGAGCCATGCTTCCCTTTCACACACACCCTCGTCGAACTGTTTTAGATGAACTTTTTGCTCTCCGAATTGGTACATGTCTAACGAAGGATATGCCGAGTGAAGTACGGATAATTACAGGAAAAAGTCAGCTTCGTCGCAAGGATGAAACAAAACCATATATTTTAATATTATACCAAGTAAAGCTGGCAGCTAGATCTTTCAGCTACGGTCTCACGTTACTCTACAAAACGCTGGTCTGAACGAAGACGACCACACCTAGGAGAGAAGAGCTTTCCCCCACAGTCTCTTCACGTTGACAGCGCTGCAGGTGGAATAGTAGACGTGCCGCCTGGAATGCCTGCCGAGATAGCGCGCGTGCCAGCCAATGCGACAGCACCCTCAAAGTCAAAGTTCACAGTTGCTGCTTGCTCAAGCAGCCCTATACCCCCTCCCCCACCCCCCAACCCCACGCTTCTTTATGCCCATGGAAGACGGACGGATCATTTCCTGTCTGCTTGAGTTGCAAGCTTTGGCAGGCCTCGAACGCGGGGTGGTGCTATGCTTTTTACGTTCAAGGAGATGGGTCAACTCCTTATATCTCTACTTTAACAGCGTTCATTGGCTTCGCCGATGAGCTTTTATTCGCGGGTAAAACATACCTTTGCAAGGGGACGTGATCGATGGGAAATTTACGCGGAACATAGCAGCCACAGCAAGAAGCTGTCCTGTTGGTTCTTATAACAGCAATCGCAAAAAGAAAAGTCACAGTTTTACCGCAAGAGAGATGCAATAAATGCGACAGCAATAACTTGCAACGTAATGCTTGAACGACTAGCAGATCGAAACATGCAGCGCGCTGCTCACGCACAAATGACGCACGAAAACAGCACACACATGACGAGAGCTAACTAACAACGTTTACAACTCGATGCCTAAAACTCCGTTTGAACAAAAACGACGAACAAAACGTATTACAGGTACAAGTATGAATGCGAACTACCGAGTGCCACAGGTGTTACTTTGGTGTGTTTGAAAAGCGCGCTCTTTACGCAAACGGGGCCTGCCCAGCGAGCGAAGTTGACCTTTGTGGCCCAGGCAAGTAACGCAATCATTGCGGTGAAAGGCCAAGGCACACGATTCTGCCCACCGAAAAATAAGAGCGAGTGCACAAGCTCCTAACCCTTCCGACCCCTTGCGTGGGGCAAAGTATACGCGTGGGAGATGTGCGCGCGTTGGCGCATCGCGACAAGTTGGGTGCCGAGCGCGGGCGTCTTTTTTTTTTCTTTCTGGAGTGTTTCTATATATACATATATGGTGCAGGACGGAAGCGTTGGCAACGGTAAAAAGCAGCCGAGACTGTTCACATGAATGCTATCAGAACAATACAAAAACCAACACATGCAGATAATTGTTGGGGTTTATAGACCCAAAAGTGTGATCTCGTTATGAGATACGTCACAGTGGAGGGCTCAAGAAATTTTGACCTGGTGGTCGTTCTATAACGAGCACGTAAATCTAAGTGTTCACTTTAATAATGCGGACACCTCGGCCCGTATGCGATCCCATCACTTTCGCGTCGAGCACAATAACCACGCGGGCCACCTACGGAAAAAGCGACCTTGACAAAAAAGAGCGTCATTTCAGTCTTTCTATCTCCATCACCACTTCTGACTTTGCTTCGCGTGGCACGGATTGTGCGTTCCTCGCGTTACATTTTCTACCACCTCATTGTACAGCTCTGCTGGCTTATTCTAAATTAAACTAAAGTATAAGGGACATAATTTGTACTTTTCAACTTAGAATTAGATCGAGCGATCCACTTGGTACGTGTTCATCCTTACTCTACAGCTTCTAATTGAAATACAACAATTATGGCATAAATTGAAAATAAATAAAGTGCATGAAAACGCAATGTGGCATATGTTGGGACCGCAACTACCACCCTCGTATCACGTACTCATTGCTCTAACGATTAAGCAAGGACGGGAAGTGCTTTCCTACCAACTTTCTAATCCACAAAAATGGATGGAATGTTACCGCCACTATGGCTCAAATGATGAAGCATCGGCACTGTTATCTGAAAGTTGTAGGTTAAATTGATAGCTGGGGCGAGTTGATGTTTACCTTGGCCTAATTACTTTCATGCTATCTCACAATCATCATGCTACAGTGGAAAAGAACGTCTCTTCTGTTATTTTAAGGTTCAGTGTTTCTTGGTTTCATTAAAATATAATCACGGCTTCCACGTTGGATGAGTGGTTACGGTCTCGGAAAATGCTACAGCACGTATTCGGAGCAAATTGTGGAGGTGGAGCCCTCACCAGCACATTCGGTCGAGAACTCACCTTTTGTGCGATGGTGATGTCGTCCTCAAAGAGAATGATCGTTTTCCTGAAGTCTCTGAGTTCAGCCACATTGACGCCTTGAAATAGCTCGCCTCGCATTGAATACGGATCGTTCCTGCACGGCTGAAAATCATTTGAACATTATTACTCTTTATAGCAACGACCACGAAAGAAAGAATACAAAATACAAATAGAAGTAAACGCGAAAAACTAGCAGTTGTTTCATGTATGAATGAGACGTCAATGGCTATGCGCCTGATCTTGCTGCTGGCTTTCGTGAAGGTGGTAGGGCGGGAAGCAGGTCTGCTGCGCGATCGGAGGCTGGGAACGGCTGAGTGAGTGAGTGAGTGTGTGGTGCGTGCCGAGCAGCGCGAGCCTGCCCAAGCAATGAGCCAACCACTTGGCGAAGGGGGAACTCTGAAAATGACACGGCGTTCAAGACGACAGGGCGAAGTGGCGGTTTCGCGCGTTTGCTCCGTTGAACGAAGAGGACAGAAACGGAGAAAGAGAATGCGAGTGGCAGGTGGGTGACAGGTGCCAGCGCTGATGCATCGGCGATGGCGGGGTGAGGGCTTAAGGAGCTTCACTCTTAAAAGTTGTGCGGCACGCTCCGCTTCGCAAACATTGCCCGGAAACAGTGAAGCTGATTTCGCTCTTCAGGCTCACCTTCAGCAATATACGCGTGCCTGTTATCGTTTCACTCGATGCGCCACGCTTCACCCTCATCTATATTGGCACAGCGCACCCGTGCCAGTTCCACCAAGTCTCACTCTCTCCCAGCCGCAAGACCACGTGAGCACCGCTACGCCAACGGACAGGGATGTCTCCACTAAAAACAGCTACGATATGAAAGATGACATTCCCCCAGAACAAACACTTTCTGAGCATACACAACTAAAAGGTTATTTACATCTAGATTCAAACATATTCTATCCAAAGTAATGCCGCAAAATAAAGTGTGCCAAACAAATAAAAGCTGGTTTGTTGGAACACACCTGCACGAATTCAAAGTGACGAGCTGTGGAGTTACAAATACCAATCCACGTAAAGATATTAATGACTGTCTTCCTGAAGGCAACGTCACAACACATGCCTTGACAGTTCCACAGGCAAACGTATGTGACTACGAAGCAGGTGACCATGAATCCAAAGGCACTCGCAATTCCACATACGCTACGCGCTTAACAGAACACTAAGTAGAAACAAAAATGGTTTACATTTATGAAATATACTCTGAGAACTCTAATGCAATATTTTTCTATTATAAGTTGATCATTAGCGTAGAAAATAAAGTTCACGTTTCATTTTTTTAATTTTCAGGCTTTTTTATTCTCAGATGACGTCAAAAATTGCAAAATGAACTTTTTCAGTATTTGAGTGACGATGGCTCACTGAAATGTCTTGCAGCCTAAAGCTAGGTGTTTGGCACGCCCAGATGACAATGTACCTCATTTTCCTTGAATAGAAGTTGCGTTGTGTCTACTAGACACGTTCAAAATTTATGACGTCATGGTGTTTGGTACGGGAATCTCCAAGCGGCGTCTCCATTCGTAGTATTTTGTTTTCGCACGTTCTCTCACATACCAAGCACCGTATTGCGGTAAGAGGCTGGTTTTTATCATTACGTAATTAAGCTTTGCTAATACGCAATAATTGTTTTCCTTTTTAGTATCTCCGAGCGAATAGCATCTTCATTTCTTTTTTGAGGGGGATTTAATAATGCGAAAGTCTTACATGCCTCATTGGAAAGGAAAAGAGACTATGACGTAGTCATCCTACAAATCAAACGACACCAAAAATCATGGTATTCATAGCCAACAACATAATGCTTCTTTTCGATAATAATGATGAATATAGCAAGGTAGCCCAACCCATTGGCTTTCGCCTTCGGGTGTCCAATATACAAATCGTGGCGCACAGATGAAGAGTGAGCACAGCATGTAAAATCTTTTCGATACCGCATGCTAGCGACTGCTTCTTGTTTGCTTCCTGCGCCTCCATTGAAAAGATTATGCGTTTGCGTTGCCTTCGTCTTCTTCGCAGCATACACACGAAACCGTGTGTCGCAACTACAGGTTCCGACATTCGCTGATTTGACAAGCTTGTTACAACACTCTGAATTTTTTCAAGCTCCAAAGTTTGTTTCAGTGACAGGATTCGAGGAAACTCCCCCATGCATACAGAACAGACAAATATGCTCCCCCCCCCCCCCCACACAAAAACACGAAGAACACATCCCGCCTACTCACAGTGGAACAACGCACTGCAAAGAGGAAGCACTGCCGCATCTAGACACTCATTTGCCGTGCATTAAAAATGGGCTGAATGTGCCAGCTAATTCTGCACGAAAATGATCATGGGCATGTTTATCCACTGTATTATGAGACATGACCCTGGAGCAATATTGCGGAGCTGTGGATGTTTCATTGTCACCACTTCGAAGACTCTAGAACGCCTTAAAATGAAGTGGCACTGTCATCTCTACTTATTTTTTTTTTTGAAACACAAGGTGCTCGGCAGCTTCGATATTTTTCCACAGATGGCTCCAGAACTATCATGCACCTGCGAGCGTTCAAATTTGGTAGCTGGAAGCGCTGAGCAGCTATCAGTAGCTGGGACCAATGAGTATATTAACACAGAAGTGGGAGCCTTTCGCAAGAAGGCAAGAGACAACATCAAAGAGTTGAATGAATCACTAGCAAACGTCAACGTCACACTATTCGGAATTACTTTTTTAGTATAACTTCTGACTACGCAAGTACACATTCTTAGAAGCAGTGGTATTTACTAGCTTTGAGGTAGTAAGCGCTCGTCACGACATTCACCGACATAGAGTAACTACTGAGTTTGTAACTTTATCACCATGACACTTACTACTTGCAGTTACTAGCCAGAGGGAAATATTCATAAAACGTTTGTCGTTTTACTTCGCTGACAAACATAGATAAAGTCAGGCCATGTTTTATTGTGTTCTCTTAGTACACCACAATGAATTCAACAGAAAACAGTGTGCACTCACGCACATACGAATGTAAATACAATCAATGCTTCTACGTCTTCTTCTACCCAAACAATAATATGTCTCTACTACGGGGTAGCACACGTTGTACAGGTTGAGCTAACCATGGAATCAGATTTTAATACTTGCACGTGACGTGCGGCACACGCATTTTCATACCTCGCTACCGGCACCTATAGGCATGCCTTGGCGTAGAATGAAGCTGTGAATATATACGACAACTACGAAAATTGTAGTTTGTCGAAAGTTTCATTTGACTGCCAGGATTATAGAATGACATGCAGCATTCGAAGAAGGAAGCAACGCTTACTAACTCGTCACGTACGCAAGTTGTAACGTCTAACCCTTCAACACTACGTATTAGAAAAAAAATTTACTATTTCTCAAAAAGAAAACGTTAGCAAAAGGTAGTAAAAATGTTAAGAAGACAGCAAATGGTGCACTTATTACTTTTCTAGAACTTCTTTAAGGTGTTCAACTTTGTATCGTTCATGCAAATAATTCAAATAAAAGCGTTTTACCGAAAATGGTACAACGCATCTCTGAACAGAAAATGAGCACTTTGAAAGACTGCGCTCATGGTAGAAAGAAGAATGACAAAAAACTTACCACAGCGTCCAGGCTGGCGACGTACAGTGATTTGCAAGGCGCGTTGACCATATCGAAGTTAATAGCCTTCTCCTTCACCTCGTAGATTAGCGTGCCCAGCTCGAATGACAGGCCCACCTTAACGGCGGTTTTGAACCGCTTGTCTGCCGTCATCAATCTTGAAACAGTAAACTGCGCCCAGAAATTGCAGCCGAATAGAAAAACGTTTGTGACGTTTCACTACGTGAACTTACTCTACACACGCACACCAATGAGAGCTTTCCTCTTATTATTTTTTTACTTAATTTTTTTCATTTTAGCATCACCGCAACAGGTGATAACGAAGAAAAAAAAACAACGGCACAGGTCCTTGCTTGGAAAAAATTTATTGAAAAGAACACATTTTTTTACTAAACGTCACGTGCATATCAAAGAAAAAAATGAAATGAGAAAAAACCTTAACATGTACACGGCATAATACCTTATGCCATGTGACGCCTGAAGATAAGCCAGTTTGCTCTGCGACAATGATACTAAATGGTGCCTAATGCTCAGATCTTTTTAATTAATGCGGATAAGCCTCATTGATTTCTTTCATGAGTGGGTTATTTAGATGCTGAATGATTGCGGAACCGGCAAAGCATGGCTTATAACATGCACCACAGCGCGCTCCGATGAAGAACAATTTCTATTCTGCTAAACATTATTTTATTATTTAGCCTAAATTAAGAACTGAGCCTTTTTGAAAGTGTTCAGAAGAAGCCTGAGAGTTGTATAGTGGAAACCGATGAAGCACATTTGAGCAGCTGTGTCTGCGCATTCACGCAAACCAGACATTTTGTTGTGAAGAACAAGATGTCACTTAAAGGCGGTAGACGACGCACATAGACAGGTTATTTCATTCCCTAATAGTAAAAAATACAACAAAAACTTGGGTGTGATAGCTTTTAAGGTATTTTCTTCCAATGGTCATTTGAATGGGATACGTACCATGGGTTCAACACGTATAAACTTTGGTGATTGTGAGTTTTGTCCCCCCCCCCTCGAAAATTGAGTAAAAATTGTTCTTCGGTGTCGAACTATGTTCTAACCTGAGTCACTTTCAAGGCACATAATACTGGAACCCAAGTCGTAATTGGCACTAACAGAGCGTGCAGCACGACTTTGTATGAGCTCCAGTTCAAGAATTAGAGTTAGATTTTGCATATCCTGTACTCTTCATGCATATTCAATGCTTGATCATACATAAGTGACATACAAAGCTTCTTGAAGACTCTTGGAGCCAGGCTTGATACTCCTTTTAATGAAATTTAACATAATATTGGTTCTATCGATTGTGTAAACTATATGCGCATTCCAAGGTAAATCGGTAGACTAGTGGGCAGTGAAGTATTTGAAGAGTTCAACAAGGCCAACATGTGCTGGTGACAAGCTGGGACAATGGTTTGCGTTTCTTGAAGAAAACTAAGGAGCGAATACCTATTTACATTCAAACGTATTTATTATTATTTTCCACCTACGTCACCACAGTACTAAGATCACGTGTGTTTAGAAAAATTATACTCACAGACAGTGAACATCAATAACATTTTACCAGATCATTTCAACAGAACGCAAACATACGCAGCCACACAAAACTTTGATGCGAAAAGATTTGTATACATATGTGCAGCCACCAGCATCGTTAACACGAACGCTTCGACACGTGTCCTCTCGTCTGTACATTCCTGTCGATTGCACTCATTTTAACTCATAATCATGTTGTACCCACACGCCAAGTCGTACAGTTTTCCTAGGTTCAAATAATCATCATTATCAGCATAAGCGTCAAGAAAGCCTACTGCTGCGAATGGCGCGTACTGTCTTACGCACGCGTGGTGGGTACTTGATCCATTTCCAAAAGGAATAACTGTAGCTTGGTTGGCATATTGCACGCAATGCAAGATAGTTCAAAACGGCCAATGTTACGTAATGGGGGTGCTAACACCCTCTTTAATGTTGCTGGCGCCTCATGGCGCTTCTGTCCTGCGCAGAAGCCGCAGCAGGGGTCGCAACTTTCGAGTGGTAGGCGGCATTTTGCTCGTAAGCGTTTGTCGCCACCATCATCATCATGGTTAGAACGGTGGCAGTGGTAAGGACGCCTGGTGGAAAGCTTTAATGGCGGCACGCGAGAGAGGAGCGGGTCTCTTTGGCAGGTGCCGGTTGCGCGAACGGTTCTCTCTCGCGGGGGCCCGCGGAGTATGACTTAGCGGGTCGTCTGCCCGGGCCCTTCGTGGTGAGTCAAGCGTTGGCGAAGCCACCCTGTGAGTGTTCTTTTGTTTATTATGTTGTTGAGTGTTTCGTAATGTTGTGTAAGGTTGTTTTTAGCGTGTTGTCACAATTCATGTATATAAATTCGGCTGACGATATTGTCGATCTAAAAGTACTTAAATAAATGTGGGCTGTTTGGGTCGTTCCGACTGCGTCTACTGTGTCCATTCAATCAAAAAGCGTGAGGCTCTCCCAATATCAAGACCCCACACTGGCTGCCCAACGTTGAGCTCTTGGAGCATAGGGTGTCAGTTTTCGCGGTTCGGGATGCTTGTTTTTAGATATGTGGTAGAGTAGACCTAGGGGGACTTGCGCTGCTAGCGCCGGTGGTGTGCTTTGTTGAGAGCAAGGAGATCACTTGTTGTGACGTGTTTGAACTTGTAGGCACGTTGAGTTTTTTTTTTCCTGCTCAGAAGTGTTTTTTTATTGTGATTAGTTTTGAAGAACGTTGTTCAGTTGGGACGAGATCCATGCAGTCTGCATCCTGGGGTGAGCAAAGCTTAGAACACATGTACTATAGGCTAAGTCCTAAGCGAGTGAGTAGGGGAGCCTTGTGGGTGGTCTTAATTTTTTTAAATAGCTTCTTGTATCTCTTTTGCGCTCAGAGAGTCAGGCGTCGTTACTGTCTTGTCTTCCGGTTCGATGCCGGGGCGTCGTGACACCGTCCGGGACGGTGGGCGTCGATAGCTCGGTGAGCTGCTGTGTGGGTCGAACGAGTAGGGCTACCTTACTGGGTGAGTGTCTCCTTGCGGCTGCCTCTTCTGCGCCTAGGCTGGGCGTTGGGTGGATGGCGGTTGTTGTCGAGCGACTCATTAGGCCAAAGTCTCTGCGCATCCACCTGCTGCACGTGGCACAACTAGGTGGATCGTGGCGTTGAGGCGTCGCACTCTGCTTCTCTCACTTATGTTTTTATCTTGCGATGCACGAGTTTAGAAAGTAACCTTTCTTTTCTTGGAGCTGAGCATCTCGGCCGCCACCGATGTAATTTCTAGAAGCACTTACCATCGTACCACGGGGGTGAGGAGCTCGAAGCTCTCTTCCCTTTGCCCTACTGCATTGTTCCGTGTAGTGCTTTGAGTGTACACAGCGGGAGTGATGTAACCCGCGGCTCACTGTCTTCCGGACGTCGTCTTCGCCGTTGGCTAGAAATGTGAGATTGGGCGATGGACATGCCTGGAACCTGCGCGACTGCCTGCTGTCCGGCGCCCTCGTGTGTGCTAGTCGCAACCAGAAGACGCGTTCTTCGGCCCGACGGCAACGTTGCTGTTGCAAGACTGGTACTGGGGTGAAGTCGTCGAGCCGGACAGTGCAGCAGTGTCGACCGGTGGCGGTGTGGTGGTGCAAGGACATTCTTTAGGGACGTGTGTTGTCATCTTTTGTTAAAGCTTTTAGCAGATTTCTTTGTTCGTTTCGGGATATGGTTTGAAATAGGGTAGGGAGATGTGTGGGTGCTAACACCCCTTGTAGAGTTGTTTGTGCCTCTTGGCAGGTCTCGCGAGGCCGCAGTCCGGGGTCACAACTACCGGGTGGTAGGTGGCGTTGTGCTCGTGAGCGTTTATCACCACCATCATCATCATGGTTAGAACGGTGGCGCTGGCAGTGATGCCTGGTGGAAAGCCTTAGTGGCGGCACGGAAGAGACGAGCGCGTCTCTTTGGAGGGTGGCGGTTGGCGCGAACTGTTCTCCCTCGTGTGGGCCCGCGGAGTAAGGCAGCGCGGGTCGCCTGCCGCGGGCCCTCGTGGTGAGTCAAGCATTGGCGAAGCCACCTTGTGTGTGTTTTTGTGTTTATCATGTTGTTGAGTGTTGCGTAATATTCTATACGGCCGCTTTTAGCGTATTGAGCACAATTTAAGTGTAATATTTTGGCTGACGATGTTGATGACCTAAAAGTAGGTAAATAAATGTGGCCTCTTAGGTTTGTCCCGACTGAATCTACTGTGTTCGTTCACTTCAAGAGCATGCAGCTCTCGCAACATCGAGACCCCACAACCTGAAAAGACGTTCTTTTCGTTGTGGCCCGGTTAGATTGTTCTACGGTAAGCGAAGCAAGGCTAAATGGCCTACGCTCCTACAACCAACTCCGAATCATTATCTGAATATACTGCCCAGATAAAAAAAACTGTGAACATAACAGGCGCCATGTATGCATCGTCAGAAGGGAACTATGCACATAAAAGACGCAATGTATGCGTGGTCATCAAACCAGATTCTAGTCAGTCAGGTAAGGCGATAGAGGTTTTTCCCACTGTCTTGTTTCCACATCCAATTCACGATAGCTTCTCCATTTCTAATTAAGCTTTCGGTGCTTCCAATACAAGTTTCTTCTTTTTTGTGTTGTTTTCACTGCGATAATAATAATATTATTTTGATTGTTCACTGTTCATTAGAGCTCCATAAATTTTCCTCTCTATTGCCTTTCGGTTTGATCATAGCATTGTATATTATCTATAACTCGCATATTTCTAGTTATTGCACATGTTGAGTATTATAAGTACATGAGAATTTTTATCGTAATTATCATATCCATTTTCTATTATAACGCTTAAATGTATTTGTTCCTATATTTATTTTTATATAATTTTAGTTAAAAAATTCTTCTATACTTCTACTGTAACGTTCTCAATTAATAGTAGCAGTAATGCAAATACATAAATACTGTGAAAACGATGCGCACTGAATCCCATTACGCTTTCGCATTCTACTCTTACAGGCGAAGCTCAAGCACCCCTCAGGTTTTTTTGGCACTTTTTTCTGATGGATATAAGTATCGTCTCAACAGGGTTGCATAATTTCCGGGGGCACTGCATAGCTCATGGCGCATGCTTACTCACAATGTCGGGGGCCCGGCCAGCTTGCTTTCGAGCCCCGGCGATGTACTTCGATTTGTTGAAGATAGACGGTGGGTGACTGAAGCATTCGCTCGGTTCCTCGATCCATCCCACCGAGCTGTAGGCAATGACCGTGTCCGCCACGGAATTCCTGCATTTGAGCGAAACACGCTTTTTAACGGTTTATGGGGGAGGATGGGGTGGGGGATAAATATTTGCTGTCAAAGAGAACAAATCATCTACACTGATGTGCTACAAAAAAAACACGCAAATACCAAGCATCCGGAAGGAAGTTGACTGTTCAATTAGCACAACGTTACTAAATTATGCTTAATATAAGTAGAGGTGATGTGTGTGCAGACATATGTTGAACACTCACATTTTTTTCTATGTAACCAGTCATTTACATGGCGTAACGATGCCAACCGCAACAAGTGTTAGCAACATTAAAAGCAGTAAGCTGCACATGTAACGCTTGTGCTCGTGAGGATGGTAGCCGTCGACACGGCAACATGAACTAACCACAGTGGACGGTTCTTAAATACAAGTGACATTAACCCGACGTGACGTCTGAACGCTAAGAGTACACACCATATTGGACCTATGCAACTATGCTTCTTTGCACAGAGGGCGGCAGCAGGGTGGCGTTTCGGAGGCATGGCCAAGCCAAATGCTGTCGCAGCACACTTGAGGAGTCCGCTCAAAAACAGTGAGCAGGGAATATTCAAAATGTACCACACCATCTGTCGACCATCCAGAAAGCTCGGTCCACGACATCTTTCTTGTTGGGCACGAAAACGAAACCAGTCTCATAACGCAGCCTTCTAGGTGTTATTTACTGATTATTTGTTTTCGCTATGCGATAACTTAACAATTTTTCGTGGGATGTTGGAGCAACAGTGGAGCCCTTGCAGTGCCGTGAACATGGAAACAGCAAACTTTAAATCGTTTTTTATCAGTTACATGAACGAATAAGAAGAATATATCAAGGCGAACTGGTTTTCGTAAAAAAAAATGGCCACTGTGTGTCGGCTCGGATATGACCAGTGCACACACAGCTCTTGGACACCTGGTCTTACTTTTCTGGGATATTTAGTCACTCGTCTGCAGCAACGGTCACCTACAATAGTCGCTCGCCTACAATAAAAGTCCCTCGCGCGTCGACCATTATTGACAACCATTACCTTGGCGATGTTGCAGATCGACAAAAGCAAGGACCTACCTATATCTACCCACCAGTGCCACAGATGCTGCTGCAGGTGCGTGCGCACTAAATCAGTGCTGCCACTAGAGACTTGATCGCAAACATCCAATCGCTTTGCAAGCATCACAAGGCAGTGTGTACTAAAATACCTTGTTCTCACACCGTTTCTCCTGTTCGCTCTATCCCTTCACTTTGATTTTCTTTCGCTTCCTGCGGTCAACGTGCGCTGCGAACACTGAGTGAGTTCGGAAGCCGTATTGTAGATACGGCTGTTTCTTCGCTAGGTCTAAGTGGTTGCCATTGACGCTTTATGCGAAGGTAGCGGGTTCAGCCCTAACAGTTGCAAGTTATCTTTTCTTCCACTTACTTTTTCACATTTACACTGCAATTACTTCTAACAACACGTCTATTCTCTCCTTGGCATCATTATCTGTTAGTTGCCCTTAATATTGTGTCTCCAACACCGAGATTCACACTACTGCAATACACAAAACTATAGAACTAGTGCCTACTGGAGCGGCGAAGCGTGGCCCTTCATCGAGCATGGATATGATAAAGCGTACATGGATATGCCTTTCGTTCACTCTTTAGGCTCCGTAGGACCTGCCGTCCCATGATTGAAGTCTTGAACAGTCCGCTTTCATTACACTTAAATTATTAGCCTGGCCAGTTCATATTAGCTCAAGAGGTGCCCAGCGAGTAATTTCTTCGTCCAAAATTATCCACAACACAACAATGAGCAAAAGCACAAGTGTGCACGAACCGGAAAGTATGAAGACTACACTCGGCAACAGTTGTCCTTGACACTGTAAAAGATACACAACCGAAGTGCTTGCCCGCTACGGACCCGAGAAATAGCAGCTAAAGGAGCCGCGCAACCTTGTGAAATGTATTCAATAAAGAAACTTGCTGTCTCACGAAGTTACCACCGCAAAAATACCAGAAGCCGCCCTAGCAGACTTCAATGACTGATCGCACGCTGCCATTTGCATTCTCTCCTCTCGACCCCACGCAAGCACTCAAAGCTAAGCAGCCAGAGATCGCACGGGAAAAAAAAATACGTCACACGTGCCTTGGGACCTTAAACATTTTCTTTTATTTTCAGTACGATACCAGACGCACGCGCGGTCAAGTCACGGCCTTCCACTGCGAGCCCGGTAACAATCCAGTGCGCCATGCTCAAATCAGCTGGTGGCCAATACAATGGCTGTGGCCTGTCATTTCTGAGCTTACTCCGTGATTTGCCGAGGGAAGAGAAATACATTTTTTAGCTGACTTTCAGAATTTATTGCGCCTTCGGGGTCTCACACTGCACTATAGTATTTGGCTCGCAGGATTTCGAGAACGTCGACTATCGATCGGCCGAGATTTTCCTGGCCACGTTCAAAAAGAGTTGCAGGGCCCTTTTAAGTTTAATGAAAATTTTCTCATTATCCTTCCGGCAAAAAATGCTACTTCGTTTATTACGAGAGTCACACCGTTGCTGTAAGGCGGAAGTCAAATACAGTTATTGCTCGATTTGCAATAGTGTGTTCTTTTTGTTTCCCTTTCTGAGACAGCAACACCTTTTCAGGTCACCCATTTTACAAAACCAACAAGGCAATCATGACGTAGTGGGTCAGTGTGCGACTGTAAATACGCTCTTTGAGTCTCCAAGAAAAATATACTCGTAGTTTACACTACAATATTGCCACCAGCACGTAGTGGGTCGACAGCAAGAGCGGCTCTCAATCTGGAGGAAAAAAAAGATCGCGTGCCTTCTTCTCTGCTCGAGAGCCAGCCACGACTGACGCATCGTCCTAGAGCTAGCTACCCGGTCATTCAATAAATCCCCCAGTACTTGTGACTCATCGTGACAAACTGGTGGAAGGTGCTGGGTAGTCTCACGGGTGCTGCAGACCCCCCCAGAAAGCCGTAATACGAGTCCAGTGCCAGTCAATACTCCCGTGCATCGGACCAGCCGCCGAATCAGGGGATTGCCTCCAGAAGTCAACGATACTGCTCCCATCACGTCAACAAACATGACCAGCTTTTCGGTACAAACCTTGCCAAGCGGCACGGCAAGCACGTCGTCGAACCGCTATACGTTGGAAAACCCACGGGCACCGACGAAGTTCCATGGTACGGAGCGCCAAGACGATGAGGACTGGTTGGCGGACTTCGAGCGCGTAGCCAACTTGAATCAGTGGGACGACGCGGCGAAACTGGATCGTGTCTACTTCTATCTCGAAGACGGGGCTCGCACGTGGTATCAAAATCGAGAGGAGCAGCTGACGACGTGGCCCGAATTCTCTCGTAGACTTCTGCAGACATATGCCAGCGCTGACCGCCAAGAAAGAGCTGAACGAGCTATTCTTGCCCGCGTCCAGTCGCCAAACGAAACTGTGACCGCGTACGTCGAAGACATGACGCGTCTCTTCCGATGGGCAGATTCAAGAATGACGGAGGACAAGAAGTTGCGTCACTTGATGCGCGGTGTCAAGGACCAGCTTTTCGCCGGCCTCGAGCGAAGCCCTCCGAAGACGGTCGCGGAGGTCTTGCCTGAAGCCGTGACAATGTGAAAATTGCTGCAGCAGCGATCAAACTTATACGACAGGCAAGTCAGCGGCATGTCCACTGCTGACATTTTCGCCGCCGCTGGAACCAGCAATGACTCCTTACGTGAACTCATCCGTAATATCGTACGTGAAGAGTTGCAAAAGGCTGGTGCAACACCTCATCCTACGGTTAGCTCTATTGCAACTGTGATCAAGGATGAGCTGCACTAGGCCCTCCGGGACACCTTGCCTCCTGATACAGCTGCGTCAGCTCCTGCCGAATACCACCGTGGGACAACCTACGCGGAAGCCTTGAAACGCCCTGCTGCATCGCCGCCATTGTTCGTTCATCCTTTCCCTGCAGTTTCACTCGAGTCAGCACAGCACATACCATACTACGAAGGCACGTACACGCCACCGCCCCTGCCCTTTGTCCGTGGTGCTTCTGTCGCCCATCGTTCGGTGCAACCGGTCCAGTACATCGACGGCCGCCACTCGTCTCCTCGGAAGTCTGATGTCTGGCGCACACCCGATCATCGGCCTCTATGCTTTCACTGCGGAGAAGCTGATCACTTGTACCGCCAGTGCCCTTATCGCCGTCTTATCGCAGTGCCCTTATCGCAGTGCCCTTATCGACGACCTCCCAGCCCCCGCCGGGAAAACTAGCCGAAGCGACCTCTGGGGGCGGGGTCGTGCACGTCGAAGCGCTGAAGACCTCCTATTGACGCAGAACCGTACAGAAACTGGTCCGACATCACCTGCTGCTGCAAAGGATAGCCGGCTTTCACTCGACATAGCAGTAACAATTGATGGTTGTGTAGTTAATGCGTTAGTGGACACCGGCGCAGACTATTCCAGACTGAGCGGGAAACTGACAACGCAGCTGAAGAAAGTAATCACACCGTGGCATAATTCGCAGATTCGGACAGCTGGTGGCCATGTCGTTACTCCACTGGGCACCTGCACAACTAGAGTACAGATTCAAGGGTACACATTCGTAGCAAGCTGCCTTGTTCTACGTGAATGCTCCCGTGACGTCATTCTGGGAGTTGATTTTCTACAGGAAAATAGAGCTATCATTGTCTGCAAGAGCACCGTGTCACGTTCTCAGCCTAGCGAGCAATCAACGTGCAGGATGACGGAATGCGTGTCGACGTACTCCGTATTTCTGAACAGAGCGTGACGCTTCCTCCCCGAGCCAGTGTTCTACTCGACGTAACATGCTGTGGTTTGAGCGATGGCGATGTGGTGGCCGAGACAAATTTAGAACACCTCCTGCAGCAAGGCATATGTGTAGCGAGAAGTCTAATAGACGTTCGTGACGGCCGATCTGAATTGCTCGTTACCTACTTTAGCAACGAGCATCGACACCTTTTCCTTGGCACTTCGATAGCGTTTGCCCACGAAGTAGCAAACATAACCAACTGTCTCACGTCAGAAATAGTGGATAACGATGACACATCAATGAGCAACATTGACGTCAATCCTAATCTGTCCACCGATAACCAGACTGCGCTGCGAGCGCTCTTGTTCGAGTACAGGTCTTGCTTCGCAACTTGCTCAAAGATCCGCCAGACGTCCATCACTCAACACACGATCATCACGTATGAGGACGCACGCCCAATACACCAGCACCCCTACCGCGTGTCGGCTAAAGAACGTGAAGCGATACGTACGCAAGCTCGCGAGATGCTTAACGATGGCGTTATCGAACCATCCAACAGCCCGTGGTCATCTCCAGTCATGCTTGTCAAAAAGAAAGACGGGTCGCTACGCTTCTGCGTCGATTACCGTAAGTTTAACAGCGTGACCAAAAAGGATGTGTACCCGCTACCGCATATCGACGATTCGCTAGATAGACTTCGTCGTGCCCATTATTTCACTTCTCTCGATCTCAAAAGCGGGTACTGGCAAATTGAGGTAGATCAGCGAGACCGCGAAAAGACAGCCTTCGTGACTCCAGACGGCCTATACCAATTTCGAGTACTCCCTTTCGGCTTGTGTTCAGCGCCGGCAACTTTCCAGCGAATGATGGACGCTGTCCTTACAGGGCTGAAGTGGCAGACTTGTCTTGTCTACCTTGATGATGTGGTGGTCTTCTCTGCCACGTTCGAGCAGCACCTTCAGCGCCTGCGCAGCGTGCTGGAGGCTATCCGATCGGTGGACCTCACACTAGATTCATAGAAGTGCCACTTAGGCTATAAAGCACTAAAATTTCTTGGACATGTAGTTAGCGCCGAAGGAATCCGTCCCGATCCGGACAAGCTTGCCGCTGTTGCCAAATTACCAGCTCCTGTCGATAAGAAAGCCGTCCGGCGCTTCCTTGGTTTGTGCGCCTACTATTGCCGATTCATTCGTGGCTTTTCACAGATAGCAGAACCTCTGACTCATCTCACAAGGGACGACACGCCGTTTGTCTGGGAAAACGAGCAACAAGCAGCTTTTGATGAGCTGCGACAGCGCATGCAATCAGCGCCCGTTCTCGCTCATTTTGACGATGATGCTGACACGGAGGTTCATACCGACGCTAGTAACATTGGGCTCGGTGCAGTGCTCGTTCAGCGTCAAGAGGACATCGAAAGAGTGATAGCCTACGCTAGCAGCTCTCTATGCCGTGCCGAAGCGAATCATTTCACTACGAAGAAAGAGTGCCTCGCAGTCGTGTGGGCAATCACCAAGTTCCGCCCGTACCTTTATGGTCGTCCCTTCAAGATTGTGACGGAACACCACGCCCTCTGCTGGTTGGCAAGCCTGCGCGACCCATCAGGACGGCTAGCACGGTGGAGCTTGCGGCTGCAGGAATTTGACGTCACCATCGTCCATAAGTCTGGCCGTAAGCATGAAGACGCTGACACACTGTCACGTGCACTCCTTCATGTCGTCAGTCAGGAAGCAGAGGAAGACGAAGGCTTCCTGGGCGCTATTAGCTCATCAGACTTAAGTAAACGGCAGCGGGATGACGCAGAGATTTGTCCGATCATCGATCATTTAGAGGGCCAGGACACAATCATACCACGTCATTTATTCCGCTCGTTGCCGTCGTTCTGCCTTCGAGATGGTGTGCTGTACAAGAAGAACGCTCGTTCGAACAACCGTGCCTACCTCCTGGTGGTTCCTCGAGACATGCAAGACTACGTCCTCTTCGCTTGCCATGACGAACCCACATCCGGTCATCTGGGCTACTCACGGACACTTGCCAGAGTGAGTGAGAGGTACTATTGGCCAGAACTTTCGGCAAGCGTCAAGAAGTACGTCAAGAGCTGTCGGGAATGTCAGCGCCGAAAGCAACCATCTGTTAAGCCAGCTGGTTCGCTTCAGCCCACTGAAGCACCTTGCACGCCATTCGACCAAGTCGGCATGGACATTCTCGGGCCATTTCCCCTGTCTGCGGACAGCAACAAATGGGTGATCGCCGCGACAGACTATTTGACACGCTACGCTGAAACCCAGGCGATCCCACGAGCCACGGCTTGTGAGGTAGCACAATTTTTCATGCGCCACATCGTGTTACGACACGTACTCCTTCCAGTGTAAAACGGACAGAGGGACGGCATTCACGGCGCAGCTTACGGACGAAGTTTTCAAACTGAGCAACACCAGACACCGAAGGACAACTGCGTACCACCCGCAAACCAACGGACTTACCGAGCGACTGAATAAGACCCTCGCAGACATGATCTCAATGTACATCGACGTACAGCTCAAAACATGGGACCGGATCTTACCTTACGTGACCTTCGCGTATAATACCGCCGTGCAAGAGACCACGCGATTCACGCCATTTCGGCTTCTCTACGGCCGTGAAGTGCAGACCATGCTAGACTCTATGCTACCGTGTCAAGACGAAGACGAGTTGGCAACTGACGCCGAAGAATTTGCAGAGCATGCTGAGGAAGCCCGGCAGCTCGCGCGACTGCACATCGGCCAGCAACAGCAGGCAGACGCACGACGCTATAATACCCGCCACAGAGAAGTGTTTTACAGCCCCGGAGATCAAGTTTGGGTGTGGACGCCCGTCCGCCGCCGTGGCCTTAGTGAAAAGTTGCTGAGCCGGTACTTTGGCCCATATAAAGTGTTACGCCGCGTCAGTGACGTGAACTACGAAGTGGTTCCGGACTCAACACCCCATGCACGGAGCAGGACATGGCTGAGGCCGGACATCGTTCTTGTGTTGCGCATGAAACCGTTTATTGCACGTTGCTCGTAACTTTTCCTTTACCGTACAGCATTCTTTGTGTTTTTTGTTTATTTGTGTGAACTTGCTTTCTCGTTCATTGACGTTTCTTATATTGGCATGCTCTTCAATTTTTACTTTTTTTTTTCACGTGCCTATGTAGCAGCATCGCAGTGATACTATGTACTTTTCTTTCCTCTTTTGGGGACTTGTTCTTTTTTCTTTTCGGAAGGGGGGATAATGCCACCAGCACGTAGTGGGTCGACAGCAAGAGCGGCTCTCAATCTGGAGGAAAAAAAAGATCGCGTGCCTTCTTCTCTGCTCGAGAGCCAGCCACGAATGACGCATCGTCCTAGAGCTAGCTACCCGGTCATTCAATAAATCCCCCAGTACTTGTGGCTCATCGTGACAATATACTCTCAACAATAGAAGTGCTCCTTCCGTGCCCATTTTGTCCATACAGTTTTTTAAACGGGTCAACAATGCCAGCTAGCAAAACTAGAATCAGATGCAAGCTGCCGCACTACTCGCGAAGCAACACAAACGGACAAACAGACCTCGCAACCACATTTTTTGCTCCAATGTCAAGATAAGCTTTCGTCAAATACATGCAAATCCATGCACAACACCGCAATCTCATGATGACTGTACGATCATGGCGCCACAGTTCAATACAGTAAGTATTCAAAGAAACTATGGTCACTTCGTTGTCATATCGCGTCACCACAAAGAAACTGCCACCTTCTCAAGCGGTGTCGCGCAGCGATCTTTTACTAGGCATCGCTATCCGGGTACTTCCGGCTGCAATAGGACGTTGTGTGCGTTAACGTGTGTGCGCCCGTTCGCGTGATTGTTTCGTGCAGCATAAAAACAAAAAAGCAGCATGTTTTTATGGTTTTGTTAGCATACAGCGAAGAGCAATTATGTTTCAAGACGTCTCCAAACTCACTCGACGGCCGAAGTGAAGACTTCCTGGAGGGTCTCCCACGCTCTAGGCCCGAGGTAGTTATATATGCCAAATGCTAAAATGGTCTTCCCATAAACGTCGCGGGCTTCTTGAAAGCGCTTCAATATCTGTAAATATGTATTAAAAGCAAAAAGTTAAGATACACTAAGGTGAATTCTTCGAACATTGCGAGAAATTTCACCATTAATTGCGTACAATGATTCCTTCTAAGTTACTCCTTCAATTTAAATTAGTGAGGCTGTCGAGGAGTTAAATTTAACAAAATACTTCGCTGCTGAACAAAAGTCGCAGACGTCAGCAACAATGCACGGGAGTGGTTGGTTTGATCCCGGCTACTGCGGCTGAATTCAGATGGAGGCGAAACGGTAGAAGCCAGTGTAGTCGGATTTCATGGCACGCTAAGGAACTCCAGCTGGTGTAAATTTCTGGAATACTTTGCTGCATGGACCTTAGGCATGCACACAGGGGAAGAAAAGGAAGCCTTTCCCTATATTGACTTCAAAGGAGAGTGTAAAGTCTTCCCGTACATTGACTTTATAGGAATGGGGGCGCTGGGACAAACCTTCGCACCCTCCTTCCTCAACCCACCATGAAGGGAAACCCTGGCCCGCCTGTGGTCGTGACCCGATAAACGTGATTTTAACACCTAATGGCTTTAAACCATTCAAAGTTACTTCCAAATATCTGCAAGCAGAAGGTGAATCGGCACCAATTGAAAAACGGAAATAAGGAAGTTGTCAGGCAGGCTAGAAGGTGTAAAGAACGTTGGCTGTGGTCACGTTGCATCAATTGTTTTCCATAATTTTCACGCGACAACATATTCGGTTTTATTTTTCAATAGACAAATTTGGTTTCACATACACGACGTGCAGATTGCAAAACATTCTTTCGTTTTGTAGTGTCACAAAATAGACACATCCTCAGGGGCCCTAATTACATTTTTAAGCGCTAGTTGCCGTTCTTACTGAATCCTGATATCGCGATGCCGTGTATCTCATGCTCGTAGAATATATCGAGACATGGCCGCTGCGCTGCCTGCCTTTGTTTGTGATGTACAAGTGACCATATTGGATGTTTTGGTGCCTTACGTCATCACAACTGGCCATCAAGTAACTAGAATATACACTGTTGCCTGAAATCCCACTTTTGTCAACTACAGTAGGCACGCCATACAGAAAATTGTTTTTAATTCAAAATGAAATATGTTAGCATTCAGTGAGCTTCACACTTTTTTTTTATTGATATGATATATAAGGAGATGTTGGCGCACCATTATGGCGTGAGCTTCACACTTGCTAGGAGAGCTATGCATACAGGACTTTCGTAATGACGGAGTAGACACAGATTCAAAAAATGTTGTCTGTATAGAACATACATTTTCCTTAAGTTAACTAAAGGGGACTCTGGCGTTGCTATCGTTCAGCCACCACGGGAATGATGGGTAGTACACGCACTCGCTTAGTCCTCGTGATTTCGGGTTTTGAATGCACTCGCGGGTCCGTTTATTGCTGTGCTTTGGTTTTACTTCGAACAAAAGGAAGGATCACTGTGAACCTCGCGAGTCAATTCGAATTAGTCTGCCTAAAAAGGTCAAGGAGCTGAAGCGAAACTGATGAACCTTTGATGAAATTATTCTTTTGGCAAAGCGGATTCAGTCCACGCGGAGCCAAATGAAGCCGAAAGAACGAAGATTAATCCATGTACCGCACATCATTCCCATGCTGGCCAAAGCGCCGTGCATTGCATGCCCCATAGACACTAGCGCCAGAGTTCACTCTCGTGTATCTATAGGAGACACTATGATGTAGGCTCATTTACATTTGAGGCTAGCACCTCTCTCGCGACCAAGCTAGTCGCAAAGCGACTGGTCCCGAATGGCCGCTTCGGTCACCAAGTGGCTGCTTTGGAGCAGTTGCTGGCTGCTCGACCTCAGAGTCACACGAGTGCAGTGGCAGACGTCTGCAACAATCAGGTTCGCAGGAAAAAGACGTCAGCCTATTTTACCGGGCAATGGCAATAAACCCAGGAGGTAAATACGTGTGGCGACAGGTATGAGCCAAACACAGGTCAGAACATCGCTCGCCTTGAGTCGCCTTATTTTAGGGCCGCTTTCAAATAGTCGAATGGCCGGCTGAAGTCGCATGTGTAAATTAGCCATAACTCTGAAGAACGACGTACGATAATGCACAAACCAGGAAGGCGGCCTTAGTGTTTCTAGTTATCGCGCTTACTGAGTCACTGATGTACTTACTGTAAGAAGGCGTCTCGCTTTATTGAAGAGATCCTTCAGCTTAGAAGACGTCTCGAGCACATTGAGTATACCGTAATGTCTGACGTTATGCGGATTAAGTTTATACAGCTGCTCTCGCACTTCTGCTTGCAAGTCCACTTCATCGACGTACCTGCGAATGAATCGACCGATTCGAAGTCTGGGCATATCTCACGAAAATATCCACAAAAAAGACAGAACCTTGACACATGACCTTCAAAAACGATACGTATCTCTTGATATCGTGCTGTTTCGACTTCGAATAAATACAACAATGCTTAAATCCCTACAAAACTCAATGGAATACCTTAACGGATTTACCTATGTAGACTCGAAGACGAAAGGTATACCTTTTTTTTAATTCTAAGTTGATGTGTTGCTCTTACTGCGTCACCTCCTGAAAGCGCCTAAAGGTCTGACTACACGCACGCGCTCTAGCGCGTCAGCGCATGACTTTCTGACGCGGCGCCGCGCCTTCTCTCCATATAAAAAGCGCACATAGCTTCGCGTAGTCGCACGTCCTCTCTCTCTCTCTAAAGTGGAGGACGTGGCGCCACGTCGAGAAGCTACACGCTGCCGCGCTTTAACGCGTACGTGTGACCAGGCCTTAACGCGGTGTAGCACCGCTTCCAGGCTCGCGGGACACTTTGCTGGTTTTGCGCGGGCTCCGCGAACGGCCCGCATTTGACCAAGCAAAAATGTCACGTGGTGACGTCCCGAGTTTCGGCCATCTGTGACGTCGTGCTGACGGCATTTGTCGATGTCAACGGGTGTTAAATTTTTGCGTCATTTGTGTTGGCACTGCCTACGGGACCCTCCAATGCGAGACGACGGTGCATTTACTTACCACCGCTCTCACTTTACAAAAAAAAAATTATTGCATAATGAAAAATTTAGCCGGCGTAGGTTCTAAATCAACGACGTCCTACTGCCTCGAAACGGGATTAGCCGACCCCTTAAAATGGTTCTCCACCCTGAATACTCACTTTGCCCAGATGAAGCACACAAATTGGTCCTGTCGTGTGACTATACGTTGGCAAACTCGTTCATGTGTTGACAAGCTCAGACTCAAATAAAGCCGTAAGTCTGGATAGGAGTGAGTGAGATTTTGTTGACATTGAGTCAGGCTCGTAGCTCGGAATTTATTCGGGAGGGGTCCACTACATTGAGGTCCTGAGAAATCCCTATGTTTACTTCTTAATTTGCAAAAAAACCTGCTCCATCCGAACTTCGGAGGGGAGTGGGCGGGATCCTAGGGCATCCCTTTGCTACGGGCCTTATTTGAGTGCGAGTGAGTCTGATTGAGGAAGATGTCTCGCGAGGAAGTACCAGCGAATCTAGTGAAGAGAAGTATCACCAAGTCTGAATTAGTGTGAGCCTTATGCGGAAAATACATTTCGCGAGAGTCTGAGTGAGCGCACCAACTGCTGACCTATGCATGTGACCAATTGAAAACAGGTTGCGAAGTCACATAAGGAAGACTTGGCATCACGTAACAATAACAGGTGATGTGGGGGTTAAAGTAGTGTAAACATACCTTGTACCCGCATTAATTTTACCTATACATATATAGGTTAAAATGGTTTAGCGAAGTTTTCCATGTACGCTGTCAGGATGTCTCTGTGGTAACACCGAAGGAGTGGCCACGGTAAATTATAAAAACGAACTACATGTTGATGGCATAACATTGCTTTGTTTTCATTTTTCATATTCGAGGCACAATTTTTATAGGCCTTTAATATATGGCACTGCATTGAACAGCATAGCGAACTCACCAGTTACAGCACTGCTATAGTTTTTTTGTGTGTGTGCAGCTTTTTCATTGTATTTTTCAGCCTGAAAGGATAATGAAGTACAAAGTTCTATAAATCAACTTTCAGAGATTATTTATACCAAGAGCACTTCATGGTCGCTTATTGTCGTTAAATTCCCTAGAACAGGGGAAAATGAAAGTCACATTTCTACATCTCAATTTCGTCTGACAACTTTTACAAATGATTGGCAGCGTTAAGTCACGAAAGTCCAATTTTTATGCGTTTTTTGACCCCATTGCCTGAATTACCACTTCTGAAACTTGCCATATTTACACTTTCTGGCTATTACGACGCAATGAGTATAACTTTCTTAGCTACGAACCATCACGCAACGAGAAGCTGTCGAATTCTAGCCATCTTACACGTGATAAGCCTCACCTGGTTGCATATGACACTAAATGACAAACAGGCCAACTGCGGGCGTTGCGAAACCACTAAGCATGTGTAATTCAAATGCATTGCTTTGTACTAAAGGTGTGCGACACCTTGTACGGCTGGCTTTTCGAGTTGGAGCAGCATCAGTGTCGAAAACAAAATAACACCACGGTTGTGAATTTAACACTCTTCGTCAGAAAGTACGTGACCTAGAGACGTCAGTGCCAAGGAGAAACTCGTCGACAAGCACAGCGAGCAACGTACCCAGCCTTTGCATGACATTTATCATATTGTTTTCGGATACCAAAACCAAACTGCTAGCCAGCATAGTTTTCACTTTTCCTTTTCGGCAAGCGCACACATTGCGCTCGTCAGTGTGCACTTCTTAATTACTACGCCCTTGTTTGTCTCGCGCTAAGTGTCTAAAACATGAAGTCAAATACCTAGTTGACGAGCTAGAAGCAGGGGATAAAAACTCCCTACACCTCCCATGTATTCGATCTCGGCAGCGCCGCTTATTCTACTGGCGTTAACCGGGCATCCTAGAAATAAATCACGAACATAGACCTTCTTTCGTGACGTCTCTGGGGACGTCCCAAAATAGAGAGAAAAGAAGAAAAATTGATAGGAGGAGGCTTTTCGCGGAAGCCCGTCTTTCCCAGTTCACGTGCGAGCGGAATGCGTTCGTACCTCCTTTCAGGACCTCTGGCCGTCTGGGCAGTGCAGCCATTCGTAAAATTTTGTTAATCTTTTTTTATTTTGTTCGTGTTTTCTGAAGAGGCGAAAGTTGAGCTAAATGATTTCAAAATATGACGAAAGTCGAATGGCACAAATAAAACTAACAAATAAAATGAAAAAGAAACATACGCGTATTGTGAATGTGTCATTCTATAAGGCAGCTTCAACTTACAACTGACATACGGACATAACGAGCAAGCATTGAACCCAGCATATTCGAACCAATTCGAAAATTATCAAGAATCGCGAGTATAGGACACGTCATGTTTCACACACTAACGCTTGTTATGAAGGCGCGGAAAGTTTTCTTGCAGAACTTGAGTAACAAACGAGACTGAAGTTCAAGCACGAAGAGGCTTGAAGGGATCAGAAGTTCTTCGAAAAAAAAAAAAAACGTCGCTAGAAACAGTGTTTCGGCAAGTTGACTTCTCTTTGTCAGAGCAACTGTGTTGCTTTGACGAAGAAAAGTTCACTTGTCAAAACGTTGGCTCAATCGACATTACCTGTATTAATTTTTAGTAGCATTTAGTTCATCATATGTATTTCACAAACTTTCAAACCGCGGCTACAAGAATTTTGTGTGCAGGAAGCAGCCTATATTTACTTCACGTCATTTGAAATCCACGCCAAAAGTGAGGAGCCCTACCAACTCGAACTAGAGTCTTTCAATAAATGCATTTTACTGACCGGAGCTTGGCTGCCAGCTTCACCAATTAGTCAAGTGACACTGCACTTCTGTCAGTTCTGTTAGGCTTGCAGAAAACTGGGTTTACTCATATGTACTCGTGTAAAATCAATACCTGCTCAAATAATGGGTCCTGGCTCTTGTGCTCACCCGTTGCCTTTAGGAAATGTTAAAAAACCTTTGCGGAACTAGAAATCTCTGGTTTCGGGCACACCGCAGAGCCGCGGAAAACGTGTCTTGCCCGATTAAGCGATTTTCGACGAATGCATAGTTGACCTTTTCGGCGTAGCTCATTGCGGCTTCCGTTCACTGCCCGCCACAATCTGCTGCCTTTATCTTTCCCGTAGTTGACGCACAAACCGAGCGAGATAACTGAGCACGATCCAGATTCAAATATCGCTGAGCGAGGGGTGAGAAGGAGAGGAGGCAAGCGACACGAACACAAGTCAATCACTTGCCGCGCTTCGCCCGATTTAAAATTCGCAAAATAAGGAGTAAGAAAAGGCGTATAAACGAAAGAGAAGTTCTTTAGGGGTATGCAATTTCCTTTCAACATCAACCTTATTTTGTTCAACCGGATCTTAGGATGGCCGGAACTCGGTACGAGCGTGCATGTTCCTTTGAAACCAAAACACGCGATTGGCTTCCAGGGCCTGCTAGAAGTATGTAGTGTCGATGCCTTCTTAAGGCACTCGCACGTTTTTTTTTTTGTTGTTGTTGCTCACATTACAGGGATGAAAAAAAATGAATTTCCCGCGACGTCATACTGAGTTCAGGAAAAGAAACAAGATACTTGGCTCCCTGTGCAATACCCTTGTTCCCCTTTTCTTTGTTTGTTCGCAGTTATTTGAGAGATATGATGTAACGTTTCTTTCTCTAGCCCTAAAAAGCGCACGGCTCAGCGTTGGAGAAGAGAAGTAGGAAATAAAAGGAATAGCAGAAGAAAGATAGAAGGATAAGCAACAAAGGTGTCATTCATTCGAAAGGGAGACCGATGGGAAGGACGAAAAGGAGAAACATTTATTGACCCATATACTCGTAAGCTTTTGTTTAGCGTGCCATAGTGCACTGCTAATCAGGCATCCAGGTGACCTTGATCCCTAGCGGCTTCTTCTGCCTGCTCCACGACTGGCACTTGTGTTTCCGGGTAGCAGCTCAGCAGCTTGGTCTCCCACTGCTGAGGCGTAATGATATGTGTAAACTGAGGATTATTCAAGTATATTTGCTAGTGTTTGTAACCGAGTACGATACATGTATTTTGCCAATATTTTAACCAAGCATGATTTTGGCACTTTTGCTACTGCTGCAGCCGAGTGTTATTCGAGTATTTTCGTTAGGTGTGTGACCGAATATGGTTTGAATACTTTTTTATCCTGTTTTAATCGATTGAAACTGCTCAAGAACAGGGCCTCGGCGCGCCGCATGCCACGTCCAGGGACATTCCTCTTGCGGGACAGTCTATGAGAACCTCTAACAGGCTCCCGTACAGTGAAGAACGCTAACACTACGCCCACGAGGCCTCCAAGCTATGCGTTCGCTATTCTACAGCTTTCTTGTCTCTCGGGAACTCCCCGTTGGTAATCTTCAGTCCCTTCTTATATCCTCTTCCTGACACGTGGAACATGCACACTGCTGTCGGGTCATGCCCCGTATAGTGGTCAGTAATAGCGAGAGTGTTTATTGGTGGCAATTCCCATCTATGTTCAAACAGAGCATTATTCGAATATTTTGCTAATGTTGTAACCGAGTATGATTCGTGTACTTTTGCCTATGTCTTGACTGAGTGTAATCATGAACCGAACCCTTACGTAAGTCGCCCGATATCGGTGCTTCGAAAACCAACTCACCGCACGTCGAATCCTACGCCGCCGACAGTTTTACGGAATGCCTTGACGGCGGCCTTGAACATGTTCCAGCTTAGGGAGATCTTGACGGGAGTCAGCACGCTTTCGATAACCATTAAGTTGGTGTAGTAGACGTGATGACAGAGACCGTCTGTTGGCACCATCTGCTGGAAGACGGCGGTGTCGCTGACAGTGCAGATCAGCAGACTAACTCCGACTGCAAACGTGGGCGACAAGAAATGGATGAAGACAACTTAAACAACAGCAAAAACAAAACAAAATGGCAAAACCAGCACTAGTAGCGCCAGGCTTCAAACCAATGAACACACTGTGGTATTGGGCTACTCGAGGTTTCACGAATGAAAAACTGGTCTATGGCTACTGCGCAAAACGAAAGAGGAGAAACGAAACGAAGTGGACAATACAAGCGCAATACACAACACAGACTTGTATTCTGGACTTGTAATTCAAAGTACGAACTTGCGCTTGTATTGTCCACTTTGTTTCGCGTATCCTCTCTAACGTCGTGTTTCGCAGTAACTATAGCGCACTTTGTTATTCATCTTCAAACCAGTTTTCTACTCGTCCCTCTAAAATGCTAGTGAAAGCTCATTGCTTCTCAACTTTGGCACGAGTTCCTGTTACAAGTTGGTTTACGTGAAAAAAACTCCTCGCAGTCACATTTTCAAAACAAAAAACCTAACGTGTCATCACGCTACATTTAGCTTTTCAATGAAAATATAATGTAGAATCAACCTCAGGCGAATTGAAGAAACCAAATTAAAGCTCTCATCTAGCTATATATTATACGAACTTGACATGTTTTACAGCTTTTTATGGTTAAATTAAAAAAATAGAAATAAATGCTGTTAGACAAATGTTTTTATACATCACTGGCCATAGCGAAAAGACAAGACATAGCTTCTGCTTTCGTATATGTGTATTAAGAGTCCAACATAAGTCACACTTTTCGAGTCAGCAGCCAGTCCGTACACCGTGCTTCAGTTATTCAAATAGGTATGTGCACAGGTGCACTAATTTAACTAAATTTCTTTCGAAAGAAGCTGCTTCGATAGGAACAACACTTAAGCATTTGATGAGCGCACATGCCTTCAACATGAGTTCAAAAAGCTGTCCAGTGTACACATTTGCAACTTGATAAAATGCCGTGTTCGTAGTCAGTGAGCATATTTTCGTATAATTCCAAATAAGGGACTTCGAGCTTTCAGGCTTAACAGCCCCTCCCTTTGCTCTTTAGGCTATTTTTAAGCAAGGCTTGGCTGGTAGGCTGAGAAAGGCCGCCATGATCCGCTAATCATTCAGGTCTGAGACCATCAGTGCGAAGTTGCTCTTCTTGGTGCTCGCATACAATAAAGACATCTGTGAGATACAACTTATACGACCGACAGACTCAAAACGGAGCTGTTTGCGCTGCGCGTATTATTCGGGCTGTCGTTTTTGAACCAAATTTCGTTTTCCTCGCGTCATCATGGTCGCTGAAGCGGTGGGAGTCAGCCGAACAGCGTTCTTAGTGTATACGCTTCTCTTTTACTGACAAACACGTCATTTTTTATTTCATAAGTGGGGTTTAACTTTCCAAAACCACCATACGATTATGAGAGACGCCGTAGTGGAGGGCTCCAGAGATTTCGACCACTTGGGGTTCTTTAACGTGCACCCAAATCTGAGCACATGGGCCTACAGCATTTCCGCCTCTATCGAAAATGCAGCCGCTGCAGCCCGGATTCGATCCCGCGACCAGCGGGTCAGCAGCCGAGTACCTTAGCCACTAGACCACCGCGGAGGGGCAAACACCTCATTTTAGTAAAGCTGTCAGAAGAAGCAGATCGAACCTGTTCCTATTCCGTAATTTTTATAGTGAAAGTGTACATGATGTGAAATTATGATTCAACCGACGACGAAAAAAAGCGCCGAATGAACGGGGACAGAAGAAGAAGACACGCCACGAAGCTCTTCTTGTATAAAGTGTTGATGCGGTTTTCTGGGCGCGCACTAAACTTCGAATAAACAGCGCTATATAACGCGACAAAAAAGGAAGGGGCAGGACCAAGTCCTGACAAGAAGGTGTTAAATGCGAAGCATTTCTTAGCGAGCTCCCACGACATAGAGGCTATCTATCTATCTATCTATCTATCTATCTATCTATCTATCTATCTATCTATCTATCTATCTATCTATCTATCTGTCATCTATCTATCTATCTATCTATCTATCTAACTATCTATCTGGCCGCCTACGAATTTAAGGTCTTCTGCAGGTTTCAAAAATGTCATCAATACCGATATCGATATTGCAGAAGATGTCTGTATGGCGAGTATAAATGACCAGTCATAACATGAAAATTATGACATCTATGCCATGATATAAACTTCATGGTCTTGCTGCTCTTGCGGTGGTTTCGTTCACCTGACATGTTGGAAAACTGGTATAGTATGACATGACTGCTTGGCGAGCATAAGTGACAGACCCTAACGTGGAAATTATCACATGCATGTCATGTAAATCATGATTACTCGCCACGCTCATGGTGTGATAGCAGTCGTATAGTTAACCACAGATATAGTATATTTGGTATTACGGAGCGTGAATGAATGAGGAAGGTATATGACTGGTGCAAACATGATAATCATGACATGCATGTCATGTAAGAATATGACTACATGCCAAGCTCATGATGCACTCGCGGCCGTTCCGCTAGCTTCGAATGTGCCAAATTTTGTATTACGTGACTCCAACGGACGACGAAGGTAAATGAGAAGTCCAATCATGGTAATTACGATATGCGTGTTATTTAAAACATGACTACATGCTACGCTCAAAATGCGCTCGTGGTCGTTTCGCTATTCCCATATAGTAAATTTGGTGTTACTTGACGTCAATAGATCACGAAGGCATATGGCTGGTACAAACGTTATAATCATGACATGCGTGTCATGTAAGAACATGACATGCCACGCTCATAATGCGCTCGCGTCCGCTTCGCTAGCTCCACATATACAAAATTTGGTATTACACTACACGAAAGAATTACAAAGGTAAATAAAACGTTCAAACATGATAAAAATGACATGCATGTTATGTAAAACATGAACACATGCTACGCTGATAGCGCTCTTGCAGCCGTTTCGCTCCCTGCATATACACCAAATTTGGTATCACATCACGGGAATAGACGACAAAAAGAAATGGCACGTCAGAACATGCTACTTATAGTATGCGTTTCATGTAAAACATGACTACATGCTACGCTCTTAGCGTGCTCGCGTCCGTTTTACTAGCTTCACATACACTAGATATGGTATCACGTGACGAGAATAGACGATGAATGTAAATGGCAAGTTTTTAGGGGCGAAAAAGGGAAGTTTATTGTACACTTAACTTGTACGTACACAAACGAAACATCGAAAACAAGTAAAGACAGTGTATACATCTTACAAATGTGCACTAAAATCGAATTGATCACTGAGTATCCAATTGTTACATGGGAAAGAAGAATTAAAAAGAATCATGTTAATCACATTTAACAGGATAACACTTATGCATGCGTACTAGAGTGGGCGCATGGCTAGTACGGGTCAACTGGAAACTTCAGCTGTCCCTCTCTTACTTTGAAGAAACGTGTGTGCCATCATCGAAGGAAGGCCTCTTCGCCGTGCGTTTCCAGCTGCTGATCTAGGTAATTCCACACAATGAGCTGAATTTTCTGTAGTGCGGGATAGGCGCCTCTATGCGCCTTGTGCCGTACTCCTGCTAAACAGCGTCGCCACCACAGTTCGTAGAAGGTTACTGTAAAGACCAGTCTTGCAAACAGCCCACGTTCTGTTCCATTGCGCGCCGTGCGAAAGCCAAAGAGGCGTTGTACCATGTGCCAGACGCCCCTCGCCACCAAGCACTGAAAGAGAGCATGTTGGGTCGTCTCTCTTTTGCCACAGTTTCGGCAGCGGTCATTTGGAACAACTCCCCAATGTGCTAACCGGTCGTGCGTAGGCAATGCCCTCTATCTTCTCAACCAATCCAATTCGCGCACCTGATTAGGTACGCGATTGCGACGCCACAGTTTCCATTTTCTCGTGGAGGATGCTGCTTCTTCCTCTTTGCTCAGTGTGCTACTTGTCACCATTTCGCTTATTTCTTGTGATGAAACATCTTCCAGATTGCATGAACCTATTGAATCCACTGTTCGTTTTAAGCTTCTGGTAGCTCTGTAAAACTTAAGCGTAATTTCTGTTCGTCGTCCGATGTACGGGTTGGCCGTGAAAGTACCTTTTAGTGTACTGCTCCAGTACATCATGAGCCTGTACTCGGGGTAGTTGCTGTCATTGAACAGCTTCTGTGTTGTTTTTGCAGCCAGTGCTCTCGTGAACGTTGCTATATCTGGGAGGCTCAAGCCTCCACGGTTTGTGGGAAGCTGTAAAAATTTCCTACGTACCTTTGCTGGTTTTCCTCCCCAGAGGAAGGTCCCCGCCATAGCGGCGAGGCGTCCTGCAACCCCGCGAGGTAGCAGGGTGATGTGTGCTATGTAAAACGCAAAAGTGCAGGCCTGTAACTTAATGACTTTTGCTTTTGCCGTTAGTGACAGGTTAAAATGAGTGGCTGCTGCTAGGACATCGGTAGATCTCCTAAGCACGTCATCCCAGGTCTTTTTTGATACATCTTCTGCTTCAAAGTAAACGCCTAACACCTTAACAGCTTGAACGTATTCTAAGTCTCCTGGCAATAGTTTTCTGAAGCCTCCAAAGCGCAATGCCTTACATTTGGTGGTGTTTAAAAGAGCACCAGGCAGATAGGAATACTCAGCAAAAATGTCAAGAAATGTACTATAGCTAGACAAGTTACGAAAAAATACCGAAATATCATACGCGTATGCGACAATTTTGAAGGTTTCCTTGCCTGGCATCGGGAAACCCACTATGCGCTCGCAGTTTGCAACCTTTCTAATCAAAGGCTCTAGAGACAAAATAAATAATACCGGAGACAACGGACAGCCTTTCCTCACCCCTTTTTGAATTGCAAAGCTTCAGGTCACTTCATTGTTGAAATAAAGACAGCTTGAGAGGTCCTGATAAAGTATTTCTACCAGTCGCACATACTGCTCTGGGAGGCCAAATATGCGCAAAATAGCGAAAAGATACCCTTGTTCAACTCTATCAAATGCTTTGGCCTGATCAAGAGAAATATATACTCCTGAGATTTGTTTTTCTTTGGCATATGCAAAGAGGTATCTGATGATTGTAAGAGGTACGAAGACGGAACGTCCTGGTACTGCACATGACTGCAAGGGGGACACAATCTCTTCCAAGAAAGGCCGCAGACACCGTGATAGCAGCGTGGCTACTAACTTATGGTCTGTGTTTAGAAAGGTAATGGGCCTCCACGCTTTAGGATCTGACGGCTCCATACCCTCTTTCAGTAATAGAATCACCCTTCCTTCGCCGAAGGACTGTGGTTTATGGCCATCACGCAACAAAATATTCACGAGATCAGTGATCGCATCTCACAAGATATCAAAGAAACGCAGATAAAATCCCGTGAGTATTCCGTACGGGCCTGGTGACGTGGACATATTCATTGATTTTAGGGCGTACCATACTCCTTCTTTATCACTTTATGCATATAATACTAAACAGTCTTACAAGCCTAGCGGTGGCAAACCTTCGCAAAAGGCTGAGAGTTTAGCAGTAAACTTGCCCTCCTGTGCGTCATGGTCTGCGGTAAACAGTTTTGCAAAATATTCTCGAAAAACTTTTTGAACTTCATGCGGGTCATTAACAATGGTACCATCCTCTTTCAGTGCCTCGTCGATGTAGCGGGGCTGACGTTGAGGATCTCGGTTTCTTTGCGCATATGTCAAGTTTTCAATTTCATCTGTCGATAAGTGCATTTCTCTTGCGAGCCTTGTAGCCTGGGACCTCTGCTTTAGAAGATTTTGATAATTTTTTGTGCTTCAAGGTATTCGAGCATAGCGAACGTAGTTGACCCACCTCTTTCAATTTTTTGAATGTGTCGGAGAATTTCATTCATCTTGGCGGTGAGGCGAGCATGGCGCGCTTTTCCTGCCTGTTGAGCTATGAGGCGCAAACGAGATTTCAATTGGTCTCATGTAGTTGGAGTTATTTCACTTCTGCCAGTGAGGCCGCCAGCTCAGTTTGAAGTACGGAAATACTTTCGTCGTCATGAAGAATAGCTGGGTCCATACTTCATTAATTCTGGATTTTCGTTGTTGTGTTCACGTTAAACGTGAAGAGTAACGGAGCATGATCGCTGGGTATCTGCTGGCTTGGCGCAAGCTGGACCACCTCACATGCTTGTAGGTTCGCTAAAAAGCCTTCGGGCACATCAACTCTATCAATTCGGCTTTGTTGAATGCCACAAGCGCGGGTTGCGACGAATCCGACTCCATGTAGAGTTAACCACCCATCTGACAGCTTGAGATCTTGAACTAATTGCTGTAGTTCTCTGGCGTAATAATTGTTGGCGCCTTGGCCGGGATCCCTGATGTCTCGTGTAGTATCGAGCACGCAGTTGAAAATTCCGACAAGCACATATGATATCAGCTCGACCAAAAAAATTCTGACACCTTTATAAAACCAATTAGTTTCTGACCTTGTTACGGGCGCATATAAGTTGACAAATCTGACTCGTTTGCAGTTAAGTACCACATCTACTGTTATGATGCGGCCTTCGTTGTCAACTAGACAGTGAGCACCCCTCCTTAGCGTTGCGTTCATGAAAACAACTCCTGTGCCACGTGCACGCGCATCTGTGAGTGAGAAGAAGGCCTCTACATGAAACCTTTCCTGAAGCTCTGCAACGTCAAGCTCAGTACGAAAGTTTGTCTCCTGCAAAAAGAGCATATCCACGCGATGCGCCCGCACGAGGTCAAGTACTGCGTGCTGCTTCACCGGATTTCGAAAACCGCGAACATTGAACGACATAAAAGAAAGTGATGTCATTGTTGAAATAAAGGTGGGGAAGTTGCTTAAAGGAAAGAAAAGGAAAGAGAGTTGAGAGCCAAATGCCAAAAGTACATATCGTCGTCGCTCACAGTTGGTGACGTTTGCTTTGGTGGTGATCCCACGCGGGGTTTCTTAAATGTTCCCTGTTTAGCGGAGTCACTGCCGCTGCTCCCACTGCATGGCTTGGATCGGCGTTGTGAACTCGAAGGACTCGATGCGTCTGCAGATCGTGCAGGTTTTGTAGAAACCTCGATGTCCGCCGGTTTGCTCCGCGTTGGTGGTCGGCTTCTTAGCTGCTTCATCGATGTCAAAGTCATAGCGTTCGTGTTCTTCAAGGTTGTCGACATTCCAAGGTTAGCGTTTGGTGTGCTGTCACTGGCGTCTGTCGCTGTCGCGGCAGAGGAAATCAAGCCCAAACCTCATAAGCGTGAAAATGCACGCGACAGCGATGAGCGACGCGACGTAGATCGTCTTCGCGCGATCAGTCGCTAGCGCAGGCAAACCTCGTTCACGCGACAGCTTCGGCGAGCGAATTCCACTGTTGCTGGCATGAGGCCGTCTACTCACACCAAGAAAACCACGCAGCGAGCGGTATGCAATTTAAAAATAAGATATATTGTTGTGTAATGAAACGGAAAGTGTTTATTATTGCTTTGCAGCACTTTTTTATATGCACATGCGTAATAAACATTGCGCTATTTCTTGTTGCGCATACGTGGCTCGGGCAGGGTCACGTGCACCTATGTAGTTTATCTTTTCCGGTTTTTCGCTATTGGCTGCTTGAGCCCAGCACTTCCGGGCGATGAGCGACGGTTTCCAAATCTGAAGAACCGAGTGATCGCGCGAAAACGAGCACGCGACACGTCGCGCGAACGCCCTGTTTCGTCGCTCATAGCGTCGCTCGTCGCTGTCGCGTGCATTTTCGCGCTTATGAGGTTTGGCCCTCAAAGCAGTGCTTTCTGCGACGCCTCTTGTAATGGGTACCTGTTCGTCCGGCGTTTGGCACTTCTCGGACGCCATTGATGTGCTGCAGTTATGTCGAGTTTTCATGCTGCCTACTAGTGAAGAAAAATCACTGGGCGTTTCCGCGGAACTCCCATTTGGGTGTTCATGTTGCGTCTGAGCGGGCTGTTCATTTGAAGTTGCCCCGCCTGGCGTACCGGCCGGCTTGACGCGAGTAGCGTCTTCCGACTGCGCGTCTACGAAATCATCGGACAGGCTCTCTTCTTCCAAGTGGTCTGGTGTCTTGACTAGTGTCGTTTTCTTTTGAGGACGCAGTACTTCATAGGTTCTAGATTGCGTGGCCACACTTGAGGAGCTTGAAGAGGATTCTTCAATTGTTGGGAAGTCTTGGGCACTCGATGATGACGTCTTCTGAGCTGCGTCTGCGTATGATCTGCGCTTGAAACATTCTTTGGTCGGGTGATCACCTCCACACCTTCTGCAGGCTTCACTGCATTCTTCCACAGCCTGTCCATACGCGCTGCACCTATGACTAAAAGGTGTTTCACAGGCCACGGCCATGTGGCCTTCGTTGTGGCAACGCGCACAGACGCGACGCATGCCACGGTACTCCAACATAACGCGGTGTCCGTGGATTGAAATGAAGTTCGGTGCCAGCTTTGCCATTTCCATTTTCACCACTTGTGTACCGATAAATGTAGACTGACGTCGTTGCAGAGTACCATATGTTATACTACGCACTTTGCCGAAAGGCTGCAAGGCAGAGACGACCGCGTCATCGGGTACGTACGGTGGCAACCTGTACACACTCGCGAACACACTTGGTGGGCACACGACATCCACTTGAACTTTTTTCTTTTGAAGGACAAAACCTTCATTCACCCTGAGCTTGGTGGCTTGTTCCGCTGTCCTCGTTGCGACCAAGAACTTCAAAGCGCCGAGGTGTTGCAGGAACAACACCCCTTCGCTACCAATCGTCTCTTCGAGACACTTGATGATCTCATCGACGGAGACCGCGCCTTCAGGAACGGTAAACGTGAAACAATGTTCTTTTGCCGGGTTGCATGCATACTGGCCTCGATGCCATCTTCCCAGGGGCCCCAGGGGTCGGCGACTTCTCGGCCGAAGCCCCGGGGAACCTGAAGGCGGGTTAGACGCCGAAGAGACGCCGAAGACACGCCGCCGAAACACTGGACGCACGCGTCGGCGAGAGCCGCACACACACAATAAAACACGAACGCTGATAGCGAAGCTCCTTATAGCGGCACCCTTTCGTCCCTCGTGGCCGTTGTAGTAGTGTGTAACAAGTCCAACATTTTAACCTTTAAGGTGGTGCCGGTGAGACATTTCTTCTGGGCGTTGTTGAACAATAAAAGATATTGCTAAATGTACATGCCAATGGCTGCTAAGGGGGAATGAGAGACAGGAGAATTCCGCTTTTAGTTAACGCGCACGCTGCGAATTTTTTATTGTTCAACAACGCCCAGAAGACAAGAAAGTGTTACTACGTTATACTCGCTGGGCGTAACCTCCTAGGTTTCAAAAAGGTTTAGCGAGCACTGGGCCGCAGTGAAGTGACGTCCCGGCAAACACGGACTGAACCCCGGTCCTTTCAAGATGTTTTCGCTCGTTTCTTAAACCCACACAAAAAAAAGGAAAAGAAAACCTTCGGTGTAACGAATGGGCATTCCGGAGTGGAGTACCTGAAAGGATTATTTCTACTCTTCTCGTGGGCTTTGCGCGCAAACACGAGGACTGGACGGCGCCTTGTCGTCTACATACAGTGTGACAGTGTACGGTGGAGATAATCCGCGCGCACCCTTCAGACTTGTGGCATGGGGGAGCAGCAGAGCACCTTTTGTTGGTTCGGAAAATGCGACCCTGCCGTAGCGCCTGTGCCGGGTCCAGCCTGACTTTCCGTCAGCCTCCGTGGCTCCAGAGCTCATTACTGCGTTCTGCGCGGATGGCCACCCGCGGCATTAAATGACGAAGAAGCGGCGGCTACGTAGAATTTCGCGGGAGACACCGAGCTGCATGGAGACGTCAAGACTCGTTCTGCACATCGGCTCATCAAGTACCAGAAACCGGGACGATTGGCTCGGCCGAAAACATTTTGGCACAACATTGCAAACTCCGGACGTTGGCCATTATAGATGACGCACTTTGTCGGAAGCATCGAGACCATTGTTCGCCCGTAATTAAAGTGTCTTCGGACGGCTCGCCCATCACTCTCCCTGAGGCTTGAGTTTGTACATTGTTACTTGCTCGGCTTTGTATGGGAGAGGGTTTTCTACTGGTGCGGGCCACGGGAGCAGCCGTCGAAGATGACACACACCGACTGACAGAGAAATGTGTCGTGTCAACAGTGGCAATTGGTTAGGTGCCACGAAGGGGCGGAGTCGGGTCCTACAAAAAGGGACTACGAGACGATACGAGGAGGTCAGAGATACGATGCGAAAGGAGTCGGAGAGATATACGATGCGATGAGCTCGAGATGGTAGAGAGGCAAGGACGGTACGATGAGGAATGAAAGTTAGGCATAGGAGGCGAGTGAATGGAGCGTTACGAAAGAGGGCTAAGATAGATATCACTGAAAGGCACGACGTAGACGACGATGACGAAGACGATGAAGACGCTGACGGATTGGACAGATCAGGCCTCGACGCCAAGAACCAACCTTCGGCCCCAATTCGAGCAGCCAACTCCGAGGATCCGACTACATGACATTCTGTGAGACGAACTTCACCTCCCTTACTTAAACGAGCTTTGCGGGAAGGGATGCGGCATATTGAGACATTGCGCGGTTTTTTTAAATAATGACTCTATCATTTGTGTTGTCCTGTGCTTTTTTATATGCTTACCCTTGTATTGTTACAGTTACTTTCTTTATGTGCCTGCCCTGTGTCGAACGTCGCGAGTGTCTAAATCATCTGCTATAATTTCGTGTAGTGGTTGATGTACGCGAGTATACAATCTTTGCAGTTAGTAATAAATTAAATGAATCAGTGAACAGTAACAGGTCATAGTGTCTTTTACTTCCCGGCCCCAGCACGAATCCCTGTATGTGGGAAGTGATTGAGACACGTAGCCAAGAGGGAACCGGATAGAAAAAAGGGTTGAGTGTTCTTCCCTCTCTTTGGAAATCGGTGGCGTAGCAGGGGACGTCTCAAGTGGTGGCCGCCGTGGGATTACTGCTGGGGCAACGGTGCGAGATTTCACCCTCGTACTAGGGAAGGAGAGGCGGCAAAATGAACGAGCAGGCTACCAAGATGAGCGACAGAGACGACCCACTAGAAATGAGCGCGTTAATGTTAGCGGACATGGTTTCATCGTTTACGGGAGGTGATACGGGTCCGGATATTGGGGTTTTCTTGAAAATTTTGGAGCAGGTTGGTCGCTTGGGTGGATGGCGGGATAGTGAGCTGGTCTGCATAGCACGATGTAAGATGGTAGGCGCGGCGCACCATTTTGCGTGGTGGGATGATGGCGTCGCTGCGGCTTCAACTTTTTCTGAGTTCAAATATTTGGCCCCCAAGAGGTTCGATACGGAGCCACTTATTTTTAAAACGGAACGGTTTTTAAACGCGAGGAAGAAGGCAGATGAGGAGGTGTGGTCATTTGCAAGTCGCTTGCGCATCCTCGGGACCGCCACCCTGGCGAGCTCCGATAGGCAGGATCCGGTGGAAGCTTCACTGCGCCGCAAAATTCTAGCCGAACAATTGCTCTCGCAATTTTCAATAGGCCTGAGGGATCCGGTCCGCAGATTTGTTCTCTCTCTGGATCCAAAAACATTTGACGAGGCTATTGCCATAGCGGCCAAGGAGGAACAAAATGAGAAAGTGTCGTGGAGCCATACGTTACCCGTTCGATACGCAGAAGAGAACACGAATATTCATGAGATGCATAGCCGCCTTGAGTGCCTCGAAAAACTTGTGGAGAGCTTGGCAGTACGCAATAAGGTCGAACAAAATTGGCAGGAATCCCCGAAGCAACTCCCTTATCCCGGCGGGTGCTATAACTGTGGCAGATTTGGTCACTTTTGGCGAGAATGCCACCGATACCGGCGACGAAAGTCGAATCCGACGGGTGGCAGCGGCATTTACAAAGGCAAGAAGATGGTGGAAAAATCCGAACCTGGAAACCTAGACGCAACTCCTCCTCATGACGTTGACGCGCAGAGGTCAATCGCGGTCGTAAATATTCGCGAGGAAACAAGCTCCTTAAAAACGAGTCGCGGTTCACCGTGTGCGGATGTGGTTAATGTAATTTCCGTCATCGAGGAGGATGTTCCGCCAATGAGCGAGTGTGTGTTTGAGGGGAACGCTCGCACGCCGGTGCCACTGGGTGAAACAAAAGTTGTCGAGGTTGCTAGAGCTAATACAGACTGTTTAGCTGCGGTTTCTGCCTCGAAGGTCCCACGAGACGATGAGGCATTACCAATAGGAGTAGCAGATATAGAGTTGGACGAGAATGGGTTCTCTGAGGATGCAGTTGTCGGAGTCTAGGTTGACACGGTGGTAGACAGAATGTTAGAGAGAGTGGATGAGATCGAGGAATGCCTAGATCGCAACGGGGTAGTTTTTGTGAGGCCAGAGGGGAACTGCAGCACACTCGATGTACACCGCACCAAACCCGGGCATGCGCAGCGGTGTTCTTATAAGATAGCTTCGCACATGCCCCACTCCGCGACTGAGTCGAGTAGGTGGAAGTTCGGACCATCTAACGAGGGTCCGAGACTCCGAGTCGGGGAAGAGGTCTGCATACGTGTAGACTCTGAGCGCTCGGGGATCGGCTAGGGTCATAAGGGTCCGCAATGTTGTATGCCATTTTATGTTCTATAATTTCTACTCGGTCATTGTGCATGTTACTTTAGTAAAGACCTTCTGTCGAAGTTTAAGTTTTTTGTTTTGCTTTGGCTTGTACACTTAGTTTATTTTGTTGATTGTGTTTTGAAATGAGGCCAGGCAGGAGATGGTACGCGAGGGTAATTCATTATTGCTGCCTGTATGACCTATGTTCTCCCGCCATCCCGCTTTTCGTTTGGTTTGAAATGTTCAATAAGGTCTTGAAATTTTGTGCATGCGTGGAATGAAAGCGTATTGAAATGTGTGTATCCTCTGTTCGGTTGTGCCGAGAGTGGACAGTGCAGGCGAAGTGTGTGATGTACTCGCATGGTAGTGAACCTTCCGCACACATGACTGAACGCTGCGTGCCAAACCATCCGACGAGCAGCTGTGACCAGTGTGCGTTTTGTCCACGCGTCATCCACGAGTTTCTGCACGGATTCTGAAGGTTTCAAGTGTGTTGTGCGCGGTAGAAATACGGAATCAAACAGCTTCATGGTGGGTGATGATTCAGCGACAATCACAGATTGGTTCCTCTCAATGACGCGCCACCGCCAGGGCTGAATCACAAGTGTGCTGTGTTCGCGTATCGTATTCCTAAGACTGCCGCATTGTCTCAATTTCGCTGCGCAACACGAAGGCGCTATCCGCCCGCATTTCTCCTGTTTGAATTTCCCCGCTGGGAAAATTCTTCTGCAAGATGAAGGGATTGTGACGTCCCCGCAAACACGGACTGAACCCTGGTCCTTTCAAGATGTTTTCGCTCGTTTTTTAAACCCACACAAAAAAGGAAAAAAAAACCTTCGGTGTAACGAATTGGCATTTCGGAGTGGAGTACCTGGAAGGATTATTTCTACTTTTCTCGCGGGCTCCCCCGCGCAAACATGAGGACTGGGCGGCGCCTTGTCGTCTACAGACAGTGTGACAGTGTACGGTGGAGATAATCCGTGCGCACCCTTCAGATTTTTGGCATGGGGGAGCAGCAGAGCACATTTTGTTGGTTCGGAGAATGCGACCCTGCCGCAGCGCTTGTGCCGGGTCCAGTCTGACTTTCCGTGAGCCTCCGTGGCTCCAGAGCTCATTACTGCGTTCTGCGCGGATGGCCAACCGCGGCATTGAATGGCCAAGAAGCGGCGGCTACGGAGGATTTCGCGGGAAACACCGTGGTGCATGGAGACGTCGAGACTCGTTCTGGACATCGGCTCATCAAGTGCCAGAAACCGGGACAATTGCTTCGGCCGAAAACATTTTGGCACAGAATTGCAAACTCCGGACGTTGGCCATTATAGACGACGCACTTTTTGGAAGCATCGGGACCATTGTTCGCCCGTAATTAAAGTGCCTTCGGACGGCTCGCCCATCACTCTCCCTGAGGCTTGAGTTTGTACATTGTTACTCGCTCGGCTTTGTTTGGGAGAGGGTTTTCTACTGGTGCGGGCCGCGGGAGCGGCCGTCGAAGATGACACAAACCGACTGACAGAGAAATGTGTCGTGTCAACAGTGGCAATTGGTTAGGTGCCACGGAGGGGCGGAGTCGGGTCCTACAAAAAGCGACTACGAGACGATACGAGGAGGTCAGAGATACGATGCGAAGGGAGTCGGAGAGATATACGATGCGATGAGCTCGAGATGGTAGAGAGGCAAGGACGGTACGATGAGGAATGAAAGTTAGGGATAGGAGGCGAGTGAATGGAGTGTTACGAACGAGGGCTAAGATGGAAATCACTGAGAGGCACGACGTAGACGACGATGACGAAGACGATGAAGACGATGACGGATTGTACAGATCAGACCTCGACGCCAAGAACCAACCTTCGTCCCTAATTCGAGCAGCCAACTCCGAGGCCCCGACTACATGGCATTCTGTGAGACGAAATTCACCTCCCTTACTTAAACGAGCTTAGCGGGAAAGGATGCGGCGCATTGAGACATTGCGCGGTTTTCTTAATTAATGACTTTATCATTTGTGTCGTCCTGTGTTTTTTATATACATGCCCTTTTATTGTTACAGTTACTTTCTTTATGTGCCTGCCCTGCGTCGAACGTTGCGAGTGTCTAAATCATCTGTTATAATTTCGTGTAGTGGTTGATGTACGCGAGTATACAATCTTTGCAGTTAGTAATAAATTAAATGAATCAGTGAACAGTAACAGGTCATAGTGTCTTTTACTTCCCGGCCCCAGCACGAATCCCTGTATGTGGGAAGTGATTGAGACACGTAGCCAAGAGGGAACCGGATAGAAAAAAGGGTTGAGTGTTCTTCCCTCTGTTTGGAAATTGGTGGCGTAGCAGGGGACGTCTCAATGGCAAGAATACACTGAACTAGTATATACCATGAACTCGAGGTGGAAATTAGACACGAAGCGCAAGCCGTAAGAAAGTGTGCGTGTGCCTCTCCTCGTTCAGTTTTTGGAATGTCCGCTGGATGGTGGTGCTTCGATATGAGGAATATATGATGAAAAGATGTGAGAGGGTGGTACTTGGAGTGTTGAATAGATCGAATAACGGACACACAGGCAGATGCATGGACGGACGCACGGATGGTTGCATGGACGGATGAACGCATGGAGGGACGCAGGAGCGGATGCATGGACGAAAGCAGGGACGGATGCACAGATGAACGTGTGGGCGCACGAACAGAGGCACGCACGGACGGGCGGATAGAAGCACGGGCGGCCACACAGACATACTTATGGATGGACGGAAGCAAGAACGAATGGATGGACGGATGCGTCGCCCCACTATCCATCATTCACTCCGTGAATATGCTGATATTTTTTTACACTATAGCGCTGTTCATTTGAAGTTCCTCTTCTTGTGTCCCCGCTAATTGAGCGCTATTATTAGACCTCAACCCACTACACCAAGCCCTAATTTTAACAGGGCAGCAAACTTGACTGCTATATGAAACCAACAACACCTATAGCGGCTGTGTGCCCAGTATTCGCGCAACGAACGCCATTGCCCGCCACTGCTTTACTAAATATGCAGGAGAGAACACAGGAGCAAGAAATATTAGTTAGAATTTCCGGACAGACCCAACTAGTACCTGGGAAAGACTTAGAAACCACTGCGATTAATTCAGTCGTAAACATCGGAGTAGCGGGCGTCGGCATCACTCATTAACCGTTTCTACGGAGCGCTGGGGCGCTGAGTTTTTAGCTCATTCCTCTGAACTTCACGAAGCTTATAGTCGGATCTACTTCAAATTCCATTCAGCATGTGAACACTATTTTCATCTTAAGCAAACTCTTTCAATCGCCGCTTTCATGCCTCACTGTGGGGACGCATGCCAATGTCTTCATCCTCATCAGCCTGACAACATGGACTGCAGGGCAATGACCTCTCCCATGTTCCGCCAGTCAACTCACTTTTGGGCTTTCTGCTGCCACGTCGTACCTGCGAACTTCCTAATCCAACCTGCTCACCCAAATTTTTGTCTCCGTCTCACGCTTCTTTTTCCAGTTTGAATCCAGTCAGTACATATACCCTTAATTACTAGTGGTTTCGGGACATTCAACCCTGGATATTGTATAATGACGTCACAATGAGCTTAACTTGGATTTTCGCATGCTCTAAGAGAGAGAGAGAGAGAGATAAAGAAAAATCGTCACATAATTTCTACCACCTAAGCTTCGTTATTGTTGATCCGGCCGACTACAATTTTAGTTTGGCTCATGTCCACGACGGACGTAGCAGCGAGTGATCGAAAGGTGTAGAGACAGGAAGAGATCAGAGTAGGTCAGAAAATAAACGTGGGTTAAGGATAATAATGTCGAAATCAAGAAGAATAAGCGGACATGCCAACGTCATAGTGGCGCCACCGCGGTAGCTATGGAACTCGACTGGTAACCTGAAAGTCACGGGATCGAAGCCAAGCTGCGGTGGCTGACCTGTCGATGGAGGCGAAAATGATAGAGGCCCACGTACTTAAATTTAGGTGCACTTTAGATATCCCCATATGGTAAACACTTTCCGAGGCATCCAATACCACATCTCATAGTCACATTGTGGCATTCAGATGTTAAACAGCAAGTATAGTAACGTCAGAGTGGCCTTATTTCGGCGTTTTGCATTCCCTAATCATCAAACCATTTCTTCCACGCGATGTTTCAGTGCTCGTCCAGCGTACTAGATTTCTTTCCCATCCCCCCTCCCCCCTCTGTGAATTCGGCCCTTGTGTCTGGGAATATATTTACTTATCCTGGAGTACTGCCATGCACCAGCTCAGCTCTTAGAAGTTCCCAAACCAGCTCTAAAATTAATAAGAACAATCGCGGTATTTTCTTCCAGTGTTACACAACCTTGCGGCACCATTCGTGACGCCGGTTCTTTGCACACGTGACATCAGGATGAAATAAGCAAGGTAGGCGACCATCCGGAAAAGATATTTCCCGTATATCGACCGATTCACCGATATACGGGAGATATCTTTTCCAGATTGTCGCCTACCCTGCATCAGCATGTAGTGCGTAAAGCTGACTGGATCATCCCTAAGTGCCGACAATCCACGTCTTTTTTGAGCAAAGTAGGCGGGGGCGAGGAGGTGGTGTTTGCAAGAAGGGTAGTGAACGTGAGAATTATACTACTTTCTTGTCTTTGAACGCGATGCGGTTTAGGGGCTCCTTAACATCTTGTACATGCTCTATCCACACGGCCGCACCACACGTACCGGGACACCTGCCGCACGCTGATGGAGGGTGAAAGATTGTTGCTGATTTTCGGCCCGTGCAGTGAAGCTGTGCTGATATAGCGCATAAAGGCTCTAAAGGGGCTCTGAAACATTTTAAAGACGATATTTTTTCTCGGGGTACTTCGACACTAAAATTGTATTCTGTCTGTCTGTCTTTCTGTCTGCACATTTGTCTGTTTTTCCACCGTAACGATACTCCAAACGGCATCAACGATGCCCCAAACGGCCAACCCCATCCGCAGAACCCACCAATATTGCTCAAGTTTCAGCGTTCATACTTGTGCGATTGTCAATGAAAGCGCAAATATTTTGCACATCTGATGCACCATTACGACTCGTCAATATTTTGTACGTTTGTCTTGGCGTACATAAATAATTTTAAAGGCCGTAGTGTTTATCACGCTGCGCTGACAAAGCAACGCGTTGCCAGAAAAGGCAAGTGTTTCGAACCCTGTGCTAAGACGGCACGGTGGTGGCATCTACCCATCACTACGCGTTCTACACCTTATCGCCTCCAAGACAGGCGTGGATGCCTTGTTTTGTTTTTGAAGATAACTGCCAGGTAGCGCTCTTGTCGAACGTGCCTCAATGCACTCGTTCGCCTTCGCTGCACGGATCGAGACTCTCAACCGCAGCGTCACTATAATACAACACATCGATTTTCTCGCGCAGAACGTCAAATAAACGTTTTGCTCACTCTCTCCAGGCGCAAAACTATCGTCTTTCGACGACATTTGCTGTGAAACATGCAGATATGGGGCCAATTTTTCGTTGAAATTTTCCAATGGCTTTGTTGCGTGCGCTTCTTCAGTCGCAAAAAGGCTAGTGCAAAAAGATTTAGAATTCGTGAAGTTCACGTGGAATTATAACCAGATTATTCGCACCCGTCCAGAGCTTCCCATATCGTTTTGTTCCAGCATGCCAGCTGAAAGGTAGGCAGGGTTGGACCGCGAAAGGGCGAGAACGGCATTATCTCGCCTCTAAAGGCGGCGACGGCGCAGGCGGACAACTACGGCGCCAGAACCGACCCTTGTTGAGATTTTATAACAGATTCCACTGTAAAAGCGTTGAAGGACCACTTTAAGACGTTACGGCAAGTGACAGTGGCTAATCATATCTGAACGTGACTATTGAAATGTCGCTAAATGTGCTAACAGCGAAAAATTTCTGCTCAGACTTGCCCCGCCACGGTGGTCTACTGGCTAAGGTACTCGGCTGCTGACCCGCAGGTCGCGGGATCAAATCTCGATTTGGCGGCTGCATTTCTGATGGAGGCGGAAATGTTGTAGGACCGTCTGCTGAGATTTGAGTGCACGTTAAAGAACGCCAAGTGGTCGAAATCTCCGGAGCCTGCACTAAGGCATCTCTCATAATCATATGGTGGCTTTGAGACGTTAAACACCACATTTCAAAACAATTATGACCAGACTTACATGGCTCTGCAGTCGTCGTCGTGCTCGTCGTCGTTGTGCTGGTCGTCGTCGTACTGGTCGTCGCTGGAGTTGTTGTTGGAGGCTGCGTGGTTGTCGGATGACGCGTAGACATCGTTGTCGGACTGGACGTAGATGCCATCGTTGCACTAGGCGTAGTCCTTGTAGTTGGACTAGGCGTAGTCCTTGTAGTCGGACTAGGCGTAGGCGCTGCAGTCGGGCCTTGAGTGCGTGCTGTTGTCGGTGGACTCGTCGGACGCCTTGTCGGACCTGGCGTGGCCCTTGTTGGCAGACTTGGCGTATACGTTCGTGTGCCAGGAACCGGTCCCACAGGTGTAGGGATGACTCGTGGTGCAGTGGTTCGTGGCGTGGGTCGAACGATAGGAGGCGATGTTCCTGTAACGGAACAACGACCTTAGTACGATGGTAGAGGAACGCATTCGATAATCCCTTTGCGACATACGCAATATGATCAACTGCGATAACAATTCAAATGCTCCAAGAGAACGTGGCACCTACTACGACACTTGCTCGATCCCTGTGCGTCAAGGTCGTCTGCGCAAAAACAGCTTAATCGTCTGCTACATTGTCACCCTGGCATGGAAGGTGAGCTGCTTGAAGAGTTGGCTCGTCGTTACGTGAACCTCGCCCAGCCGAACGCGCTGCCAGAGCGCTTGCCCCAATACAGCAGCAAACCGAACTCCCGACTGGACGAAGATATTACGGAGTTGGAAATCTATGCCGCATGCAATGCTCAAACTTCGCACAACGTTGGCACCTGTTCCTGACGGAGTAAGGAACAAGTGCATCCAAAATCTCGACGTGAAATCGCTGGCTGCGCTCACGCGGTCCACTAACGAGTTCTGGTGCTCGGGCCACATACCACAAGAGTGGAGACATGCGAGGCTCGTATTTATCCCCAAACAAAGCAAGAAGATGGACATCGCCAACCTACGCCACATATCGCTCACATCGTGCATTGGCAAGCTATTAGAACGCGTTGTTCTTGCCAGATTACAGACCTACGCTGAAGAAAATGACCTTCTCCCTCCCACGATGCTAGGCTTTCGCGCCCACCTGTCGACGCAAGACGCGCAAGTGCAAATACACCACAACTTCCTTCGCACCCCACCGAAGGCCCGCACTCGCGCCGTGCTCGGTCTAGATCTTCATAAGGCATTCGACTCGGTGCGACCCGAAGCCATCGCCTCAAACCTTACCGCCATTGACCCGGGTGAATGTACGTGTCGGAGCTAACACGGGAAAGATACAGCCCTGACAGCGTTCAGTTTTCGAACTGATTTTTTTTATTATCGCGCTGCACCCGCCGCGCGGCCCAAATGCCAACTTCTTCTTCCTTGACGAGCGGCGCATTGAGGCGCTACAGGGTTCCCCGCCCCCCCCCCCCCCCCCCCCGTAGAGCGAGAGCCGTAGGAATCACCAGAGGAGAGCCCAGTGGACATGCTTGGATGTTGGCATCCAGACTTTAGATTGAAACCCCGTGGCCGCGAGAGCGGCGATATACGCAGGTTTCAGTCGATCAGCAGCCACGATGTCTTCACGGCCATTGATGTCCAGCGTGAACGTCTTAGGTGTACGATGGAGTACGCGGAATGGGCCATCATAGGCTGGTGTTAGTGGTGGCCGTATTTGGTCACGCCGAACGAAGACGTGACTGCAGTCATGTAGATCCGGACTGACGAAGACAGACTGGGGGTGTCGGTCGGCAGGAATCACAGGAGCAAGGTCCCGAAACGTGGAGCGCAGCTCTCGATTGTACGTGGAGGCATCGTGAGTGAAAGGTGGCAATGATGGCTCGAAGAATTCTCCTGGAAGACGCAGGGAAACGCCATAGACTAGTTCGGCTGATGAGCAGCCAAGATCCACTTTCAATGCTGATCGGATGCCCAGAAGTACGAAGAGGAAGTGTTCGAGCCAACGTTCCCTTGGCTGGTGAGCAGTGAGGGCTGCTTTCAGTTATCGATGAAGCCGTTCGACCATGCCATTGGGGGAAGGATGGTAGGCAGTTGTATGGATGTGTCGAATGCCCAGGATATTGGCAAGTGTGGTCAAAAGGGCCAATTGAAACTGACGACCGCGATCAGTGGTGACGACAGAAGGGCATCCAAAGCGCGACACCCAGCCGTTTGTGTAAGCCTTGGCAACTGTTGGGGCTGTAATGTCGGAAATGGGAAACGCTTCAGGCCATCTGGTGAAGCGATCCACACATGTCAGCAGGTAACAGGCTCCTTGCGATGACGGAAGAGGACCGACGATGTCGAGATGGACGTCAGAAAACCTTGCGTCTGGAGGCCGAAACGGGGATGTTGCCGTGACAGTGTAACGGTGAACTTTAACGCGCTGGCACTCAAGGCAGGTTCGCGCTCAGCGTCGGACATCAGCATTGATGCTTGGCCAAAGGAAACGAGATGTGTCTAGCCTCTGGGTCGCACGAATACCAGGATGGCTCCTGCTGTGCAATTGATCAAAAATTGCACGATGAAAAGCTGAAGGCGCGAAGGGCCGAGGGACACCAATAGACGTTTCGCAAGTTATTAATGAGGTACAAAATGGAAGCGGGCACTTCGTGAACGATAGAGACGTGGATGAAGAGCGAAGACGATGCAGCTCAGGATCGTTGCTTTGGGCAGCTGCTAGCTCTTTCATGTCTAGTGGTGGCTCGGTCGACAAGGCATCGATGCGGGATAGTGCATCAGCAGCAACATTTTCCGGCCCATGTACGAGTCTGAGATCCTCAGTGAACTCGGAAATAAAGCATAGTTGACGGATCTCCTGTGCAGTATAATTGCTGTGATTGCGATGGAAGGCAAACGTCCGGGACTAGTGGTCTGTAACGACGTAAAAGTCCCGGCCCTCCAATAAATGACGAAAATGTTTGGTGGCGAGGTATACCTCGAGGAGGTCTCAGGCAAATGTACTGTATTTTGTCTCTGGTGGCTTCAGTTTTTGAGAGAAAAACCCAAGGGGCTGCCAACCGGATACGTGCTGCTCGAGAACGGCGCCAACTTCCACGCTTGATGCATCGGTGATGAGACGAATTGGGGCATCAGGGACGGGATGTATGAGCATGGTAGCGTCTGCCAGAGCCTTCTTGGCAGTGCCGAAGGCAGATGCAGCGTCCTTGGGCCACTCCAGTGGCGCAGCCGGGTCTTTCTTTTTAGCCAATAGGTTGGTCAAGGGCTTTAGGAAAGTGGCGCACTTTGGAAGAAAGCGGCGATGGAAGTTTAGTAGGCCCAGAAATTCTCGGAGTCTCTTCAGTGTAGTCGGGGGTGGAAAGTCTTGAATAGCCTTCACTTAGCTGGCGAGTGGTTGGATACCCTTTGGAGTGACAAGGTGGCCTATGAACTCTATTGTAGCGACGCCGAAGAGGCACTTGTTGGGATTATTTACGAGGCCGTAATCATCCAGGCGGTGGAACAGGGTGCGCAGGTGGGCTTCATGCTCATTGCCGGATGAGCTTGCTACAAGGAGCTCATCAAGGTAGGCAAATACGAAATCAAGACCTCGCGTGACCTCGTTGATAGTGCGCTGAAAGGTTTGTGCAGAGTTGCGCAATCCAAAAGGCATCCTCACATATTCAAACAGACCGAATGGGGTGGTGATTACCGTCTTCGGAACGTCGGTGGGTTCTACAGGAATCTGATGTAAGCCTTCACTAAGTCAATCTTAGAAAAGATTGTGCACCCAGCCAAATTTGATGTGAAATCCTGTATGTGAGGAAGTTGATAGCGGTCTGGTAGGGTGTGGGCATTGAGAGCGTGGTAATCCCCACATGGTCTTCAGTCGCCAGCATCTTTGTTCGGCACCATGTGGAGTGGCGACGCCCAGTTGCTGGAGGAACGCCGCACAATGCTGAGTTCAAGCATGTGCTCAAACTCACGGCGGGCGATGGCGAGGCGTTCTTCAGATACTCGATGGGGTCGTGTAAAAACGGGAGGTCCAGTGGTCACAATGTGGTGAGTGATGAAATGCTTCACCGGTGACTATCTGGTGTGCGGCTTCGTGATGCTGGGAAAGTCGTCGAGTATTTTTGCATACGGCGAAGCAGGTGTGAGAGCTCGCAGTCCCATTGGCGAGGAAGTACAGAGTACACCGTTGATGGAGAGGCGGGTGTTGAGATCAATGAGGCGATGAGCATGCATGTCCACAGCAAGGTTGAAAAAACTGAGGAAGTCAGCTCCAAGAATAGCTTGCGAGACGTCAGTGAGGATGAAAATCTAGCGGAACGTACGGCGTAGTCCAAAGTCAAGTGTAAGAGAGCGTTGGCCGTATGTGCGAATGGCAGAATTGTTGATCGCTTGGAGTGGGCAGGTCTGTTCGTTGCGACGGCGATCTGCACACGAGGCCCGGATGACGCTAACCTGGGCTCCTGTGTCAACTAGGAAGCAAGCGCCAGTGATCTTATCAGAAACATAGAAAAGGCGGCATGACTTTCGACCAGTACCACTTGCCGCCATCAGTGGCCGGTCGTCGCATTTCCCAACCAGGAGCACAGGCGAGTGCACTTGCGAGCAGAGGCTCCGAATCGGCGGTGGTACCAGCACACGGTTGAGGATGAAATGTCCCGTGGCGCGTCGGGTGGCCGAAGTTCCAGAGAACGTGGGGGCGTCGAGGAGTGACTGTGTATCTGGAACCTGGATGACGGTCGACGATGCGCAGGTACAAAGTCATCGAGGTGCCTGATAAGGATGTCCAAACGGTTCTCGATGCTCGCGAGCGCCGGGTCTGCAGCAGTGGCCGGTGGCGGTGTGGTAACGGCGTTGAGGCTATGTGCCCGCGAGTAGTCCGCCACTCGGTCAGCCATTTCAGCGAGTGTGTCTATTGGGACATCTCCTGCAGCTACGAGGACCGGGACAATGCTCCGCGGCAAGCGCTGGAGGAACAACTCACGTAACAGCTTCTCCTCTTGAGAGGCGGAGGGGCCGCCAAGGAGCTGGCGCATGCGTCGCAGGAGCTGTGATGGGTGACGGTCATCGAGCTCTGTAGCCGTGATGAGCTGTTGGAGTCTGCTGTGTTCGGACTCAAACTTGCAGGAAATAACAGCGGCCTTCAACGTGTCGTAGGGATGGCTCGGGTGTGGCGACGCTAAAATATCAGCTAAGTCGTCGGCTACGTCCGGAGGTAAGCAGGATACCAGATGTCAGTGCCTGGTCTGTTGGCTGGTGATTTGCCGTAGGCGGAAGTGCGCCTCGACCTGCAGAAACCATGTGCTGGGGCTGTTGGGCAAAACTGGTGGCAGGTTGACATGTTGAATCGCAGCGACTGCAGCACCGCTAGGTCTGGCGTCTTCTTGGGCGTCAGGACTGGTAGGATTAAGGGCAGAGCCAGCGGGATCCATGCGGGATGATCGGGGCTGTGTGTTCTTTATCGGGTCACCATTAACTGTCGGAGAACACTACGACGGTAGACGGTGAGCACGAGCCCAAGCCTTACATGACGACTACGCCTGGCGGCCCGGTGTGACCTACGTGGACACTCTGCCCGCTACCCCTCTCAACCAAGCGCGTACGCACCTCAGGGGGGTGCGAGTAGTTATTACGCTAACGCAATTTGGCGAGTAGCCGGCTCCGTTCGTGCCCTCCCCTCCGCCGAAGTCGAGGAAGCGGCCAGAGCTCTCGCGGTGTCCTTCGTGTTCACTGCGATCCTCAGTGACTCGAAAACCGCTATCTCCCATTTCGCTCGTCGTACCGTTGCTCGCGGTTCAGTCCTTTGCCTACCTCAAAGATGGGGATTCACCACCCATATCTCTCCTCTGGGTCCCGGCGCACGCGGGAAACCCGGGGAACGAGAGGTCCACCGACAAGCTCGAGAATTCGTCAACCGAGTGGTGGGCCACGCCACCTACCCAAGGAACATCGGCGAGCCCCTTAATCCCTATCACCAAATTGCTCAGCACTATCGCCTCACGCGTCGAACAAAACTACCGCCACATCCCAAACTCACAAACCACAAGAAATCACATGGTGCCGCCTTCAAACGAACTCGTTCCTGTGCCCGCGGGTAAACGCACACATTTACCCCGATCTGTTCAGTTCGCATTGCTCAAAATGTCGCTCCATCGCCTTCCTCTCTCATATGCTATGGGACTTCATCAAGGAGCCGCCCCCACCTGATCTCCTGACCACTCCCTCGTCCGAGGCGTAAGAAAGTGTACTCCCCGATACGAGCCTAGAAGTACAGCTCTGGGTCATACAGCGAGCTGAGGAGGTGGCGGCCAGGCACAGCCTGACCACCATTCCTCTGTGAATTTTCTTTCACTGAAATAAAGTTGTTTCTCTGTATCTCCTCTTCTCTCTCCCTATGAAAGTTAGAAAAATGAGCGTCTTATCCTTTGAGCCAATGCCCGCCTTTGCAGCAAGACTCTTGGCGCCAGAGGTTCACGTGACTTGATGTTTTGAGCTTTCCATTGGTCGATGTACTAGAGATAGCCGGTGTAAACTGTCGCCTACCTTGCTTGGCCATGCAATTGCACGCCCGTCCTGTTTTGTTTCTCATGACTATCATGTGCGATAAGCCAATTTCACTTCATCCTTCGCATTTGCGACTGCTTAGTTATACGTCTCTATCTCAACGACTAACACCCATAAATTACGATTAAACAACCTTTGTAGTCATCGGTCACTGTAACTGGAGAAAGCGATAGGAAAGGGGTCCCACGTGTGGTGAGTCGATGGTCTGGCTTACTTTGATTTCCTCACACTCGTTCTGTTTCTCACCCTTCCATCTCTTGCTCAGCCTTAACTTTTTTTCTTGTATACGTTGGCTTCTTCTTCATAATAAAGCTTCAATTGGAAGCGCTCGTTCGCGTACCCTTTTCTGGTGGTCAGTCCTTTTCTTGCGCTGCTTTGCAATGTAACCTCCAAACTTTTTTCTCACCTACCACGTTTTCTAGTAGCGCAGATAGCTACGTTTTGAAGCACTTCTACAATTGAATTTAATACGCCAGATTCTCACCGGTTGCCGGCGCCTCGGTGATAGGAACCACAATTTGAATTGGGCGAGGATCACGATCACCGCGGTCTCTTCGAAGGAGTTCCTCTTCTTCGTCGACTGCGAACGGTGACGCCAAATGTTTAGCAGTAAAGAAACAGCAATGCCATATACGGAATCATTTAAACAAATGGAATCACGAACACAGTAATGTAACACGTTGCGCGAAACAGTGCTGGTACATAGGTTAGAAAACCTATTCCAGTTTATAGTTGTTCTGTAAATAATTATTCGTTACGTTAGAAGACTGATCGAGTGATTGCGTCGATTACAAGTGTCAGAGCCTAAATAGAACGGAATATCGTTCGTTGTATCTGGATTTAAGGTCCCGTACTATAGTTGTTAAAAAGGTATTTTGTCTGCGTACGCACTTGTATTTATAATAAATTGCAGGCTTAATATTGCTAATTTGCTAATCAATCAGTGGCTTACACCCACTTGTAAGCATAACACGCATGAAACTTGAATCCTGCAATTGCTTCTTTTTGTAATTGGTTAATCTTACGCCTAATGACAAAATCCTATTTTTCTATTCATACTCCGTGAATATTTGCCTAACTAATCAATGCTAGCATTCATGCCGGATGATTCATTATACTAACGAGAAGTGTTTACGGAGAAATTTTCGTGCCCTTGACTTGCGTCGGCATGTATGTTCGAAATGCGATGACAGATAATTCATTACGCCTAAGGGAAGTCACTCTTTCTCAAGACCTCTCTGAGATGTAAGTGTGCGGTGTGAAACAAACATTATATATATATTGTTATTTTCATAAAAACCGTTATATATAATATATCTATTCCCCATGCGTTTTAACAACAATAAAAGCACGAAGAATTTATATTTAAATAACTTCATTGCCCATCGCACAGCTTTTATCAGACTAAAGTATCAGACTAAAGTCAAAATATCAGACTAAAGTAAACATTCATTTGCGGAAGAGGACTTGCCGGTAGATTCCACTACAAGTGACTATGCTTTCATCATCACCATTATCATCAGAGTTGGAGAGGTTATGTAAGTAGCTGATTTTTGATATTGCAAACATAATTTTATCATTCAAAGTGCACTTAACAGGAACAATGGCTTGTTTTTAATAGACTACAACTGCACTCTGAAAACTATAATGCCATATACTATCATAGGTTTGATTCTAGCGGAGAAAATCGGGGTTTTAATTTCATTTTTGAATTTTGTTGTGAAATATTTGTGCGGGACGTTCAACATTTCGAAAATATATTTTTCGTACTTTGCGGCATTGGCTCGACGAAACGTCCGAAACTTCGTACGCTAGGTCTGTGGCACCCACAGATCACAATATTTTTCATTTTCATGAATTACTAGCTATCTAGTAACCAGTTGAGGCCTTGAGAACGTTTGATGCCACCAATGTTAAGTGCAGAAATGGTTTGGTAGAATCTCAACCAGCATGTTTTTTTTTTCGTGTTTCTCACTTGCCAAGTGTCTAGTGGCGGTATAAGAGTAGTTTTTTCGGGATTGCGAAATGATGCTTTACTAATACACCAAAAGCAAAATAACATTGCTCCATCGAAGCCTGATTGTAAAACCGAATTCATTATCGTGAGTCTTGCAGCGTTTGAGTTCTCAGAGTGCAGATTATGGATCTAAATCGAGTCATTGTTTCTTTTTACACTTCCTTAAAGGCCATTGGCTGACTAAAAAGCAACAACGTGCGGCTGCAATATTACTCACTTACCGTCATTTGCGCCGACAAAAAAGAAAGCGACAACCCCAACGAGGAATATCAAACAGCACACAGCGCAGATGGCGAAGACGATCCTTTCCGCTTCCTCCTCATCTTTGCTGCAAAAGCACATAAGAAATGTGCATACATCCTTTACACCTTTTGATAAGGAATGTTATCAAACAATTGTGAAGTTGGGTAATCAGTGATGCTTTGCACTTGCTACCAACCACATGGTATCACCACTGTAATAAAGTACACTTTTTATGTAATAAAAGGATATAGGTTTATTAGCGTTTCGTCGAGTTATTGCCCATTATTTCAGCTTAACGAGGAGGTCATAAGATCCCGTGCAACGTGACGCCAACAGGCAAACAACAGGTACCCCACATTCTCCGTAACAGATACTGACACTCCCAAGTTTAGAATATATATATTGTAAGATGGCGTCCAGTACCCTCAAGACTCTTCTTTATTGTCTCGAGTATGTGCCCCACAACATAAACTGGAGTGGTGATGATGAGTATGTACAGATGAAAAGATGGAACGAGTAATGATGCTCACACTTATTTTCCCCGCGCACTTGATCGGCCGACCCGGCCGAGATTTAGGCGGGAAAGGTACGGGGAACAAAAGGTTTAAGGCGTCAAACGTGAACTATCTCGGATGCACGGTAACGACGGTCCGAGGAACCCTAGACGGGAGTGACAAGGTAATTGACAGGAGATGTTCGTTCACTAACAACGTAAGGTCCAAGAAAGCGTGACTGAAACTTTTCACACAATCCGGGTGTACGAACAGGCGTCCAAAGTAGTACTTCGTCTCCAGGTCGGAAGGTGACATCTCGACGAAAGCTGTCATATCGTTGCTTGCGGTCTAGTTGACTGGCCTCCGTGTTGAGTTGAGCACGTTGCCGTGCGTCAGCGAGCCTGGAGATGAAATTTTCTGGCGTAGTCATGGACGTTTTTGTCGTTACATTGAAGAAAGAGGCGTCAATAGTGAATGTCGGCGCACGACCATAGACGAGGAAAAAAGGCGAATACCCGGTGGTTCGTTGAACAGCGGTGTTGTGTGCAAACGTTACGAACGGCAAGATTTTGTCCCAGTTAGCGTGGTTGGGTCCGATGTACATGGATATCATGTCGATTAGAGTCCGGTGGAATCGCTCTGTCAGGCCATTTGTCTGCGGGTGGTAAGCGGATGGGGTCTTATGAACTGTGCCACAAGTTTTTAGAATTTCGTCAAGAATTGTCGACAAGAAGGCCTTGCCCCGGTCACTCAACAACGTGCGAGGTGCACTATGACGCAACACAATAGCTTCTAAAAAGAAGGCGGCAACGTCTGAGGCGGAGCTAGTGCGTAGAGGAGCGGTCTCCGCGTATTGTGTGAGGTGGTCGACGGCTGTGACGATCCAGCGGTGGCCCGCTGGCGTTACGGGAAGTGGTCCGACGAGGTCTATTCCGACAACGGCAAAAGGTGTATCGGGACATGGAATGGGTTGTAATAATCCAGCAGGAGCAGAAGTTGGTCGTTTCCGGCGTTGACACAGTGCACAAGAAGCGACATAATTAGCCACAAAGGTAGAAAGACCAGGCCAGAAGAAACGGCTCCTAACGCGGTTGTAGGTCTTCTGAAATCCCAAGTGTCCAGCTGATGGATCGTCGTGGAGTGCTTCGAGAACTTGTTTTCGCAGTGAACGGGGAAGTACTGGCACCCACCGATGCCCATCCACATTGTAAGTATAGCGCTGCAGGACATTGTTGTCTAGTTTGAACTGCCGTAGCTGATGACGTAGTCTGGCATTAGGTGGAGAAGGCGAGTCATTCAAGTACCCGATGATGCGGTTACAGTATGGGTCGTCACGTTGGCACGCGGCAAACTGAGCACTGCTGTTTAAAGATAGTGGCCCAGCAACTGCCAGGGGTGATAATGCAAGTGCAGAGGAAGCCGCTTGATCACCTGAGGGGCATCGAGGATGCGTGGTTGTAGATGAAAGTAGCAAAGGGCAGCGAGAGAGAGCGTCGGCATCCTGATGCTGTTTGCCAGACCTGTACACAACGTCAAAAGTGTACTCTTGCAAACGGAGTATCCAGCGATCGAGTCGCCTAGACAAATTCTTCAGCGAGGACAACCAGCATAGGGCATGGTGGTCGGTAATGACAGTGAAGTGGCGTCCATACAGATAAGGTCGAAACTTCTGGATGGCCCAAACGACAGCAAGACATTCCTGCTCTGTTATTGAGTAGTTCTGCTCTGCAGGTGTTAGTGCGCGGCTGGCATACGCAACTACTCGCTCACGTGAAGTGTCACGCTGGAGAAGGACGGCACCGATTCCGTGGCCGCTGGCATCTGTATGAAGGAAAGTGGGTGCGCTCTCATCGAAGTGACGGAGGACGGGGTCTGATGTTAAAGCACGTTTAAGTACTTGGAAAGCACACTCGCACTTCTCAGTCCAAGTGAAAGCCGCCCCTGACGTCAGAAGCTTGTGTAACGGCCCCGCGATGGCAGCAAAGTGACTGATAAAGCGGCGGAAGTAGGACGCCAGGCCCACGAAACTTCGCAATTGTTTTTGATTGCCGGGACGTGGAAAATTAATTACGGCAGCAACCTTGTCGGGGTCGGGTCGAAAGCCATTTTTGCTGACAAGGTGACCCAATACTTTGATGCTCCTGCTGGTGAAGTGGCACTTCTTTATATATGGAGCAAGTTCATGGAGCAATGAACATGTCACCGTTAACTATAGTATCCGAAGCGATCGTGAGAATTCGTTCATCTCCTGGCGAAATGAAACAATCCGCGGCAGCAACGAAGCGGAAGCTGTATGGATCGACATCAGATGAACTCTCAGTAGCTGACATATGAATTACTCGCTGACGACACGATATGAAAGCTGATGCCGTAGAAAGGAAGTCCCATCCTAAAATGACTGTGTGAGTGCACAAAGGAAGTACAAGAAACTGAATGTGGTGAAGGATGCCATCTATGAAAACGCGGACTGTACAAACACTTGAAGGCTGAATAGGGACTCCATCTGTGCAACGAAGGGGAGGGCCATCGTATGGCGTCCTAACTTTTTTCAAGCGGGCACAAAAGTCTGCAAGAATTACGGAAAGTGATGCGCCTGTGTCTACTAGTGCCTCTGTCTGTATACCTTCAACATATACCAATAAAACATTTGATAGGCGGTCTGGAGGAGTTTGACACAGTTCGAAAGATGCAACTTTCCCTCCCGAAGCTGCACTGTTTAGTTTTTCAGTTGGAGGTCAGGAATCGAAGTAGAAGGTCGAAGGGGAGAGGAGGAACGCCGCATCGGTGAAGGTGAGCGACGACGAGAGAAACGGGAACTGCCAACTGAGGCAAAGTTCTGCGGAGACGGCGACTGGCGTGTGCTGTTCTGATACTGTCGGCGATAGGTTGGTCCAGTTGGGTAGAAGTCGTTCTGTTCATAGTCACCGTAGCTTCGTCTTTCGTCTTGTTGACGGCGTCGGCAATGCCTTGAAATATGACCACGGATGCCGCAATAAAAGCAAGTCGGTCGTGTAGTGCGCCAGGTGTTGTAAGGCTGGGAAGATGGTCGCGGTGCGAGCGAGTTGAGCGAGCCATGCACATCGGGCACTGGTAGCTGCATTGGGCTGTGCTGGGGTGCAGGTGTCCTAGCAGCAACCTGAGCATAAGTTGGCATGGCCACAGGATAAGAACTCGGAACAGGTGTGACAGTCATCGAGGCCAGGCTTTGGTGGGGCGCAGGCGTCGTTGCAGCACCGTGAGCATAACTTGGCATGGGCACGGGATCTGAGCACGGAACTGGTGTGCCTGTAATCAAGGCCAGTTCCTCCGTCACGAAGTCGCGTAAACTAGTAGCAGGTGGCGTTGTTCGAATATCAAGGTGGCGAGGTGAAGCCTGTGCATGAAGTTGCTCGCGGATGATAGAGCGGATCAATGAACGCAGCTCTGTGGTGTCGTGACTCGAGCTGAGATCAGGCATATCAGGTTGCACCCGAGTGGTTTGAAGCTCCTCGAGGCACTGACAAGTAGCTACAACATCGGCGACGGTCTGGGGATTCTGCACCACAAGCGCATTAAAAGCGACCGTCGCAATGCCTTTCAGCAGGCGGCGCACGCGGTCGTTTTCCGCCATATGGTTGTCGATGCGGCGGCAAAGGGCGAGAACATCTTCAATGTAAGAAGTGTAAGACTCGCCGAGGCGTTGAAAACGTACACCAACTTTTTTCTTGGCAATATCCGAGTGCACTGATGGGTTGGCGAAAATCTGGCGGAGCTGGCGCATAAAGGCGGACCATGTCAAAAATCGATAGCGTGGTTTAAAAACCACGTTTTTGCGACGCCGCTCAAGTAGAAAGCAACGTGGGTGAGTTTCGCAGGCTCATCACAGTTGTTGATGGCACTCACGCGGTCATACTCCTCGAGCCAGTCTTCCGCGTCCTTACCCGGAAGCCCTGCGAGTAGCGGAGGATCCTTTTGAGGGCTGGTGACCAGGTGAGAAGGGTTTCTTGGCAGTGGGAGCGGTGGCGCAGCTGCTGCGCTGGGCTGGTCGGCTTGCGACATTACCGCACCCAGGACGTTTAAGCGGCGGCCTGAACGAAGCTCCAGGGATCTGTTGTAGAAGACGCTGGGGTTGTGCAAGAGCGTGAGAGGACGCGGGAATCAGGCAGCACTCTCGCGGTAATCAGGCAGGACGTGGAATCAGGACGCGGGAATCAGGCAGCAAGATGGCGTCCAGTACCCTCAAGACTCTTCTTTATTGTCTGGAGTATGTGCCCCACAACCTAAACTCGAGTGGTGATGATGAGTATGTACAGATGAAAAGATGGAACGAGTAATAATGCTCACACTTCTTTATATATATATATATATATATATATATATATATATATATATATATATATATATATATATATATATATGTATATATATATATATATATATATATATATATATATATATATATATATTACATAGAGTGGGCTCTTTGGCCATCAATTGGCCCTTGCGCCATAAAGCACCACATATCATCATCATCACCATAGAATGGATGGGACTGCAGCTGTAGCTCGGTTAGTAAAGCATCGGACGCGTTCTTTGAAAGTGGCGGGGCGAAAAGTTATTGCTTCGTCCACTTTTCTTTGTTACCATTTACAATACAATGACCGCTACTAACATCCTTTATACACTCCTTGGCATCATGGTCTGTTCGCTCTCAAGAATTTTGCGTGAATAAAAAAAAAACGAGTCTCTAAATTTTCTCTTCTCTCCTGCAAGCACTATTCGCGTAGTGCATGTGCCCAGAAAGAACACGGTTTCTCTTTCGAACATGCCATGAATAACTTTCTCCTTCGAACATGAATAACTTTCCTTGCTCTGATCCAGCAACTTATTTGTAACAGACTTTGCGAGGCTTAAGAAGGACTTGCTAACATAATCGCCACATAAAATGTCACAAACACTGTCACATCTTTCATAATAAACTGCATCTCTGTTCTTTGTAAGTATTACCTTTTCTACGACAAACTCAGCAAGTTGTAAAACAAGCCACACAATATCATTCAATCCACTTCAAATGACATGTGGGAGTTTTTAGCGCTAGCATTTACTTTCGAGTACAACAGCTGGGTTTGATTGTTATTATTTACGCAGAAAAATCTAGGTATTCTGAATTACACCGAGAACATTGCATACCCATGTGGTTAGGAATAAACAAGTTAAAACTTACGAGCAAAATGTGCGCAGTTGTGGTCGAGCAGCTCGGATATTTACTTACATCTCAATATCTGGAAAGCAGGATAACGATGAGGGTGACTTCATTGTGTCAAAATTCTTAAGGACACACAGAAATTATACATTGCTGTGATACAGTGAGTTCCACTTTTTTAAAGAGTGAAGCTGAGTTGACTGACTCATATGTACTATAAGAACTATCGTTCCCATAGAGCTCTCATATTTTATGAAGTGTTGTAAGCTTTCGGCCGCTTAATTCTGAAAAACAGAACTGACGCTGAGCTGAACAAAAGGCGGCAATTTATCATTGAATATGAATGAATACAAGTTTATATCATAAGCTTGCTTTTTCTTTCTCGAGTTGTGCGTCCAAAGCAGCTGCACAGACGCAGCCTCCCATTGCGAATGGCTGGCAGGCTGCGTACACATGGCTGCTGAGTACGCGCTACTAAATCTGTCTAACGTCTCTGCCGACTTACTACGCTTTTGAAACTTGCGTAAAGAAGGTGCAGAACTCAAATCACTGAACTGAGTGCTACGTGCCGTACCTGGCGACCATTTATTTTAACGCTCTTCATTGAAAAAAAAAACAACGTGGGCTTATCGTTTCATGAGACCACCGCATTGCAAAACACTGTGTAGTGTGGGAGAACGACAGGAACTAACGCCGGAGAAAAGCACATTGTAAAGCTTCGATTCCTCGCTCCTACTAGCAGGATCGTCAGAGATTTTGGTCAGCGCGAGCTACCACGGGTCCCAACTGTTGAGATGGTAGAAAACTGCGCAGTATTACATTCTCTAGTACTTGCGTGTTGAAACAGAGGACCGATGCATGTACGTATTCGCACGTGTGCACTGCTTCGGATGTAGAAACAATAAAGTGAAGCTGATGCTCTTCTTCACTTTAGTAATTCCAAACGAGCCCAATATGTTCAGTTGTCGAATTCAGCGCAATATTAATAATTCACTTCGACTGAATGAAAAAAAGGTAACTGTCTCGCATTCTACAACGGTTCTTACCCGTCGACGTCGCTGGAGAGAATCCACCTGCAATTCCGAATAAATAGGCAGAAATGGCGTAGAAGATTAGAGGTTGGCAGTTAGATAATCTATCTCTAGTTGGTGCATGCAATGCGACCGAAAGCATCGCGACATACGTGTCCCCCTACTTGTGGATAAAAGCAATCTCAGGAACATCTCTCGCTGTCCCATCTCTCGGGAGAACATCTTCGTTTCATGATGTGTGCTTGTGCGTTTGCTTTCTGTGTTCTTGTCTCTTTTTCACGCAGTTTTCGCAGTTATAGATTACGAACTCTCTCAGCGTTCTGTCCTCTTTCTCTAAGTGAGCTGTGCACATTTTTTCTATTCATAGCATACGCCATACTAGGAATCAGATTATATATACTGGAGATGACAAGATTATTGTCACTTTTTACAATCGCTTACCACAGTCATATCAGCATGAGAGCATCGCTTTATGACCGGAAGTGACTTAAGTTAATCTACAAGTGCTCTGAAAACCTTGTTCGCATTAACTCTTGACGTGCGCGCTGATTCTTTTCAGGGATAATGGGACGAATGTGTCGCACTTTCATTTTCTTTAGTGAAAGCTTTCTCCTCCGCTTCTTGTTGCCATCAGCTCAATGCTTTTCCGCTACAGTGTACCAGGAACATTTAGAAAACAGAAAATATATTTGCCACATTTCCGAAGCACGGTATCAGTGATGCGTTCAGTTTAATTGTTTTTTTTTTGTTGTTCTGCCGAACTTTCTTTTTAAATGACGTCAAATTGTGTGCAAGGCAGCTAACGTTGCAGACCTGTGGTATGTTTTTTCTCTGTTGGATCTTGAGAAAGTCAATTTTTCATGAAACTATGAAATTCCTATGAAAATTGAAGAACTTAAACGGCCACAAAATCACGTTGCCATTGTACTTCACAACAGATGGAGCAATTCCTCACTTAGCCCAGCTACATAACATACACGTATGGCTGTTTACTTGAAGTTTAAAGGGCATTACCGTGTTGCAAAGCAGCACTTTGTTATGAAGAAGGCCCTTAAGTTCTTCTTTACCCTTTTTCACCACTATTAGAGCAGTGACAATTGGACCAAAAGCTTCAGCTAAAATGAGGTTTCTGACGTTGAGGTAAAAAAAAATAAAGAATGACAAAATTCTTGCTTTAGATGGGCATGAAGCGAAAGGGAAGGCAAATGCTACGAGAACGGCTGATATCACGGGCCTGAATAAAGTTCACAAATCTTACGTAGTGGTTTTAAACACCCTTCCATGATTCAGTGCATCCAGTGATGTCACGTCAGTGTAGGAAGCCGTGATTCATGACCGAAGTTTTATATATGGGCAGAAATTCAAGCATACTTGCGGTGTTCGTTCCTATATACACTAACGAAAGAGACTGAAAGAAGCTAAACTGGTTGACCCACTGTGGTCATTTAGTAGCTAATGTACTGGGCTGCTGGCCTGTAGATTGCGGGATCGAATCTCGGCTGCGGTGGCTGCATTTTCGAAGGAGGCGAAAATGCCTGAGGCCCGTGTGCTTAGATTGCGTGCATGTTAAAGAACCCCAGGTGGTCGAAATTTCTGGAGCGCTCCACAACGGCATCTCTCATAATGATATGGTGACTTTGGGGCGTTGTACCCGACTTATTGTTGCGATGTATGCGAAGACCTCCAACAGGGCCACTGGGCCGAACACAACAGGCCGAGGCGCACATTGTGTACCACATCTGAAAATGAGTGTCCCCCAAATTCTTTTTGCAGTTTTTGAAGTATCCTGCTGTACTTCTCGCACTGGGCATTTTGATGCAAGAAATTTGGCAAGCTGATTATAGCTTGGTGCCCTCGTAATACATTGGGACAAGTGTTGTCCCCTTTTTCGGAAAACTCTTCGTGGGTCTCTGAGACACATGCGTCCCTTTTTTTTCCTCGCGAACTAATGGTCATATTTTGCGGAAACTTGCTCTATACTGTTTCTAAGCGCGCTATCCAGGTTTTTCCAGGCATGATTTCTGTTAAGATTTGAAAAATACTCATGAACTCACCAGAGAATAAAGTATATTTGACAGTCACAATTTTGCTGTAGAGCAGTGTACTAAGTGCAATAGCGAAAAATTCGAATGTTATACGAAGTACGACAAGCAGATAACTGTATTACAACACCATTCGGTGAAACTTTGCAAAACGCAGTCAGAAGGAAATACAGCCGCTGCAGGGAGTGAAACGGCTTTCGTACGGTATGTCTCTTGAACGCCAAGTAAGAGGTGGGAGCGCAGCACGTACAAGAGTATGAGCCATCTACTGGTCTCAACGTGCCAACGCCCATTTGGTCAAAGTTCTCGTTTTACATCCAAGCAATTCCGTCTATCTCTACAGCGGCATCTGTTCATGCTCCTTCGTCAAACGGAGACGGCCGGCACGCTTGATTTGTCGCGTTCAACATCAACTATCACAAGCATTGGCCTCCACCTTGGGCATACGACGCCCCGGCCGATATTCACAATTTCTTTTTTATACGTACGGAACAAGACGGGGACGGTGAAGTCGAAATAGCGTCTACAATGGCCATATAACTGATACTGAAACCAAATGCTATAGATAAAAGACTCCGGCGTTATACTCTTTTCAACTACATGCACACGCTCTTAGTCAAAAGTATGGCTGCAGAACAATGATAGAGCTCGAACGCTTGTGCTCAAAGGCTAGACTTACTAGCCCCGATGGCTGGCACTCCAGGTGGATCTGAAATTGAAAGCACAGTGGAAGATTGAAGGTATCACCTATAGCGTTCTGCTCACAAGACTGCCAAACAGACAAACTTACTGGCCGCAACGGTAGGCCCTCCAGGTTGATAAGCTGGAATTAAAAACGCAGTGGGAAATCAGAGGCATCGCCTATAGAGTTCTGTCGACAAGACTACCAAATGGCCGAACGTACTAGCCCCGACGGTTGGCACTCCAGGTTGATAAGCTGCAATAGAAATGCCGCGGGGGGTTGAGGCATCGTCCAGTGTTCCGCTAACAAGACTGCCAAACAGACAAACTTACTAGCCCCTCCGGTTGGTCCTCCAAGTTGATCATCTGCAATTAGAAACGGAGTGGGAGATTGGAGGCGTCGCCTAGCGTTTTCCAAACATGACTGCCAAATGGCCAAACGTACTAGCCCCGTAGCTTTGCCCTCCAGGTTGATAAGCTGCAATTAAAAACGTAGCGGCAGCTTCAAGGCATCGCTCAGCGTTCTGCTAACAACACTGTTCAACGGTCAAACTTACTAGCCCCGAAGGTTGGCACGCCAGGTTGGTAAGCTGCACATGAAAACAGAGCGGCAGATTACAGGCGTGCCCTAGCATTCTGTTAACTAGACTGCTCAACGGCCGAACATACTGGCTCCGTCGGTTGACACCGCAGGTAGATAAGCTGCAATTAAAAATGCAGTGGCAGATTAGAGGTGTCACCAAGCGTTATGGTAACAAAACTGCCAAACGGCCAGACATACTACCTCTGTCGGCGTAACCTCCAGGTTGATCAGCTGGAATTACAAAGGCCGCATAAGATTACACGTGTCGCCTATAGCATCCTGCTAACAAGGCTGCCTAATAGCCACACTTACTAGCCCCGACGCTTCGCCCACCAGGTAGATCAGCTGTAAGTGAAAACGGAGCGAGCGATTTGAAGCGCCGCCTAGCACTTTGCTAAAGCTGCCAAAGTGGACTGGAACTTACTCATGATAGCGCCTGATTACTTAATCGAAACCAGTGCTGGTGCAGGGATCCCTCATAGGAAAGACGTTCGCTGCAGGTGCTGAAAAAAACTGAAACATTAAGTGAGAGAAGAGATTGGCAATCAACCCAGCTAGTTACTTAGACGCTCATCAACATCGCCAAACAGAACTTGTATAAGCAAGCCATACACGCACTAACGTCACTACGCCTCCATACATGTAACCAGTGATTCTCGCCTAGTATAAATCAAACTCTAAAATATTTAAATAATATTTCAAATCACACAACAGTTTTCGAATGCCTGAGCTAATATAGGAAGAAGGTATGTGACCGACGACGGCATACAATACGTGCATGTTAACATTAGAGCCTTATACGTTTCGTGGCTTGGCCCGTTGAATGAAACGTGGCCTCTGAACACTGTGGGGAAAAACATCTAGTGGCCTGATTTACTATTGACGTCGCCATGACGTCATGTCACACCACCTGAAGTTATCGATTCACAACCTTTTTTGGTCAATGGTTGGCCGATTCCGGAGGACATGCAACATGAAATCTGGTGCACAAATGCTTAGCTTTAATGGGTGGGGCAATACAATAGATTTGAAACATCAAGACAACATAGCGAGTCTCGCACAGTGTCTATCGTAACGCGTTGCAAACAACACTCATCTGCAATTGTACAGCGTTACGTATTATCAAGTGTCCAAACAGCTTTCGCCTTACTGATACACAGTACGCTACATAGTATAACATGTTGCCTAGCCGTATAGGCACCCGGCAATGCATTTTATGAGGTCTGACGTTAGCGCTAGAACATACAGCATATATGCAGCGAAACCTTACCCGCCATAACATTGCCTGGAGTGTATACGCTGCAAAATGGAAGCCACCACGGCACATACGTATATTTAGCTGTGAGTGTCCGCGAGGATGCGCGATGATTATACGAGCATACTAAACCAAAAAGCATTTCAAAACGTGCCCAAATGGGAGACACTTGAGTGCGTCCAAGTGTTCAGCGAGCAGTTCATTTTTTTTTGGTACCCCTGGCAGTCGATGCTGGCAATGCTGACGCGGCCCACAATAGCTCCATCACGCCCTCTGGTCAGACTTGATCGCCTATATAGCCATAGAGTTTTGTAAACTAGCACACACACACATGTATCGCTATGCTTACCTATAATGCTATGGCTCTGTACGATTCTGAAGAAATTTGCCTTATTTCAAAATCGACTATCATAGATAACCAAACACCAAGTTTTCTGCCAGAACTATTTTCTGCAGCACCCTGAAATGCTGGAGCTTTGCAGCTCGGTATAGCTATCATGTCGCGATCGGCATGCAGCGTCGGTGCAACTGCAAATCTATCCCGCCAGAAACAAGAGCGCGCATATTGTGCAATTAGAGGGGCCTAAATCATTTTCCTGGAGTCCTGGGAGGTAACAGACGTGCTTCAGAGAAAGGAAGGTTCTTAAAGGTGTCGAAGCTTACAGTGACAGGAACGAAGCTTCCCAGGCGGACAAGCGACCAAGCGTCGGCAGGTCGATGCGAGTTTTCCTTCAGTCGAGGTAAAACAAGATCCAACCGTCGGGGTAGCCAGCGGTTGCACCAGACGCGCACACTGTACAACTACTCGCGATTCGTCTCCCGAATTCTGGCTCATACCCACTTGCAGACCACAAGTTCTTTGAGTCATCTCGTTCAGTCTTTCGTATAAGGCACATATACCAGAGAGGAATCTTCTAAACACTAGAGGTTGTGCAGTAACTGCCTTGCTTGCTTGCTTGATTGATTGCTTGCTTGTTTGATTGATTGATTACTTGCTTGTGTCTTCACTTTTTGGCTCCTACCCGAGCACGGGGATTGGCCATGAAACCAACAAATCGAAGGTGAAAGCCAAGTTCTTTCATATATATATATATATATATATATATATATATATATATATATATATATATATATATATCATTCCTTTAGACCCACCATTACCTCTGTCTCAAATCGCATCTTATATATATATATATATATATATATATGTATATATATATATATATATATATATATATATATATATATATATATATATATATATATATATATATATATATATATATATATATATATATATATATCATTCCTTTAGACCCACCATTACCTCTGTCTCAAATCGCATCTTATAGCCTGCATCGATCCCTGCTCAGATGTACTCCATTTTCGATTTTTGGCTTTTCTTTCTCTATAAATTTTTTCAGTTCAAGATTACTTTGTGTTTTAAAAAACCATAAGCCTTTTACATATGATCCTGCCATCCGATTCTTGGCCGATCCCCCTTTGTGGGTGTGCACCAGAGTATCAAGCATCATCATCATCATCATTTATCGGTCGATTGTGCATTTGCCGTGCGAAACCTCATCCCATGGCTTCGCATGCAGTGCATGCGGAATACCTTCGGCCAAACGGCAATGTCATTTGATGAAGTCAACATGCTATTCATAACGTTGCGTGATGTGGTAAGAGGCTTATGTTGTGTTCTAGGTTTCGGTTTCGGAATGACATGTGAGGATGCAAGGGGGCGCCGCTCTGGCATCCAGGATTTCAAGGCGACTGTAAATAAAATCAGTGTGCGTTGGGTAACCGTGGAGTGCGGTTGTTGTTCTTCTCTTCGGCGTTTCCGCCAACCCTCGTGTTCGGGCTGGTCGGCGTCCCCGCCGGCCGCGTACGTCTCCATCGGCCGTCTTCTTCTTCTGCTTCGTCGGGACCCGCCAGCCCCCAACACAGCAATGGCGACGAGGATTGGATCGTGTGCCAGGCAAGCGCCCCAAGTATCGGGGTCCTTACAAAGTCTTGGGCCAGGTTAGCCCCACTTCTTTTCGCTTAAGTGACGGTAACATCTAAAATGCTAGGCGCCTTGTTATTTTTCATACGAATTCGCCTTCAACACCTAAGAGTCTTCCCCATCACGTTCCGTCCACGCCTTTCAACTACGCATCAGACTGTTACATGTGGCCTCCATGTACAGGAATTTCTTCTTCAAGGGGGGGGGGGGGGGGGGGGAGTTACCAGTCGGTGTCGCTGGTTCAAGTACACCAAGTCATGTGGTTCACTTCGAACCTTCAAATACGGCTGAGACCGTTGAACCGGACTCCGGTCCGCAAAATTCTTCCGAAGCTCATGCTGCGAGCTCTGATGAGACCACGAATTTTACCGCTCGTTCAGAGCCTTCACAATCTTCCACTGCTCTTGATGTGTCACATCTGAGCACAAGTGACCAAGGTGCAGACACACCTGATTCTACACCCAAAAAGGCTCACCCTAAGCGGAAGCGGCAGAAGCCACGTCGGTTCGAATACTACGTGATGTAGAACTCTTGTGCCGAACAGTTGTGTACATTTTTTTGTTCGTCAGTGCATTTTCAGGACTCGTTGTGTGTGAGTTCGGTGTGCCGTGCTCTGAATTTTCATGTGGTCTAACGTACATCGATCATGTATAAATGTAAACAGTGTATAGGTGTACTTCTTTCGAGGAGGGGATAATGTTGTGTTCTAGGTTTCGGTTTCGGAATGACATGTGAGGATGCCAGGGGGCGCCGCTCTGGCATCCAGGATTTCAAGGCGACTGTAAATAATATCCGTGTGCGTTGGGTAACCGTGGAGTGCGGTTGTTGTTCTTCTCTTCAGCGTTTCCGCCAACCCTCGTGTTCGGGCTGGTCGGCGTCCCCGCCGGCCGCGTACGTCTCCGTCGGCCGTCTGCTTCTTCTGCTTCGTCGGGACCAGAGAGCCCCCAACACAGCAGCTTGATTGGAGCTTTTTTTTGGCCTCGAACGCCCGACGGAGGGATGCAGATGTGTGGCGCAAGATTTCATTAGGAAACCAGTGAAATTCGGCGCCGGTGCGCCAAACTCCACAACCAGACACCGCAATACGGTACCCAAATGTTTCATCATCATCATCATCATCAGCCTGACTACGTCCACCGCAGGACAAAGGCCTCTCCCAAGTTCCGCCAGTTAACCCGGTCCTGTGCTTGCTGCTGCCAATTTATACCCGCAAACTTCTTAATCTCATCTGCCCACCTAACCTTCTGTCTCCCCCTAACCCGCTTCCCTTCTTTGGGAATCCAGTCAGTTACCCTTAATGACCAGCGGTTATCCTGTCTACGCGCTACATGCCCTGCCAATGTCCATTTCTTCTTCTTGATTTCAGCTATGATATCTTTAACGCCCGTTTGTTCCCTAATCCACTCTGCTCTCTTCTTGTCTCTTAAGGTTACACCTACCATTTTTCTTTCCATTGCTCGCTGCGTCGTCCTCAATTTAAGCTGAACCCTCTTTGTAAGCCTCCAGGTTTCTGCTCCGTAGCTAAGTACCGGCAAGATACAGCTGTTATATACCTTCCTGTTGAGGGATAGTGGCAATCTACCTGTCATAATTTGAGAGTGCTTGCCGAATGTGCTCCACCCCATTCTTATTCTTCTAGTTACTTCAATCTCGTGGTTCGGCTCTGCGGTTATTATTTGCCCTAAGTAGACATAGTCTTTTACAACTTCAAGTGCACTATTACCTATCTCGAAGCGCTGCTCCTTGCCGAGGTTGTTGTACATTACTTTCGTTTTCTGCAGATTAATTTTAAGACCCACCTTTCTGCTCTCCTTGTCTAACTCCGTAATCATGAGTTGAAATTCGTCCCCCGAGTTACTCAGCAATGCAATGTCATCGGCGAAGCACAGGTTACTAAGGTATTCTCCATTGATTCTTATCCCGAACTGTTCCCATTCTAGGCTTCTGAAAACCTCCTGTAAGCACGCGGTAAATAGCATTGGGGAAATTGTGTCCCCCTGCATTACACCCTTCTTGATTGGTATTCTCTTGCTCTCTTTATGAAGCACTATGGTACCAGTTGATCCCCTGTAGATTTCTGCCAGAATGTTTATATATACTTCATCTACGCCCTGATTCCGCAGTGTTTGCATGACGGCTGATATTTCTACTGAATCAAACGCCTTCTCGTAATCTATGAAGGCTATGTATAGTGGTTGGTTATACTCTGAGCATTTTTCTATTACCTGATTGATAGTATGAATGTGGTCAATTGTTGAGTAGCCTGTTCGAAATCCTGCTTGTTCCTTTGGTTGATTGAATTCTAATGTTTTCTTTACTCTGTTAGCAATTACCTTTGTAAATAGCTTGTATACTACAGAGAGCAAGCTGATCGGCCTGTAATTCTTCAAGTCCTTGTCATCTCCTTTTTTATGTATTAAGACGATGTTAGCATTCTTCGAAGACTCTGGTACTCTTCCCGTCAGGAAACACCTCGTAAACAGGGTGGCTAGTTTTTCCAACACAATCTGTCCTTCATCTTTCAGCAGATCTGATGTTACCTGATCCTCACTAGCAGCTTTGCCTCCTTGCATGCTCTCCAAAGCTTTTTCTGACTTCTATCATTACTGGTGGAGTGTCATCTGGGTTACTGCTAGTTCTTATAGTATTAAAGTCGTGGTTGTCCCGGCTACTGTACAGATCTCTGTAAAACTCCTCCGCTATTTTAACTATCTTATCCATATTGATAGTTATTTTGCCTTCGTTGTCCCTTAGTGCATACATACGATTTTTGCCTATCCCAAGTTTCCTCTTCACTGCTTTGACGCTTCCTCCGTTTTTCAGAGCGTGTTCAATTCTCTCCATGTTATACCTTCTTACATCGCATACCTTACGTCTATTAATCAACTTCGAAAGCTCTGCCAGTTCTATTTTGTCTGTTGTACTTGACACTTTCATGATTTGACGCTTCCTAATTAGGTTCTTCGTTTCCTGGGAAAGCTTGCCAGTGTCCTGTCTAACTACTCTGCCTCCAACTTCCATTGCACACTCCGTAATGATACTCGTCATATTATCATTCATTGTATCTACGCTAAGGTTGGTTTCCTCACTAAGAGCCGAGTACCTGTTCTGCAGCGACACTCTGAATTCCTGTACTTTCCCTCTCAGTGCTAGCTGATTGATTGGCTTCTTGCGTATCAGTTTCTGTCGTTCCTTCTTCAAGTCTAGGCGAATTCGAGACCGTACCATTCTATAGTCACTGCATCGTACCTTGCCAATCACTTCCACATCCTGCACGATTCCAGGGTGTGCACTCCCTATAAAGTCTATTTCGTTCTTATTTTCGCCATTAGGGCTCCTCCATGTCCACTTGCGGTTTTCTCGTTTTCGGTAGAAGGTATTCAAAATCCGTAAATTATTGCGTTCTGCGAATTCTACTAGTAGCTCTCGTCTAGCGTTTCTAGTACCGATGCCATAATCTCCTACTGCCTGGTCTCCAGCCTGCTTCTTCCCTACCTTTGCATTGAAGTCGCCCATCACTATAGTATACTGTGTTTTTACCTTACTCATTGCCGATTCCACGTCTTCATAGAAGCTTTCAACTGAAGCGTCATCATGGCTGGATGTAGGCGCGTAAGCCTGTACTACCTTCATCTTGTATCTTTTATTCAGTTTAATTATGATACCTACCACCCTTTCATTAATGCTATAGTATTCCTCTATGTTGCCAGCTATGTTTCTGTGAATTAGGAACCCCACTCCCAGTTCTCTTCTGTCTGCCAAGCCCCTGTAGCAAAGGACGTGCCCATTCTGTAGCACCGTATAGGCCTTATCTGTCCTCCTAACCTCACTGAGCCCTATTATACCCCATTTAACACCCTCTAGCTCCTCGAATAGTACAGCTAGACTTCCTTCACTAGATAAGGTTCTAGCATTAAACGTTGCCAACGTGGCGATGGCGTAGTGGTTAGAGCATCCGCCTCGCATGCAAGAGGTCCGTGGTTCAAATCCCGGTACCACGCAGTTCCCAACCGGATTAAAAAAAAAATCCGCGTGGTGATGGAACTGCATTAAGAGGCCTGGGGTGCGGCTTCACCGGCAAACACCGCCGAGAACGCACCCCCTCACCAGAGAAGGATTGGCCACCCTGGTGCAGTATCTGGCCACTACCTCCCACATGCTTACGTCAAATAACTCACGGCCCTCAGTCCCCAGCAGCAGCGAAGCAACTGACCACGGCGGCGGTCAGATCTGCAAAGCAGCAGAGGGTGCTAAGAATCTCTGGATCCGGACAGGCTGCCATTGGAACCCAAATGTTTCATACTGTGCCTAATAGAAACATATGGTACGTGTTGACGCTCTCGCATCGAGGCTACCGCATCTGACAGCCTTCCAAGCCACGCTAGTTCGTGAACGGGAATGCAAGTGCCAGTGGCGAGCGAATCCTGCAAAAACGCCGCCGAGCTAGCTGGCGATGTCAAACGCTTGCAACAATGCCACACCGAACAATGAATGCGTGGTTCTTGAAGAAGAGAAGAAAGGCACCCAATTTATTTTGGCCCATAGCCTTCGCTGGCAAAGGTCATCGAAAAACAATAGTCTTCTAGTCTTCTCTCTGGAGACAGAGAGAGAGAAAAAAATGAAATATTTATTTGAGGTTAGGTGCAATACGATCGATGAGTAGGCACTGCATGAAATATGGCGCCATCTAGCAGCTATCTGAATAAACAGTTTTCTAGAACGCAAAGCCACTGGTAGGTGGCAGCACCACGTATGATGATGATGATGATCCTTGACACTCTGGCGCACACCCACAAAGGGGGATCGGCCAAGAACCGGGCGGCAGGATCTTAACTAAAAGGCTAATGGTTTTTCAAAGAAAACGTAATTTTGGGCTAAAAAAATATAGAAAGGAAAGCCGAAAATCGAAAAAGGAGTATATCTGAGCAGGGAGTGATGCAGGCCATCAGATGCGATTTGAGACAGAGGTAATGGTGGGTCTATATATATATATATATATATATATACACATATATATATATACATATACATACACATACATATATATATATATATATATATATATATACATATATATACACATACATATACATACACACACACACATATATATATATATACATATATAGGCAGATTAACATGGCAATCGCTTTGTTTCAATTATGTATTCAAATACCGCAGAGCAGACGTCCCTGTGGCTATAACCGAATTTAATGCTGCCAAACGACAAAATTACTGCCACATTTAATTCTAATCCCAATTTTTCAAGTGGAGCTACCAGGTATCTTTTCCGCTGATGAGAATACCGGCGACAGAACAAAAAGAAGTGATCTATCGTTTCCATTTTTTGGCAAGTCTGACATAAAGGTGACGCCTTTAGACCAACTTTATGCAAATAATAATTCAGTTGAGGAATTCTGCAACGCAATCTTGTAAAAGTAACTTCCAAGTGCCGTGTTGCACACCACTGTCTATTCCAGCGGCATCTTAGATGTGCGAAATCTCGATATTTATCCAATGAGTAGCAGTCGTATTCACGCAAACAGAGGTTTCTAAACCTTATTGCTGTCGCGTAAGCCGTATCAGGCAAAATCGGGATAATGGGACCGCTAAGAGATACTGTGGCTAGTGCATCCGCCATCTCATTGAGATATATGCCACGATGACCTGGTACCCATAAGAGCTGCAGTTTTTTCAAGTTTGTCGGTATGAGTTGTCGAAACATGTGCATAAGTGTTAAGTTGGCTCCTGAAGACAGAGCAGCACATACTGAAAAAGAATCTGTAATTACGACTGCTTCCGATTCGCCCAAAGGAAGTTTCCGTAGTGCCAGTACAATAGCAAATAATTCTGCCATGAATATTGGTGTGTAATCTGGGAGTCTAACCGAAAAGGACCAGTCAAGGGAACGTGAGAAGATACCTGCCCCAGCCTTTTCATTTGATACGGATGCATCGGTCGCAATTATGTTGTTCAAGTTCAAATGCGCCAAGTAATCCTGCAGCCGATCATTTAAATATTGAAATGGCATTTGCTTTGCGTTAGAGAGAAATATTCTCAAATTCTATCATAAGATCTAAGTTAACGTCTCTTGTTGTGAAAATATGTTTTATTTTGACGTTCAGTGGTTCTAGCAGCGCTTGAACGAACAAGATCTGTGGGCAGTGGAATCGTGACCACCAAGTTTCAAAAAATAAACTTGGTTCTTTAATAAAAGCATAAAAGGATGCTCTCTGGGGCACAGCGTATAGTTTTAAAAATGTTTGGATAGTAAGCATTTTGAATCTATTTAACAATGACGGTAGACGCGCTTCCATGTATAGCACGTTGTTAGCAACAAACTTGGGCAGTCCAAGGCACAGTCGTAAGGCCTCCCTTTCTAATAGTATTAGCGGTCTCATTTTATATGTCGCACTGCCCGAAAATAAGACGCAGCCGAATTCCATGATAGGACGAATGTACATTTTATAGACCATTACCAATGTATTTCTTCGCAACCCCCTTTTTATGTTGCTGAGCTTGCGTAACCACCCCATGGCTCGTGTTGCTTTGGACGCAATGTGATCGATGTGGCTTTTCCAATTTAACGAGCTGTTATATATGATGCCTAAGTATTTAAGTGAATCCACCTGGGGAATCTGCTCTGTGCCATACATCAAGGAGATGTTAACAGGATCCCTGAACGAGAACGCTAGAAGCGCGCTTTTGTTTACATTTAGAGACATTCCAATTTTTTGAAGCCATTCCTCTATCATGTTTAGGTAATTCTGTAATGTCTGATAAAGTAATTGCAGATCACTGTTTGTCGCAAAGAAAGCAATGTCATCTGCGTAAAGATATAAATGAATATCGCTATGTGTTGGAATCGAACTGAGGAAGATGTTAAACAACACCGGTGAGAGCACTGCACCTTGTGGTACGCCACGGTATTGTCGATATCTGTTAGAAAAACAACCCCTTTGAAAGCAATAAAACTCTCTCTCCCTTAAAAACTCTGCTACCCATGATGTCATGTATTTTGGTAAATGTGACCTTTCCATCTGCTCTATTAGTATTTTATGCTCCACTTTGTCATACGCCTTGGCCAAATCCAGAGTAACTAATGCACAATACTCTCTTCTACGCCTAGCCAACTGTATACGACTCTCCAAATCCGCGTGCGCACACCATATGGAGCATCCCGATTTAAAACCAATTTGACTGGGGTTCAATATTGATTTCTCCTCAATGTATTTTATCACACGTGCATTCAAAACTCTTTCAGTTAGTTTAACCAAATTAGATGTAAGAGAAATTGGCCTCACATTGTCAAGTGTATACCCAAGCCCCTGTTTTTTAAGTATCGGAATTATTTTGGAAAGTTTCCAATCCGCCGGTATCCAAGAAGTTTTCAAAGAGTAATTAACCATATTACAGAGTTCATGTGGGGAAATGTCATATAGTACTTTTATCATTGCTGAAGTTACTCCATCTGGTCCAGGTGCTGTAGGAGGTAAGTGCCTCACTACACCCGCTAGTTCCGCTAATGTCACCTCGTTGAACTCCTCCCCTGCAATTGGCTTTACTATGTGTCTTGGCATTGTTGATCTGAATGTTTCTTCTAATCCTTTAGCAACATTTTCTAAGATTTCAGTGAGCTCGCTAGGCGATAGAATTGAAGAATCAGTATTGTCTGATGGTGGTATCATTTTTCTGGAACGCAAAAATCTAAAAAGCGCCTTTCTGTTGTATGGTTTTGAAAGATAGCTAAATTTGTTAGTGTCATAGTCATCTTTTGCTTTGCGTACTGTGCGTTTAAAATCTGCTGCCACGTATTTATAGTCACACCAGTTTTTTGGGCATTGGTTGTGGATAAGTTGCTTCCACGCCGCTTTTCGTTTTCTATACCCCCTTGTACAATCAGCGTTCCACCATGGGCTAAACGACCCGCCTGTGCCTGAAGTTATTGAAAAAGTTGACTTTTTTATTGCTCTTTTCAGTACCGCACACAGACTCATAGCCCGAATGTCTTCCTGCATGTCCTTGCGAAGAACCAAAGTGGGCTTCAAGTCTTTTTGTAAGCGCTCATAATTTACAAACGAGCCAATTTTACCAGTTAAAAATATTCCGGGAAAGTTAATATCAAAGCTAATAGGAAGGTGGTCACTGTTTGTTGCGCAATCTAATGTTTTCCACGACGAAATGTTTAGTGAGGAGCTGCAAAAGGTCAGATCTATCGCCGACTTTGATTGTCTCCTAATAAACGTAACAGTGGGGAAATTTGCACAAGATAAGTTATTATCAACAGTCCATTCCCACAAGCGTCTTCCATTTACATCAGTCTTGAAACCCCAAGACACGTGGTGTGAATTAAAGTCACCAGTTAATATTACATCCTTCCTGCAGGAAGCTAACATTGCATCTGAGCATCTTGTGTCCTGTACTCCTACCGGAAAGTATGCGTTAACAAAAGAAAAAGGGGAACAGCCTGGCAGAGTGATGTCTAATACCATAATTTCATAGTTAGAATCCATGCACAGGTAGTTAATCTTCGCTCTATGACTAAATTTAGTTGATATAAAAATGGCAAGTCCACCACCTCTGCTAGGTCTGTCTAAACGAAATAAGCGATAATTTTTTAGGTAAAATTTTTGTCCGTTTGTAAGCCAAGTTTCTTGTAAAGTAATAATATCTGGGGAAATTTGCGAAGAAATACACAATAAATCTGTGGTAGCCGACCCTATTGATCGACAATTCCACTGTAATACTTTTAAGGAGCCTATTTTGATTCTATAAACCCGCCGCAGAGACTGCTTGATCCAAAAGATCTTTCTTCAAAAAGTCTTTTTTGGAGAGGTTCTCCAAAACGTCTTTCTTTGACAGGAACTTTTTAGATTTTGATTTCTGTGAAGACTTTTTCGATAGGGGAGATCTGGCGCGCTTCAAGAAATTATGAGATTCCGCATCCATATCTGTGAATTCATCAGTGTCATCTGATACGGTTTCTAGATCTGTCCGCAGTATCTTATTGGAGGGTCCTGCTTTAGGAGATGAGCATCGTGTAGAAGCTATCGGACTTTCTGTCCCGGCACAATTTGAAACCTCCAAATCCTGTGAAGTCTGATTTTTCATAGACACTGAAGCAATGATTTGGGTCAACTGAGATGTTAACAATTCAGCCACGACTCCAATAATACTGCTGGCAAGACGCTCCATCGCCTTTTCCGTTGCCTTCTCTACAGCCTCTGCTATATATTTTGCTAACGATGCATCCATAGCAGTGGTGTGTCGTGCTGTTACGCTTGCGTAACCTTTCGAGCGTTCTTGTAATTCAGTCACAGCTTCCCTCCGGGAGCAACGCCTGCGTTCCACAATTTCCAACAGCTTAACTTCTCGTTCTTTCGCCTCACAATCTGAAGAGTCTGCAGGATGCGCCTCATGACATAAACAGCACTTCTCTTCCGTCGAGTTGCACTTACGGCTGTCGTGATTTTCTCCGCATAGTCGACATCTGGCAGTTGATCTGCACCCTTTCACGCTGTGGCCATATCTCCAACAATTCAAGCACTGCAGTGGCTTAGGGGATAGAGGCTCTACCTTATAGATAAGAGGCCAAGCTTTAATTTCAGATGGTCTTATCGTTCCCGCAAAGGTTACTATGACCGATTCGGTAGGTGATTTTTTATTGTCAACCAGACGCGTGCACCTGTATACTGACACTGCACCTTCTACTGAAAATAACTCAAGAATTTCTGCAGGGGTCAGGCTCGTATCTACACCGCGGACTATGCCTTTCGAACATGCCAGATGCGCTGGAATAAACGGGCTCACCGGCTGTGCTGCAAATTCGGAACAGTTGAGAAGCTCTCGGACGCACTCCTGATCGGCAGAGCAGCACAAAATACCACCACGACCGAAATGCCGGACCTCAGTGATCTTTTGAAAGTGTGTTGTGGCTTTCCGAAGCTCCATTTGAATCATCTTCGGGTTCTTCATAGGTATCGTACCTCCATTGGTCGGTACCAAAGCCGCGGGGACGTTAATAACCCCACTGCAAAGAAAAGAATCAATTGGCCAATCCTTGACCGGTATAGATGCTAGCCAAGGAGAAGGCCCTTGGCCAGGCGAAGAAACCGACATCTAGATAGCCTGAGTCGCTTGAACTCAGAAAATCATATGGCACAAACCACAAACAACTGCCGACAAATCACTAAAACAACAAAGAAGCAAACGTTAAACTCAAGTGCAATGCCGCCGCCCGTCGTTCAAGCCGTTCCAACCCGTGAGCAGCAGCGCAGAACAGGATCAACGCGAACAGGAACAGGAACCAGGAACAGGAACTCAGGCAGCGAAAAAACGGATCCACGTCCAAACCAAATCGGGGCACCCACGCTGAATCCACGTATATTTAGTGAAGCGTAGGAAACATCTGCTTTTTCTTTCATAGACGTCAGACTTTGCCCAGACGGCGCTGCGAAAAACGCCGCCATCAGTGCCCCCACCGACGTGCCGCTCATAAATGGTAGTGCAAAGCGAGCCGTCCCCAAGTGAACGCGCATAGGCCCTCCTCTCTCGTTGGCCTTGAGGCGCTGTTTCCTGAAAATCAAGGACCTGGCAAGCGTCTGACCTCAATGCAAACTCGCTTCAAAACAGTAGGAAGCTCATTAAAACCGACTGTGAGCACAATGCGAAAAACGTTTCAGTTATTTCGGCGTGCTGCTACTGGCACATTAAGTGCAAGCGAGCAGCGCATGACATCGCGTCTCAGGAAAGCCCTCCGACGTTCGTTCTGTAACGTCTAAATGCGTTAAACTTGGGCATACATATGATGCCAAAGGGATGAAGTGCAAACACGAGCAATCTATCTTGAGATCAGTCGTACGAAGCTCGCTTTATCCGGCACGAATGGCCCTGACGATTTTCGTCTTTGCAGTTGCCTTCTCCATCGATCTCGCGCTTCCTGTTCTGTTGACGGTTGTCTTCCGTTTGTATATACTGCAAACGGGGATACATGCGTGTCCACTTTCTCGGTGTACAACCAATTGCTAAACCGAGGCCTCCGAGATAGCTCCGGATATCGCGGAGACCAACGTTATTAAAACCAACGTTATAAAATTAGGTAATCGCGGAGACCAACGTTATAAAATTAAGTAGGATGTAATAATAATGCACAAACCAAATTTCAGTAACAAAATAGTGATTGTGAAGCTGATATCCAGGATGTAGTCTGTCAGATATTTTTGTACACAAGTCAGTTTGCTTACCTTCAATGCATTTGCCAGGGTGCAAACACCAGCCACACCCAAAGTATCCATTATACTGGACTGTGTTCTGCATCAGAGCCCTGGCTGGAGCATCGGCTACAGCAGCGAAACAATAGACCTGTAATGTAACAAAAAGAATATAGTTTTAATGAAGAAATGGGACAGTGCTATATTGGTTTTCAAATTCAATCATACTCAAGTCTGGTCGGGATAAGATTTCTCGGTCCCGATTGCCTACTTTGTGCAAGCAGTAGAATGAGGCTAATCGTGGTGTAGAATGTCAATCTGAATCTGGCACAATTGTGAGTTCAAGTGGCTGTGCGACAGTGGTATTAAACTTGGCTCAAATGCTTGTGTGTTGACAATATGTATTTTTAAAGCAGTACCATTATTTGTTGTAACATAATTTTAAAAGAATTATAGTTAAATCAGGCACTTCACCAAAAGTCAAGAATATTTCGTGCATTGCTCAGTTTTTAAAGCGTTATATAGCAGTTAAATTAGACTAAAATGAAAGCTTTTTCATGAAGCCAAAAAAAACTAGTATCACTACAGTAGTAAGTTTTCATTTGCCTTCTCTTTTGCTGTTTCTTTTTTTAGTTTTTGGTTAAGGAATATTGCGGAAGGACACAATATGCAACTAAGTTTGCTAGGAGGAGACTACGCAATGAAATAGAAGTGGCTCACTTTTGATTGAAAGGTCTCTCCATCACATGTCCACTCGATACCACTCCTGGTAAGCGAGTCCATTTGCTTCGTGAATGCCTCCAACACCAATGTCATGTCTGGGTGGCACTGTCCATACCACAGTGTAGCAACAGTAACATTTTTCAAACGCAATCCGGGCGGCAACTCATTAATTGTCGTCTGCACGGGCCATATCGAAAACTTGGATGAGTTGAACACAGGACTACCATCCGAGTTTATGGTCAATGTGATGTCCATAGCGCCAAGACCCAGTTCTTTTCTTTGGTGCAGATACAAACTTCCGTCTGTAAAGTCTGTCATAGAGGCGGCGTGTGAACGATGTGCAAGTGCATTTAAAGAGTTTTTAAGTGACCTGGAAGTATCTTGAGACGAAAGAATTGAAGAAATCTGTTGCCCCATGGGAAGGGTCACAAAAAAACTTCCTTGCGCAGTAAGGGTATCTCCACTGTACAACTGTTGGCATTGTGTACATGTTGCATTGAATTCTTTTCTTTTCTTAAGGTCCCCGTCACATTCGCCGAGAAGGCAAATGCAGTTGGGACAATAGAAATGAAAGCCCATGCTATCAGTGGAGACTCCCGCAAATTTCTTAAACAGAAACTTCGTGTCAGGGAGATCCTTTCTTTTCATTAAAAAACTGACTAGTTTCATCAGGTGTTCTACCTGTGTCCACGCCAGGCCAAAGTTAACAGCAAAGTCCATGACTAGGGTCACGATGTCTTCAGCAGATAAATCGGAGTCAAAGGAGCCATCAGTTTCACGATCATCCTCCTTTGCGTTCTCTGCCAGGGCTTCCTCATCGTCGCTCGGTCCCGACTCTTCGCACTCGTCGACTTCATCGTTTGCCCAGACGCGAACTGGCGAATTATCAGCAGGTTCATCTGCAGCAGCATTACCATCAGACATCACGTTTTCCACTTGGCTAGTGTCAGTCGCGAGGCGAGACGCCCTGTACCGCGTTGATCTGGGCAGCTCTTTCCCATCGAAGGATGGCTCTAGATATAACTTCCGTCGTTTAGGCGTCCGGGACATGTTAGCGGTACAGAATGTACACTTCGAACTGTGGTAAAATGCCTTCAGTCTAATAAAAAAAATACAAATCGATATGTATTAGCGTGCGCTTGAGTGGAAATCTTTCGATCCACGAAAGCGCAAACGCCATGCAAACGACTTGAGATCTGGATTCAGTCGGCTTTGTAACGGCTTAGCAATGAAGTGAATAATAGGTAATATATTTTTATTTGCATTTCTAGCACCGAACGTTACAGGTTTTTTATTTATATATAGGCCGTTTCTTTAACAACGTTATTTATGAATTTGTACGCGTTTAAATTCAGGCCAGGCCAAGCAGTTTTGGCTTGGTTGGTTGAGCTGAGCGAAGCCGGGCCAAGCTGAGTACAATCCACTTTGTGTCAGGCCCGCGTTACCCACGTGCGCGCTGAGCCCGTTGACTGTCATATTTGGTTCGATATAATGTTCGCGCTAGTTCGCTTTCTAGATAGTGACCATGCACATGACACTCGTAGATATGTTGTGCGAGTGGAGGATATCCATGATTTTCATCCGAAGCACGAGACGGATTTCGATGGCAAGGCAGTGTATGTCGTTCACTGGGAGGATGAAGCAAACGGTGACGACACGGGTGAATATAAAGCCCAGATACTTCGACTTGGCGGTAAGTGCATCCATCTACCCTGATCTACGCGTTAGTCTAATATCCACACTTGCACTTTCAGCCACAGAGAAAGAAGCTCGGGAATCGCCAAAAAGAATTCCGATCCCTAAAATTGCAGTTGAGGAAGGCTCGGACGTTGAAGGAGCTGTGACCAAGAAGGCCACTGTAAGTGCGCACTTGTTCATTCGCAAATCTTTTTTTTTTTAGGTGTTTCTCTTTTTTTTCGAATCTATTAAGGAAGTGCGAATTATTTTAAGATATTGGGAGTATGTCTAATCCAAAATTTGCAGGCTGCAAGAATGAAAAAAACAGCTGTCAACCGAACTGCAGCAAAAAAAGACCGGTACGAGCAGATCTTGAAAAAGCAGATGAGCCACGCTCTCCGACAGAACTCGGAACAAACTGTGAGCGTGTATTAACTATATAATACCCGATTTCCTTAAACTTCTTTTCTTCTTTTCACTGTGAATAAGCTTCAGTGAAGCAAAAAAAAAAAAAATGTTTACGCAGCGAAAAACGCGACTGAGTTCATCATCAAGCTCGGATGACTCTCTCGTGTCCAGCTCAGAAGTAACAGAAGAGAAGAAAAAAACCAAATTTTGGAAAAAGAGATGCAAGGAGCTGCGGCAAGACAACATCTTCTTGCAAGAACAAGTTAGCTCACAGCAGGTGCTGTTAAACTCAAAATTTCTGAGGTGTAAGTACAATAATTATATATTGATTTTAGTTCTTAAAATGAGAAAGTTTTTTTATATGTTGATGACAACCTGTTAATTTCATAGCTAGTGAGCATTTCTTGAATATTTTGACAGTTGAAGACCTGCAGCACAGCAAAGAGGCTGACGTTGAGAGCTGCACTGTACAAGCTAGAAAGGAGACAGCAAAGGCCACAAGCAACCTAGGTGCATATTCATTTTTGTTATTAAATTTAGTGTTATTAGTTTCATACTACATAGAATTGACAATCATCTGTAGCATATAGCATAAGAGCACTTCTTGAGCTAGAGTACTTAAAGCAGTATTCCCTTCTCATGTAATGGATCAAGATGCATAATCGGTTACTTCATAATCACTAATTATTTTTCAGATTTACTTAAAGCACTTTGCAGTATACTATTTGCAGTCCAGTGAGTCAACAAAGCTTGTTCCTGCTGGGAAAGAATTCAAAGGATCATGCATGTTTGATGACTTTTGCCTTGAGACTTGCTAGGAAATGCAATGTTGCACTTCCTTAGCAAATGACATTTGACACAATGAAACACACAAGTAACCAGGATGTTCATGTATTGCTTCCATCACTGCATGAATTGTATGTGCAATAGTATTAAATATAAAATTAGCAAGTTTTGTAAATTGGTGTACTATGCACACAGATCTGATTTTTTTGCATGCATAAATGAAGTAAAATGATGCATGCCAAAAATTGCAAGAGGCTAGATTATTTTCTCAATACAGCCTTTGTAACTGATTTTAAAATTGCAAAAAAATGCAGTAAAGTCCATTCAAGAGACTGTGCCTGGGTCACCGAGTAAGTTGGAGGATGTTTGTCTATTCCTGTGAGATCTAAATTTTGGCTTTTTCACACCAGATGCTGGCAGTCTACACTCACGAAGTGCCATTGATGGTAAGGCTTTAGGTTTATTTCTATTGTATTGCTTACGTGTAATTATAACAATGCAAAATATTTATGCAGACTTCATAGAGGAACCTCCCACTTCGATGACTGGTGAGTTACAGGCTTATGTGTAGTATTTGTGTAAACATTTAGCTTTGCTCCTTGTGTTTCCAGCATGTGCAGCAAAAGAATCTGATGACCTGCCTAGTCCAAGTAGGCTTTTTTACTTGTGTGCTTCTATTGTAGGAAACTACTGAATTTCCATGTTTCACAAATTTGCAACATCTTTTTTCAGGGAAATGTTTTTCATATTTAGAAGATGGCTCTGTGAGTATATATTTTGCACTTTACCTGTGAAGTTCAAGCACACAATGAAATTAGCATAATGTTGCATTCTTTGAACATGATTGATGCAAATGGTCAAAAAGTAAATAATTTCAAATCTATACTGTAGATGCCAACATAAATTGTAGCATGTTATATGTTCACACCAGCAACTATGGTAGCTTGAATTAAATGTGTTTACATTCAGTAAATTGAGTGATTGCATCCCAACTAATTGTCACTTCATTACATTATACTTACATCTAGCTTCACAGCACTGATTTAGTTACAGCACTCATTTGTAATCTTAGTGACCATGATTTACTATTATCTTTGTGCACACAGCCTCTTTTCTAATATAATACTCCTATTGAGGACAGAACACACTATATTCAAAATTTGCAGATCCCTTCACATTGACATCCCGTATAATCATGTGATTTTGGGACATGAAACCCATGATATTATTATAAGCCGTGTGAAACAAACTGCCTGCCGAACAGCTCAGAGGTGCCTCCACAATAACGATGTGCAGCTACTTGGCATGTTGCCAATGACAGTGGTGCAAAACAGCAGCAGTTGTTGGTAAGTTTGTGAAATCTTCTGCAGTACATGTTACATTTTAGCTTCTAGAAAGTACAGGTGGCTTGTATACTTGCCCTTGTCAATTTCGGTAGCTAGATATATTACCAATACCACAGATAATTTGGACATTTAGAAACACTATATGAGGTGGCAAAAGCATGTGCATATCCGAATACAAATCGAATAGTGGCCCTGCGAATATTTTAATTCGTGAATTGAATATGTGCTCTTCAAATTCTCAAATACTGAAAGTCGGCAACACCTACATTATGGAACATGTAATAATTACATATGCCCTAAATTGTAGTATGCATTAATCATCATATATAGGTTGACATCTGGTGTGTATGTCTGCTAACAAAAAATTAAATACAGGGCTACCAAAAATATTGTTTAAAGTACCTGTATCTAGACCGCTGCTGTCTTTTTGCCAAAGTGGCGCGAAAATGCCTCCTCTCTCACGTGAATATCCGATAGCGTGCGGTGGCAAAGCCAAGGAGCATTTCAAATCTCTTACATAGTCCGGTGCTCACCAGCTGGTAAGCATACAATAAACTGCAGTGATGCAAGGCTGCCCCCCCCCCTTCCCCACACAACCTGTTTCACAAGTCAAGTAAACAAAAAAAGAAACCATGCTCATTACCACATTCAGAAAAAAATTATATTGCACAAAAACTTGTAATAATAAAATTTTTGCTATTCAATATTTGTACGCCTGCTAAGTTGAACTTCTTTGTCAGCCAATAATAATTACAGGAACAAGATGTTGCATCGCTCTCTTCCTTGATATTTACAGTTTCATCTTCAAAAGGGCATCTGCCTGACGCCTATTCAGGCAAAAAGAATTCTGTCTCACAAGAAGGCAAGGCTGGTGGTGAAGGAAACGGCACAAGCCATATGGTCCCAGAAAGGGCTAGCGTCACGCAGTGTTAAAGGTGGCGTAGCTCCAGGAAGAAGGAACCTCGGCGAGGTTGCAAAGCCTGCGCTGACACCTGAAAAGGTCGCGGTTCTGGAAGGTTGGTCTGCTGTGTATATGTGCTAAATCTATCCTGAGAAGTGCACGTAACATGTCACCTGTTCTTTTACAGAAACACTCAACCATTGGTCGCATGTGACAGGCGCCGACTCGTCCATTGCAGCCCGAAACTTGACCAGCATACTAACTGAAAAAATTCAGGATTGCATCAAGGCAGAGCGACGAAAACCTCCACAGTAAATGTACTGCGAAATGCATTCAATCCATAGATAACCCAACGAAGACCAAAGACTAGGGCTGTGCAATGTTTTTTCTGCATTAATAAATAGAATCGTCTCATATACACTCAACATAAGTCCTTTGGAGTCTTTCATGTGCTTAGAATGCTCATTTGCACGTTCAAAGTTAAGAACATCTCAACTGGGAATGCGTTCTAACTGGTCCCAGTTGTCAACTGGGAATGCATTCTCAACTGGTCCCAGTTGCCAACTGGGAATAGGTTCCCAACTGGTCCCAGTTGCCAACTGGGAATAGATTCCCAACTGGGAATAGATTCCCAACTGGGAAAAATTCCCAACTGGAAAAGTGTTCCTTAAACCAGTTCAACTGGGACCAGTTGAAACCAGTTAGATTCCCAGTTACAGATTTTCACCTGGGCGGCAAGGAAAAAAAGTACTTAATGTTGTCACGATAATTTTACGATTTACCTGTTTGACGTGCGTGCTCACATTTGATAGATAAAGCCGGAACTTAGAGCCTTGAAAGCCCTCAGACGTAAAGCTGTGGAGCTTCAGGTTACTGGGGATCGCAGCGTGTGCGATGTTTATCGTGCGCGCCACCTGTCTACTGCTGCACGATGCGCACCGCGGCCAGAGGCTCTGTTAACCTTTCAAATCAAATTTACTATGGTTCCCTTTGATATCAAAGCTACTCAAAACAATAACAACAGACCTACATTATCACACATTCTCATCCGACTGGCTGCGGGAATTCCCTTGCTCACAACGTTTGCGACGGCCCGTATCCAGCGCCCTCACTTTTCTGCATTGCGAGAGCTGCGGATATCGGCAAAACTGAAGTCCTTTACCTCCTTAGTAATTCACTACGCAACAGTAGCGTCGACCGGGGTCCTTTTTTTTTTTTTTTGTAGAGCGTGGAGCTGTTGCGTCTGATCTTGTTTTCACCGTGTTTCTGTATAGTGAACCAGCAAGCACATCACGGCGGTTCGCTGACGCGTCTGACTAGCGGAGAAGAACTTGTAGCTCCTTTTCTAAGAGTTCAATGCTCAGATACGCCTAGTATTTAGCTCAATCACTGTTTCTTATGCTATAGTTGACCTGGCTGCGCCGCTAACTGTGCAAGGGTGTCGGGCTTTGCATTACTCAAAACTGCGTCGACAGGTGGCGCTGCATGTCCGCGAAACTCCAAAGTCGGACGTCTATAGCGTTGTTTTGACAGCGCCGCATAATAAGCACTGCCAACTAGAGAATTAAGTATCTATGTATTTTAAAAATACTTTAACACACTACATAATACTTACGTCTTGATGTTGCACACAAATGTAATATTTTCTTTTTGATTGACAATATTCACTAGTGTGAACGCAACCAGGCGATAAAGATGAGTGGTCACACACGCTCAGACAGGGGTGTCACCTCTCTCTCTCTACCTCTCTCTCTTTCTCTCAAACACACACACACGCACACACACACGCACGCCCGCATGTGTGGGTCGTGATCTTGACGGTTGACTTACAATAATAGCGATCGATCCTCCTGCTTCGCCCTCTCATAATTGTTCATTTGTTGAGATGCCGTAGTATTTTTTCATATGAAATTCCGATATGACGCTACACAGCGACGGAATTTTCCTGCGTGCTTGGCGCACTCACTTTCGATATTGCATTGTTTGGGGCCATCGATCCTTAGCACTAAATGTCACAAGTTACGTGTTTCTGGCTTACAACTGCACTCTAGTTTATGAATAAAAAGTTAATTGTTGAGCATTATAAATTTCTAATAACTCGGCGAATTATTTCCGCCTCGACGTAGAGTTCGTAGATTGGGCAGCAGCTTGGACTAGTTGATGTAAAACTAATTGAAAACGAGGACACAGAGACAAACAAGGACGTTCATTTGCGAAGAAGAGAGGTGCCCAGTCGTTATAGCATTCTGAAATATTTAATTTCTGTTTTGTAACTCACACGTACCTTGTATTACGTCATATACAGTGGCCGTAGACTTGAAACAGGTGAACTTTAGCCTGCTTACATATCTATGACAATTAATTCTTCCGAGGAAATAAAAACAAACTAACACGAACTATGTGGGCGAAAGTGTACTGGCGTAGCAGTACGCCTTGGCTTCCGAGAACGTTTACAAAGGGCGAGCTATTTCCCAATGGAAGATCGAATCTCTTTAGTCCTAACGTAGAGCTACATGCCTTCGGCCATTGGATGGCCTATCGGATTGTACGCTGCAAGCCGGAAGACAGGATCGCACTAAGTCCAGAACTGATTAGAAGCGATTTTGGGTTGTAGCCAACTGACGCGTGGGGAGTCTTTGATGGTCTACGGGCTCCTTGCGAAGCCGTCGAGTATTTACTCCGTGATCAACAATGGGCCACGTGGGCACCTAGCTAACATGGACCACCTCAGCCAGCGACAACGACGCCCAGGGTTGTTGCCTCCCATCACAAAAGCCGGACACCGTTGGTGTCTCCGTCTCTTAGCTGGTTCGGTAGGTAGGGTTATTCGGTACGTTTATACTTCACTGTGCAGGCAAGCACAGTTAAAAGAGGTACTTTTCTGCAGTGACGTTTCTGTAAGCATGCCAGAGTGATTCAGTGCTCCCCACCTTGGCGCAGTGTAACAGTTTTGAATTCTTGCTAGCGGACTCGCAATCAGACGACAGTGGCTGGTAAACAAAAAACGCTGGTGTATTAGAATATAAAAGGCTAGAGGAAAAAAAAAACATTCGACCAAGCTGGCAACCATAATAGTACCTTGATAGAAAGGGACTCACGTTTATTCATTACCCTTACATGTCTTCATCCGTCACGTATACTTCCACGGTTCTTGGCATGTATCTTTCCTTTATAGAATCGATTAATGAATTTTGAGCCTGTGGTGTAGCATGCCCGAAACTCTTCCAGAGTCGCAAGGATTCCCCCAGCAGTGTTCTGTGATTGTGACGTAAATATTTTTATAAGCAAAAAGGATTAATTACGTGACTGCATGTGCTAAGTGTTGCGCTTCTGGGAGCAAGGTCACAGGTTCCAATCAACAATGCGAAGTTCGCAGTAATATGATAACACCTAAACACCTTCGCGACTAAAGAAAACAATGCATTAACTTTCCCAAGTCACCCAGAACATTTTTTCCGCAAATTTCCGGTTTGTTTTTCTGAATAAAGTGCTACCAATTTTTTATTGAAATAACCTTTTTTTTATTTTTGTAGTTGAGTAAAGAGACAGCGCATGCACCATATCAGAGGCGGCAATGTTATGAAAGGCGACCTAAAGGAGGACGACGAGGAAATGTAAACTGTATTGAAAACAGACATATGGGGCTATTCGCATCAAAAGACACAACTACATGAGATATAGGAATCATTGGTTTAGTGTGGACCAATTGTTTGTGGGTGACGTATTACCCGTCATGGGGCTGACGCGCTGGAGTTTTGAGCACTGTGGCGGAGCCTGGTTGGGTAGTCCAGAACGGATGGCTAGCGGTGAGTTGCATAGTTTTCGCTTGATTCGTAGTTCTCGCTTGCATTGGCTTGTCAGAAAACGAGGTTGCTTTTCCATGGAATGATTGCACGAGCAATGAACATGTCTTTTTGTGATGATGCTCATTTTTCATTGCTCGTTGACTTGTCATTTTTGTTTCTTCTTTTCGATTCAAATGCACATGTGCATAATGCGTTGTTTGGCGAATAAACTTCGGTTTGAATCGGCGCTGTTGAATGCGTCCTTCCCGGCCTGGTCTTTCGCACTGTTTCCCTCCATCGTGTCATACCAACATGCCCAAGCAATCATTTTAGTTGGTTTGCGCGTTTTATTTACTTTTTATTCCCTCTCTAAAACATTACTTAGAACATAAGCAGGAACTTCCCCGCTGTTGCTGCACAGCCTGGCACGGTTGGCGAGCGAAATTCAATTTCATGGATTTGTGACTGGACCAAGGTACTGCGAAGGACAACTCCCAGTCCGCATCGCTGCACAGGAGGCTGTGAGGTGACAGGGGGCGTTCCAGAGCGTGTGAACTAAGGCAAAAGTAAATCTCATTACAGGCTCCGCAGCTTAGACGGATGTCTGTAGAAATACGACCAAGACATTCCCGCGAAGGTAGGGAAGCAGTCCGAATCGTTTCTGTGAAAATGACTGCGATTAATCTTGTTTTGGGCATGATGATAGGTCCCTGTGCTAGACCGACAATGAGAGGTTGAATTTATTACGGTCGCCATAATACCTCCACGCCGACGCAGCTTGTAAGATCTCGCGCAATATCATTGAGGTTGGCAATATTGCGATGGTTATGGGCGAGCTAGTAGCCAATATATGTGTTAACCGAGATTGTTTTTCGGGGAAGTGATCCGTGAGGCCAGTTTCGAGCACTCCTACTTCAGGTGGATCAAAAATATTCGACAATGCATGATTGATTGGAGCACTGGAACCACAGGGAACAAAGCGAGTATGAACACTATTAAGACATTCGTAATTAAAGGTACGAAAACAGTATGAATAACTGACCGACCTAGTTCGCAGATGAATCCAATAGGTTTGAGTTGATATCGCTCTTGATTACAACATTTTTATTTCTTGCGGATAACCTTGTCTTCATTGTTTCGAACGAACCACAAAAATAAGATCCGGAGGAAGAAGGTGATCAGTAAACGCAACCAAAAACAAAATTTCTGTTGACTATGTTCAGGAAGTTATTATGGAATTCCAACCAAACTGATTCACAATTCTGAATATTTAGCGTGAGGTCGTGTCTACCTACGTTTCTGCAGTTTATCAGGCAATATGTAGATAGCAGCTTCACCATGACTTCTTAACAGATGGTGGGCATGTTTAGATCTGTATGAAGGGGACCAGTACAGGTTTTTATCAACACCGCTAAGCCAGGTTTCTGATTTGATTGATATGTGGGGTTTAGCGTCCCAAAATCACCATACGAGTATGAAAGACGTTGTAGTGGTGAACTCCGGGAATTTGAACCACCCCGGGTTTCATTAACGGGCTCTCAAATCTGAGCACACAGACCTACAGCATTTTCACCTAAGCCAGGTTTTTGAGACAGCAATGGCAGGTACGAGTCGAAATCGGATTACTTAATTACCGCGAGATCTGATTCATCAGCTACACGGTACATTTTGGTTTTTTTTTCGACCTTGGTAGCTTTGATTTGGCTGCTGCTGATCCACAGAAGTGGTCATTTGTGTTGTTCTTTTCAAAGCCAGTGTCTTCAAGAAGAACGTCTTGTTTCCCGACGCCAAGCACTCATTCAGGTAGACAGTGCTCATAACGGAAGCTTTCACACCAGCGTCGCTTAGCTTTCTGTGCTTAACTGATGAATTGATTGATTGATATGTGGGGTTTAACGTCCCAAAACCACTATACGATTATGAGAGACGCCGTAGTGGAGGGCTCCGCAAATTTAGACCACCTGGGGTTCTTTAACGTGCACCCAAATCTGAGCACACGGGCCTACAACATTTCCGCCTTAACTGATGAATTCGTCCTTTTTGGTTCGTGAAAAGAACCAAGCTGTACGACATCTTTCTTGCCTCAAACGTCAGTGCGGACTCAGTGAGCGACAACAAAATCAGTGGCCGCTACCAGGAACCCAGCAGCCTTCTGCGTAAAATGGATGCTATGTGTAAGAAATGCATTCTTCTTGCCATTTGACTGGTGTTCGCTAGTGGTTAGGGTTCAGCTATGCTAGCATGTTTCTAACATAGCTGCTTTTCTCGTCACCAAGTATGTCAATTCCAGTGATCAATATTTGTTAGTCTTGCGGTGATAGCCCCACTTTTTTATCGCAATTTTATACCTGTAAATATATTATTACTACAAAACGTGTTCTTGATAGATCTCTCTTAGTAATCGAGGTTTTCAGCAAGCTACAGAAACACGTTACTGAAATGCGACACGGTTGCTTTCCGTGTGCGCGCACAATGGTCGCACATGCGCACTCGTCAGCCGGTTCCGTGTTGCCGCCTTTCCGTAACGTGTTTCCGTAGCTTGCTTTTTGAAAACCTCTACTGTCTTAATGGCACTGTTCGTTCTGCAACAGATATATAAACTGCAGAATTAAATGGGCTGCGACGTGGTGTGAAACTTATTGCTGGACTTAATAAATGCCCTTGCGAAGTATGAGCATCCCCGAAACAAAGAAAAAAGAAGTATTCGAATAACCTTATCGCTGTTATCTGTGTTGCGTAATACTTTTTCGTCTTTCTTCAGAAGTATCTCTAAAGTACCTCGTTACGTGAACGGAAACTATATCTCAGTATCTGTGTTTCAGACTTTCAACCCATGTATTCCAATATACAAATTCTGTAACTTCTTTCCGTGGGTATCTGCCCAAGCCTTGACACACGCACACACACACGCACATGTGTGTTGCCGGTGTTTCATCTATAGTTCCCTTGTGTTCCATTCCGTGGCTTTTGCCATGACTCGGCGATTATCGCCTGAAGTGGTAAATTTCTGTCACGGAAATGACGGCGAAAGAATTATTAAGGGTAATCAATAACTCGCAACAAAGAATCGTACAACTTCAGGTTATACCACTTTATCGGCCAGCTGCAAAGATGAACGATGGATGCTGCACCAGACCACAGCGCATACGACGTGCTCGGGTCCGGGCTTCACGGAATCTTCAGCTCGCTTTTGATAACTTTGATGCGCCAGAACGGGTCCTCCCTGTCTTTTTCACCTTGTCCCTTGCAGGGGCTGTCGGCAGAAAAATCGCCGAGGTGCGAGTTCACTAGAAGCAACGCCATGCCCTTCCGCAGGTTGGTAGACTTCCGGGCCAGCTGGTTGCACTGCACGCATGCACAACCCCAAATACGTTATAGCGGTACAGGAGCAGCATCGACGGAGGGATCGTTTCTTTTTGTGTGGGAAACGCAATATAGTTGACGCATTTTATGACTTATCGCTGGGCGAGTCGGTGCATATCTAGGATAATGCTGCGAAAGGAAGGAGAATCACAGGAAATACACAATGAGACAGATACTAATTGTTGGTTTTAACGTCCCAAAACCACAGTTATGGGGGACGTCGTAGTAAAGAACTCGGAAAACTACTTCACCCACCTGGGTTCATTAGCGTGAACGTAAACTTCACTGGCCTCAGGCGTATTTGTCTCAATGGAAATGCTGCTATCGCAGCTGCGATGCGATTTTGGGACCTTCTGACTAGCAGTTGGGGAACGTTAGCACTAGACCATCATTGCGCAGGGAGTGATATCGGCCAAAAGAGAATAGTTTTGTTTTAAAGAAGATAAGTCTTTCTTGGGATACTTCGACGCAGAAAGTTTCGTCCATCCGTCCGTCTGTCCATCTTTCTGTCTGTCTAAATGTCGCCAGATTTAGCCACCCAGTAAAGGTTTAGGCATTTTATGAAGGCCCCACCATTTTGATTTACTCCCTGCGTTCATACTTTTGAACAATATGTCGATAAAAAAGCAAGCATTATGCATATATGTTGTGAACACCAATATGCAAATATTGAATAGTTTGTTTATTAAAGACGATAGTCTTTCTTGGAAACCTTTGACGAAAAAATTTTGGTATGTCTGTCTGTACAATTGTCTGTTGGTCCACTCTTGACGATACCTTAAACAGCTGACCCTATCCGCAGCGCCCACCAATATTGCTCAAGTTTCAGAGTTCATACTTGCGTGATTGTCAAATAAAAAGCAATTATTGCGCATGTCTGAGGTACCATAACAACACGTCAATGTTTTGTATGTGCGCCTTTATACTAGAGAAGGCACACACAAGTAATTCTAAGGACCGTAGCGTTAAACACGCTGCGCTGACAGTGCAACGCGATGCTCAAAAAGGCAAGTGTTAACAACACTTTGCTAAAACGACACGATGGTGGCACCTGTGCGTCGCTTTGCGTTCTACACATTCTCGCCTCCGAGAATGGCACGCATCTTTCTCCGCAGGCACGCACGCCTTCCTTCGTTTTCGAAGATAACTGCCAGATGACGCTCGTGTCTAACGTGCCTCGATGCGCTTGTCCGCCTCCGCTGCACGCTCGAGGCACTCTAACGCAGCGCCTCCAGGATACCATTCGCCGATTTTTTTGCGCAGAACATCAAATAATTGTTTTGTTCACTCTTTCGGGACGCAAGATTATTGTCTTCCGACGAGATCGCAGTGTAACATGTGAATCCGGGGCCATTTTTTAATGCTTAGATACGTAATTCTAAAGACCGCAGTGCTTATTACGCTGCCCTTACAATGCGACAGTATATGAATGAAAAAGTGGGCGTTTGCTACGCTTCGCTAAAACTACCAGTGGCTCTGAGTTCTAAAAAAGCTTTCGTTTCTTGAAATCACTGCCATATGACATCCACACCTCACGCAGTGCCTCCATTGTTTTTCGATTACCTTTGCCGGCGAACCACACAGATGCGCAGCCAAATATTTCGGCCACATTGTTTTTCCTGTGATTGTCAATGCCTTGGGCGAGATACCCTATCGTCCCTTTCACACCTCACTTGTTTGCAATGGGTAGTTAAAACTAAAGTACTGGGGACATAATTTGTAGCTTTTGATTGAGCATAGAAACGCTTAGTGAGGTTAGGTTTGTTGTGCTTAATGTTAGATTCTAAGGTCCGGTATTATAATCATTACGTAAATGGAAATATAAAAAACTATGAATACTCATCATTCCGCAGTGAGGACCGAACTTAAAACATTCGTATTACTTCTCTTATGCTCTTGCAACTAAGCTACGATGAAGGACGCTTTCGGATGCACAGAATTAGATCAGACACGACCTCCAGTGTAGACTTCATTCCTTTTTGTTTATATAAGGATTACGAAAGTAGAAACCAAGCACCGAGGTAATGTTGAAATAAATTCATATATGTCCCTTATAACCTCTTTACATATTGTCTCAGAGGCTTTCATTCGATTACAACTCGGTGCGGCTACAGTTTTACGACAAACTTTTCACTAGTGTTGCAAGTCGTTTTATGCGGACGATCCTGGGCTCGTCTCGTTCGCCAAGAACTGGGTAGAATGTCCACCTTTCCTAATTGTACTTCATTTCATTAATTTAAATTTACTTTACAACACTACCCTCAGCGCCATAGGACATTAGAAAGTGGAGGAGGGCTACACAGTACACAATTGGTAATGACATATATGCATCTATCAAGTAAGTAGATTTTTTTTTTACAGAACTTGCGAATAATATTCAAAAAAAGAAACAGTGTTCGTCGGGAAGTGCATCGACGAAATGTAAGATTCGCTCGATTCTTCTGCCCCACAGAAAAGAAGAAGAAGAGAAATAATAGCCTGTGTATGTCGGTAATTAAATTGAATGTAAGGTGTTGCGAAAGTCACAAAATGAACCCACACTGAATTCTCGTAAGGAGCGCCAAAACATTTCAGTCCTGTAAGGAGACCGAAACAAGTATAAGCTTTCCCGACAGAATTCCTTTTTTGCGCTACGCCGCAGTCTAGCAGGCCGCGTAACGAAATATTGAAAATTTCAGCGTTTCACAGCGCACGGAGCGCGGATTAACAATGAGTAGACATGCAGCGCCGCCGTGTCTCCTATTTTTCTTCCACGTTTGATGCACTGTGAAATGTTAACTAGGCCGGCACCCAACAATCGTCAATTGATTAACGCGCATGAGGCGAATAAAGGGCACCCAGGAAAAAATCTCTGATACTAAATTACAAACTAAACTGTTCGTGGCTGTGTAGCAGTGGTTATGGCACTCAGCTCCTCAGCCATTGCTTTCCGGTGGCGACGAAATGTTATAGGCCCATGCACTGTGTAATGTCAGTGCAAAGTGGAAAATTCGAGGTGGCCGAAATTTCTGCACTCCTCCACTATACGGTGTCTCTCACAAACATAACGTAGTTTTGGGATGTCAAGCCGTGGACAATATCATGATAAACACAGTTGATTGCAGTCTTTCTCCCCACGTGAAACTTTCTGCGAGTGATGAGGGCGTTGCACTGTTTCGCGATTCAAGGGTAGACACACTTTTGCCCAGGAATGGTGCGGTGAGCGCGCAATCAGACGTCACCGTGATGACATCTTAAATGCGGTCACTTTTGGCGTCACGGTGACGTCACAAGGCACTGTCACTGTTCGAATGGACACAAAAGCGCCACAATACCTCGGTTTAGACTATTTAACTGTTTCCTTGGAAGTCTGACGTTGCAAGCTTTGATTTCGTACGTTCATTACTAGCGGACAAAATCAAGTTGGAAGTTTCAGCTTTCTAATTTCATGTCGGTACTTTCGTGCATGACGTCACTCATTTCTGATTGTATTTGTCGTATTTTCTTGACATGGGCGCGACGAAACTTTCTGTAATATGGAAAAAACATCTATTTTGACTATTTATTTTATGTTGAAAATCCTCCCACCACCCTCTTTATAATTCGATTGGTCTTTCACCCCTATACCCTCTTTATAAATTTTGCAAGGATAGAGGGGGGCTCCAGCAGCCCCTTCTATTTCTGGCTAAGGGTCTGGCCGCATCATAGTCGCAGCATATCGAGCTCGCCGTTATTTATACCAGCTATACAAACAGCATAAAATAACGACGCGAGCACGGCGCTGGAATCCGCCTCATCGCAGCCGCAACGTAAGAAAAAACAATACTAAATGACACAAACTCAGTGAAGCAAAAAAAAAAGCGACACCCAGTATTCGTTGTGGCTACGAGCACTGAAACAGCACCAAAGAAAGGGACATGAGGGGTACGACACGACAGGACCGATACGACAGGACGGGCAGGCGCACCGCAGCCGCCGTCTTGTCACCAGATGGCGCGTCGCTGCCTCCGGCCGCGCGATCCCGTGGTCTTCACACTTTTACTCACGCCTGTACATCAGGACATGTAGAAAATACTGTCTAACGAAAAATTTGTACCGGATTAGGATGCAAGCCCCGACCTATGAAACCTTTTTTTTTGTTTTTGTTTGGTACACGCTAGGCTGTACAGACTGCCAGCCAAAGATTTCTGTACCTCGCCTGGTCGGCCGCAGCCGTCGCTTTCCGGTGGAGACGAAATGTTATAGGTCCAAGCCGAGGATAATATGATAAAAAGTGTTGATTTCACCGTCATGTAACATCAAATGACGTCACCTTGAATTATGTCATCCAAGTAATGTAAGTGGCCTCGCACAAAAAAAAAACTTCCCTCCTAATCATTTAGGCCCACCCATAACTTACTTTTTCTGTGATCGTCTTGTCATCCTCAAAAAGCAGGGCCGTCGTCTTTTGGGTTTGGACTTCACCCAGATTAACCCCTTGAAAAACCTCGGCTCGGAGAAAATGCACGTTGAGCCTGCAGGGCTAAAAATAAAAACAAATAGCACAATAAATATTTTTTATCAAAATGTCACGAAAGAAACAATGTAAAGTATAAATAGAAACTGCAAAACGACAACAGTCACAACGTAGTTTAGAATGAATGAGCCTGTTTTCAACGTACATCTCAGAACCACAGTATTCTTAGCATACTGCTTCGAAACTATTCTTTCGAGCATAACGTTACAAGAGAAAATCTAGCATACAGATCACGGCTTGTTCATTCAATATGTATGTCACACGCTCGGAAATTCATTGTCATCAACTATACGCCCACTGCAGGACAAAGGCATCTCCCATGTTCTGCTAGTCAACTCTGTCCTGTGCTTGCTGCTGCCACTTCATACCCACAAACTTTTTCATTTTATCTGCCCTCCAAAATTTGTCTCCCCTTCACCCGCTATCCTTCTCTTGTAATCTTATCTGTGAACCTTAAGGACCAGCGGTTATCTTTCTTTCGCGCTACGTGTCCTGCCCATGACCATTTCTTTTTGATTGATATGTGGGGTTTAACGTCCCAAAACCACCATATGATTATGAGAGACGCCGTAGTGGAGGTCTCCGGAAATTTCGACCACCTGGGGTTTTTTAACGTGCACCCAAATTGGAGCACATTGGCCTACAGCATTTCCGCCTCCATCAGAAATGCAGCCGCCGAAGCCGGGATTCCATCCCGCGACCTGCGGGTCAGCAGCCGAGTACCTTAGCCACTAGACCACCGCGGCGGGGCGACCATTTCTTCTTGACTTCGACTGTGAAGTCGTCCTTAACACCCGTTGGTTCCCACATACAGTCTGCTCTCTCTTTGTCCCTCGGGGTTCACCTATCATCTGGCAGAAAGCAAACGTGCAACTTCGGAATCGCGCGTTCAACGGTCTATCAATTCAGCTGCAGTGATGATCATTTCTTCATTCACTTCATTGGGCCTGAATGTGCATTTGAATCTGGAAGTATCAGTCAGTTCCAATCACAGCCATGGCGGCTAGAGTACCACACTCACTCTGCCTGCTGGCGTCACGTACAAGTTGCTCGTTTGCAAGGTGGCAGCTGACCAATACTGCCTTGCATACTGCGTAAAGGTACCCTCTCAGCCAGAACGAGACACACGGTAAGAATGCAGGAAAGAAAAAAAAAACTTTATGGGCTCACATTTGGACTCGTAATGCGAAGGTGGCCGGTACGGTTCTTGTGGGCTCCAAGTTGTCTTTTAGTTCACTTTACTTTCTTCAAAATTATTGCGGTCGCAATTACATAGACAGTCTCGATGGGTTTTAGCCATCACCGTCAGCATCATGCCATGCATGAAGTCCAAGTTCATGATATTCCCCAGCGCCTCGTACGTTCTACCCGCGGGTAATAGCGCGCGAGGGGGGTTGACGAACGCGCCTGAAGAAGTGATGAAACAAACCGGCCCATGTTCGTCACTATACGAGGCGCGTGCCATAAGATTCTCCCGGCCGATTGCATCTGCCATCGAGCGCTCAAGCGGAGAAAAAACGCTGCGCTCATCTTATCTTTGAGAAGGGTGAAGAGATGCGAGGAAAAAGGGAGGGGAGGGGGGGGGGGGGGTCGTCTCTGGCGAACGTATTATCTGGCTATTTCGCCAACTGTCAGCAGAAGTCTCACATACCCTCATATTATACATGCTTCTTTCTCAATGTGATGAGACGGTGCGAAGACTGTCTGGAGCGCCGTATTCTCTTACACCAGCGTTTTGTAGAGATGCGTCAGATCGCACCCTGGAGCTGCTTCCCCCACATCGTATAACATTCCTATTTGTTGCTATCGCACTCATTGCTTCACCCTTACTGTGAAACTGTGACTTTTAACTTCACAATTACTTCTAATAAAATCCCTTATAATTTCGATGAGATTGTAGCGTCTTAGTTCTTAATATGTCCAACGTAGAAAAAGTGAGCCTTCCACACTCCCCTTGTTTACCCCTTCATAAGCATATGTACCAACTGAATGTAGGAACGACCTAGTTTACTACTTTACAAACATGGAGCTTTCTACATGACGTTACCTACCAATTTTGCTACCAATAAAAACTCAATCAAAAGGGGTAATACTATATAGTAGCGTTTTTATGCAATAATCTCGAACAATTCTTTTCTGTAACAATGCATACGTGGGCAAAAACAGAATACCAAGGCTTCCACGTGACACGCACAGTATAAGCGTATCGAAAAGATATGAATACACTGTAGCCCTACCTTGGGGTAGCACACGTTGCACAGTTCAGCTAGCGATCAGCTAGCCCCTGTGTCCGTTCATGCGTCCATCCATGCATCTGTCTGTGTGTCTGTTCGTCCATCTATTCAACACTCCAAGTACCACCATCTCGCATCTTTTCATCATTTATTCCGCATATGCACCACCAACCAACGGACATTCCAAGGACTAAACGAGAGATGATATATGTATACTTTCTTACGGCTTGCGCTTGGTGTCTACCTCCCACCTTTAACCACCTCGAGTTCATGGTATATACTAGTTCACTGTATTCATGGCACTGCGGTCCAACGCTCGCTAAACCTTTCTAAATCTAAGGAGCTTACACGGAGCGAGTATAACATGGCAACCCTTTCTTGTCAGATAGTGCTCAATGTACATGCCAATAGCTGCTAAGGGGGATTACAGCGTGCGCATTAACTAAAAGCCGAATGCTCCTGTCTCTCATTCTCCCTTAACAGCCATCGGCATGTACATTGAGCACTATCCTTTATTGTTGAACAACGCACACAAAAAATATCTCACCAGCACCACCTTGGAGGTCAAAATGTTATACTTGTTAAATACTACAACAGCTACGAGGGACGAACGGGTGCCGCTATAAAAAGCTTCGCCTCTAAAAAGAAACTTACGACAATGTCCAAGCTGGTGACGTACATTCCGTGGCAAGCTGCATTTACCATATCCAAGTTAACAGCCTCGGCCTTGAGATGGTACACCAGCGTGCCAAGCTCGAACGAGAGGCCCATCTTGGCGCGGCCTTTGTACTTCTTGTCTTTAGTCATCATTCTTGAAACAGTTAACTGCGCACAAAAATTACAAACGGACGTGAAAGTTGGCAATGTTTCACACTGTACGCTTGCTGTGCACACGCGAACCTGTTACCTGTTTTAGTGTAATGTGCAAACATCATTTCAGATATTATTCGATTGTGTCCAATTGTGTCCGATTGTGGGCCAGCCTTTGTCAGTGACGAAGGCTGGCCCACCAGCCGAAACGTATGTGATTAATAAAAGTGTTTCCTCGTAAGTCGTGTAAGTCGTGCTTTCTCGCTTTCGGTTTTACTACGGAGCGAGTGCGCTTCCTTCCTCGCTACGTCTATATATATATATATATATATATATATATATATATATATATATATATATATATATATATATATATATATATATATATATATATATATATATTTATATATATATATATATATATATATATATATATGACGAAGGAGGCGTGGAGGCGTGATGGCTGTACGATGAACTATTTATTTTTCTTCGTCTTCCTCCTTATCTACTATTCCACCACACCGTTCTCGTGTGGTTCGTCACACGGTTGCTTCAAGACGGCGCCGATACCTCTGCTGTATGCATCGCAGTATAGCACACAAGGCTTATTGGCATCTTAGATGTTAAGGATTGGCTCTTCTGTCACGCATTTCTTGAGCTGAGTGAAAGCCAGTTCACACTCCGCATCCCAGTTCCAGGTGGCGTCTTTGCTGAGCAGGCGCGTCAGTGGGGGAGCGATTTGACTGAAGGGGTCGATGTATCGCCGGTAAACATTGACGGTGCCGAGAAAACGCTGCAACTCTTTAGGGCGTGATGGTGTCGGAAACCGTAGGATTGCGTCCACGTTGCTTTGCTTTGGAGAGACGGTGCCATGCGAAACCTTGTGTCCCAGGTACTCAATGGAGGTTCGAGCGAATTGACATTTCTTTAATTTCAGCTTGACGCCTTCGCTTTTGAAAGCTTTCAAAATGCCCTCCAGATGCCTCAGATGGTCTGGAAACGTGTCAGAGTAGACAACAATGTCATTGAAGTAATTCGTGACGTTCTGCAAACGGTGTTTTGCCAATACAAATTTGACACCCCGTTCGAAGGTGGCCGGAGCATTCCATAGGCCAAAAGGCATGACCAGCCACTCGTAGTGACCGGTACGTGTGACAAACGCCGTTTTCGGAATGTCATCAGGGTGACTTTTCACGTGCCAGTAACTTGACGTTACGTCTAATGTCGAGAAGTACGTAGATTTCCCCAGGGAATCGAGAATGTCATCGATCCGAGGAATGGGCTGATAATAAGGCACCGTCAATTCGTTCAGTTTGCGGTAGTCGATGCAGAAGCGCGTGCGTCCTTCCCCTTTTTTCTCTGCCAGAAGTGCTGGCGCAGCGTATGAGGAGGTAGATAGTCGTATGACACCTTGCTTGAGAAGCTCATTGATCTGTCTGTCCATATCAACGCTGTCAGTTTCTGAGCATCGATAGGGAGCTCTACGAATGGGAACATTGTTGTTGAGATGAATGCAATGCATTTCGCCGTTGATGCACCCAATGTCTGTCTGTGACTTGGAAAAAATGTCACCGTACTTGTGGATAAGCTGCTTCAATGCCAACTGTTGAGTTTTATTTAGATGTAGTACATCACAAACTTCAACACCTTGCAAAGACGCGCCCTTGTTAACCGTGGTTTGGTTCTGTGTACGAGAGTGGAGGATGTCTTTCGCTTAGCGTAGAGTCATAGTGTCAAGGTCCAGCGACAAGTTAAAGAGGCAAGCACTATCGAAGCCAAGAAGTAAGTTGCTCTTCATGCCTTGTAGAACATGAGCCTGAATTTCTCTTGTCACTTTTCCTATCTGTACCTTTAGATTAACGCGACCCAAAGTTTTGGTACATGATGTGACTTGTTGAACTGAGATGCATGAATTCCTCATTATTTGCTGGTGAAGTGCCTTCAGCACTGGTTCGTTGATACAGGTAATCGTAGCTCCGGTATCAAGTGTAGCGCTGACAGGGTACCCGTTAATGAGGGCATCAAACTGAATCACATGAACTCTGGGTCGCCCTCCTCGTTTCCCTGGTTGGTGGAGAGGGCGGAAATGCTTGCGCGTCGTGAGCATTCATTATGTCAGTGCATCTGTCGGGGTAAGCCATCCATCGCGCAGTGTTTGCACTCACGCACGGGTGTTCATACCGGGGAATTGCGTGGACGCTGACTAGTTCTGTCACTTGTTACGTTAATCTGTGTATTCCGAGCTGGTGGAAAGCGATGTAACTTCATTCTCTGCATGGTTGACTCTACACGAAGTGCTGCTGTAAGCCATGTCTCTGGTGTAGACGAGGTAAGCCCAGCAAGCGCCATCTCCATATGCGCAGGAAGGCCGTCGATGAGCCCTGATAAAAGGTGCGTGTCCTTTAGGTCGGCGAGGCGTCCGAGAGACATTTTTTCATTCTAGTATTCCTTCAAGCTCTGGCCTGTTCGCAACCGGCAATGAATGAATTGGCGAAAAGGATCCGCGACGCCGCTAGTAAAGCGTCCCTTCATGCGTTCACATAAGCTCTCCCAAGACGCGTCTGTGTCGAAAACGTCGGTAAGAAACCATCGGAAAGCCTCACCTTCAAGGTAATCGGAGAAGTAGCACAGCTTGTCTCGCTCCGTTCCTGCTGTGGCCGCAGTCCTCACCTCAAAGAGTCGGAGCCACTTTTCAAAGGGGACGTCTGTAGATGCTCCCGAGTACTTCGGGATGTTGATGACTTTCTTGGATGTGGCCATGATGAAGGGCACGGTAGATCCTGTCGACTAGTGTGACGCAGGAGGCGTGATGGTTGTACGATGAACCATTTATTTTTCTTCGTCTTCCTCCTTATCTACCATTCCACCACACCGTTCTCGTGTGGCTCATCACGTATATATATATATATATATATATATATATATATATATATATATATATATATATATATTGTCACGTGCGTCCCGCGAAAAAGACGAAGGCGACAGCGCATACACGCATCTGCACGCTTTTATGCAGAATGCAACAACCAGAAAGAGGAAGAACTCTCTCTCACGCGGTTAACAAAAAGACCGACCCGCTGCTGTTTTCTCAGCGTCTTCGAGTACGACCTCTCTCTTGACGTCGTGACACTGGTGGAGGTGCTGGGGCCTGCAACCTGATGCAAGAAAGCGTTGTTCGGGACCGTACACCCAGCCCGGAGCCTCAACGTCTTGTTGCGACTCCAGTACACCGATTCAGCCGGCGCCTATTAGGCCTAAGCCCAAAACTCTTGACGGCATCTCCTTTTACCAACATGGCGGCCCCTTCAGCGTCTGCGAATCTTCCCCCGGCCCCGGCCCAGACGACTCACCCTTACCAGGTAACTTTTGAGACTCCTCGTGTTCCCGAAGTCTTCCGTGGAGAACCGTATGAAGATGTCGAGGACTGGCTCTACCAGTTCGAGCGGACCGCTGTGGTGAATCGTTGGAGCGTGCAAGAAAAACTTGGCCGTGCCTACTTCGCAATGGAAAATAGCGCTCGCACATGGTACGAGAACAGGGAGCCTACTTTCCAAACCTGGGACAATTTCCGCCAAAAGCTTCTCGAGACGTCCCTGAGTGCGGACCGACGGGATCTCGCACAACAGATGATCGAAGCCCGCATGCAAAAGCGGAACGAAAGCGTGGCCATGTTCGCTGAGGATATGGCCCGCCTATTTTGCCGCGCTGACCCTGACATGCCCGAGGCAAGGAAAGTTCGTCATCTGATGCGGGGAGTTAAGGAACCGCTTTTCGCCGGCCTTGTACGAAATCCGCCAACAACAGTGGATGAATTCATCAAAGAGGCGACTGTCATTGAACGGGTGCTCCGGCAACGATGCCGCCACTTTGACCGCCTGCCCGACCAAACGCCTGTTGGGGCCGCCGCTCAAAACGCTGCCGTTTCTGAAAACTCTTTACGGCAAATGATTCGACAAATCCTGCGGGAAGAGCTGCGGGCCCTCGGCCTTCCGTCTACCGATCCCCCAGTTGCTTCTGTTGCAGAAATCGTGCGCCAGGAACTACGGCAAGCCTTTCCATCACCGGCGCCACCACCCGAACCACGTCCACTGACCTATGCTGATGCCGTCCGCCGTCATCCGCCTGCCCCAGAAGAAGCACCCTTTCAGCCGCGGCCCATTACCTTGCCGTGGTGGCAGCGTGAACCTGTGCGGCGACCACCAGTACGTCAGACCGACTTGTGGCGCACTGCCGACCGTCGACCCCTTTGTTTCCACTGCGGCGAACCAGGCCACATCTTGCGCTACTGCCGTCATCGAGAAACCCGGTTTGGAAACTTTCCTCGGCCCGCTTTTTTTATTCTGAAGACCCTCGTGACCATGGTGCTGATCACCTACCGACCAACCAAGCGTCGTCACCAAGTCGTCGCTGGCGGTCTCCCTCACCTGCACGAGGTCAGAATTCCCCGAATCGCCAAAGATACGCGGACGCCATCAGAAACCGCTCCCCAAGCCCATGCCAGGGAAACTAACTGCCGCGACCTCCGGGGGCAAGGTTGCCAATTGCCGAGACGCCAAAAAGACCCCCTTGCCTCTGCACAAAGACGACGTGACGACGGTGATGACGAAGACGACAACAACCACGAGTACTACTGCCAATGAATTTGTACGTGCCGACCTCAGCGTTATTATAGACGGACACCACGTAACAGCACTGGTTGACACTGGTGCTGACTTCTCTATTATGCGACAAGAGCTCGCCGACCGCCTTAAGAAGGTTAAGACGCCGTGGAGTGGGCCGAGTATAAGAAGTGCTGGTGGGCAGCTAATGACGCCAACTGGTAAATGCACCGCTCGGCTCGTAATCGATGATTCGAACTTCGTCGCCACTTTTGTCATTTTACAGGACTGTTGTAAAGAGTTGATTTTGGGTATGGATTTTCTGCGGGAGTACGGTGCTATCATCAACATCCCAGAACGTATCGTCACCTTTTCCGCCCATCCTTACGTCGACGCCGCCACTGAAGAACAACTGCAACGTTTACGTGTAGCCGATGATGTGATGCTCCAGCCGAGATCTTGCTGCCTTGTGTCGGTGTTGTGTGAACGGCCGTGCCGTAATGAGGTGATAGCGGAGCGAATTGACACGCTATTGCTTACGCAAGGTGTTTCAATAGCGAGAGGCATTCTGGCACTAATTGATGGGCGGGCAGAAGTTCTCATCACCAACTTCAGCAAACGAGCGTCGTCACATCCAGAAGGGCACCGCGATGGCCTACTACGAGGACGTGGACCAAGCCAGAGATTGCTTCGCTTTGCAACCGGACGAGGCAACCATCCCAGCCTCGACACCTTTGTCTGTCAACATTTGCTCAACCCTGTCAGCCTCGGAAAAACAGCGCCTACTAGAGCTGATACACCACTTCAAAAATTGTTTTTCGTGCACGTCGAAAGTCAAGCAAACACCACTGACCCGGCACCGAATCATCATTGAAGAAAATACGAGACCGATCCGTCAAAACCCATACTGTGTGGCTCCGAAAGAACGTGAGGAGATCCAAAAGCAAGTTCAGAAGGTGCTCCAAGATGACGTAATACAGCCTTCCAAGAGTCCCTGGGCATCCCCCGTGGTATTGGTTAAAAAGAAAGACGGCAGCTTGCGTTTCTGTATAGATTACCGCAAGTTAAACCAAGTAACGAAGAAAGACGTCTACCCACTGCCACGTATAGATGACTCTCTTGATCGACTGCGGCATGCACGCTATTTCTCATCGATGGACCTGCGAAGCGGCTATTGGCAAATAGAGGTCGACGAAAGAGACAGTGAGAAAACTGCTTTCGTGACGCCCGACGGTCTTTATGAATTTAAAGTGCTTCCATTCAGGTTATGCTCAGCGCCAGCCACTTTTCAGCGTTTAATGGACACTATGCTATCAGGACTCAAGTGGCAGACATGCTTGATTTATCTAGACGACGTTGTCGTCTTCTCAGCTACATTCGAGGAACACCTAAGTCGATTATTCGCAGTTCTACAAGCTATACGCTCGGCTGGCCTGACTTTAAAGCCAGAGAAGTGCCACTTCGGTTTCAACGAACTTTGCTTTTTAGGCCACGTGGTCAGCCACGAAGGTGTTTGACCTGACCCGGGCAAAATCGATGCTGTCGCAAAGTTTCCCGCACCGCATGACAAAAGAGCAGTGAGACGCTTCTTAGGCCTCTGCGCTTATTACCGACGATTCATCGCCAACTTTTCGTCTATTGTGGCGCCTCTGACGCGGCTCACACGAGAGGATGTCCCCTTTCTTTGGAGCGAAAAAGAAGAAACAGCGTTCAACGAATTACGCCAACGCCTCCAAACACCTCCGGTTCTGGCGCACTTTGACCAGGAAGCGCCAACAGCACTTCACACCGACGCAAGCAATGTAGGCCTGGGCGCCGTACTGATACAATGGCAAGATAACTCCGAGAAAGTGATAGCCTATGCCAGCAGAGCTCTCTCTCGCACGGAAGAGAACTACTCGACTACCGAGAAAGAATGCCTCGCCGTGGTTTGGGCGGTTCTCAAATTTCGACCGTATCTGTACGGCCGCTCATTCAAGGTCGTCAGTGATCAGCACTCGCTTTGCTGGCTCACTAACTTGAAATACCCATCCAGCCGTTTAGCACGCTGGAGCCTTCGGCTTCAGGAGTTTGATATGACCATTATTTATAAATCAGGGAAGAAGCACACCGACGCAGACTGTCTCTCGCGGCCACCCATTGAGCCTGCCGCTATTAATGACGAGTCTATGGACGCCGCATTCTTGGGAGCCATCAACGCGCCCACTATCTCACAAGAGCAGCGCCGTGACCCTGACCTGCTTTCGCTTATCGATTTCTTAGAAGGACGACGGGAAGACGTGCCGCGAATTTTTGCGAGAGGAGTGCCATCTTTTTGTTTAAGGAACAACGTCCTATACAAGAAAAAGTTTTCTCCCACTGGCAGCCCATACTTGCTCGTCGTCCCTGCATCACTGCGAAAAGAAATCCTAGAAGCCTGCCATGATGAAGTCACCTCTGGTCATCTCGGTTACACTCGAACATTATCCCGTCTGCAAAACAGTTACTACTGGCCTAACCTACCTGCTGCTGTGAAACATCACGTCCAAACATGTGCCGACTGTCAAAGACGCAAAGCACCACCCGGCAGGCCGGCAGGCTTATTACATTCCGTTCAAAGCCATTCGCCCAAATCGAAATGGATTTCCTGGGCCCATTCCCAACTTCTACCACAGGGAACAGATGGATCATAGTCGCCACTGATTACTTGTTTCGCTACGCAGAAACTAAAGCCATGCCGAGGGCCACAGCAGCAGAAGCGGCTCATTTCTTCATAGAAAACGTCATCCTTCGGCATGGTGCTCCAACAGTTCTCATCACGGATAGAGGAACTGCGTTCGTGGCAGAACTTTTGGAGTCGGTTCTCAGGCTCAGTGGTACAGCTCACCGGAGAACAACGGCGTACCACACACAAACAAACGGACTAACAGAGCGGCTTAATAAGACCCTCGCAAACATGCTCTGCATGTATGTCGACACAGAACACAAGAACTGGGACGAAATCTTGCCTTATGTGACCTTCGCCTATGATACTGCCCGACAGGAAACTACCGGAATGACGCCGTTTAGTTTAGTAAATGGGCGCGAAGTCACTACAACGTTGAACGCTATGCTGCCGCACGAGTGTGACGACACTCACGCTGACGCCGAAGAATTTGGTCAGCGTGCCGAAGAAGCCCGACAGCTAGCCCGCGTGCGTATTTGTCACCAGCAACACAAAGATGCGAAACGGTACGACCTACGACATAAATTGGTAACCTACAAACCAGGCGACAAGGTATGGGTCTGGATCCCAATACGCAGACGCGGACTTTCAGAAAAGCTATTACGACGATACTTTGGCCCATATCGAGTCACCCGACGATTGAACGACATCAACTACGAAGTTATTCCCGACGGCAATTGCAGTTCCAGTCGCCGAAACTGCTCACCCGAAATCGTGCATGTCATCCGGATGAAACCCTACTTGTCCAGCTAACTCTCGTTTGTCCTGTGCGTGCCGGTGCATATGTGCGTTTTTATAAGTAGAGTGCCTTGGCTGCGCATCGGGACGATGCCATTTTAGGAGGGAGGCAAATGTCACGTGCGTCCCGCGAAAAAGACGAAGGCGACAGCGCATACGCGCATCTGCACGCTTTTATGCAGCACGCAACAACGAGAAAGAGGAGGAACTCTCTCTCACGCGGTTAACAAAAAGACCGACCCGCTGCTGTTTTCCCAGCGTCTTCGAGTACGACCTCTCTCTTGACGTCGCGACAATATATATATATATATATATATATATATATATATATATATATATATATATATATATATATATATATATATATATATATATATATATATATATATATATATATATATGTGTGTGTGTGTGTGTGTGTGTGTGTGTGTGTGTGTGTGTGTGTGTGTGCATGCGCGAATGAAAAGTTTATTTGTCGACGTTTCGATCGGAGTCAAAAAATAGGGTTGGACAAGCGTGGTAGGGCACAGCCCTAAAACGTGAGAAGAATTGTGGTATCTGTCAATAAATTTATAGTATTTTCATTTCTACGGAGATCTAATCACACGTGCTAGCCACTTGTTAGTCGGATTTGGGTTTGAAGAACAGCAGGCCTGACAACGTCATGTTGCGCAACTACATATATGCGTACAGCAGCAGAGGGTGGACTATATGTTACTGGTTTATTCCATAATCCACATTCAAGCCTTTTTGTTAGGCTTTGCGACATAACAGATAACAAAGTTCTTTAATTTTGAGCATGACTAAAGAAAACATGATTTTAAAATATAAATCATGCCTATAACGTGAAAAGAATGCTGGCATTTGTAACTAAATTTTATAGTATTTTCATTCCTACTGGGATCCAATCACACGTTCTAGGCACTTGTAAGTCATGTTTGGGTGCACGTTAATAAAACCAGGTGGTTGAAATTTCTGGAGCCCCCAAATATGGCGTCTCTCATAATCATATGGGCATTTCGGAACGCTAAACCCACATAAGAATCAATCAGCCAATGGTCAGTACCTTTAACAGCCACCCGAGAAGTAAACGAATTTCATGTAAGCTTGTGTTATTCTTGCTATTCGATCGTGCCACCCTCTTCACAGCCTCATTGCACTTAAGTATGGAAGATGTGGCGCCGCTGTATAGGAACCGGCTATCAAACACTGTATACAAACGAATGCGCAAAATATGTGGCCTACGTAACCGGCGCCTCTCTCAGCGATCACGCATCTGCCTAAAGCATTCAACCGATGATTTTGCAGCTTTTGTTTACTGAAACGTTCTCATGTCTATGCTCTCAGATTAAGGTTGTCTATTTCACTTTTTTAGCACCGAAGCTACGTGTAGGCCTGCACCCTGCCCTCCATCATTGTCGCCATCATTGGTGTCAATCACAGATCCCCGCTGCATCAGCACTCCCCACGTTAATGTTTCTAGAACCTGGTCAGTTTCGCAGCTATACATGGACGCTTGCTCTCCGAAGTGTACGCTGCGGCCAACGAAAGAAATTGCGGCGCTGCAGTTTCATCTTGCATCACTCCTAACGCGTTCGCAAAATGCAAACAGAGTACGGAGAAAACGAGCACAGAAAAAATGAGAGCATATTCACGGGGTGAATCATACACAGTGGGACGAAGCTGGGCCCGCACGACGCTGCTTCGCCTCTTCGGACTCCCGTTGTCGCACTGTATGGTCCCCGCGGCGCGCTTCTGCCTCGCGCGCCAGCACGTCGGCGTCCCTTTATCGAGCGCGAGCCGCCGCCGCCCCGCGTGCACGTCGCTCAACAGCTTTATCCATCTTCTGTTGACGAGTCTCTACAGGCGCGCGCGCACCAAAACGGCGGTTTGGACGGATGGACGGATGGACGTACGTACGTACGTACGTACGTACGTACGGATGGATGGATGGATGGACGGACGGACGGACGGACGGACGGACGGACGGACGGACGGACGGACGGATGGATGGATGGATGGATGGATGGATGGATGGATGGATGGATGGATGGATGGACGGATGGACGGATGGATGGATGGATGGATGGATGGATGGATGGATGGATGGATGGATGGATGGATAGAGCCGTACCCTTTAGATCGGTCGGTGGCTAGCGCCACCAAGCCATAATACTTAATGAACCAAACACTAGATTTATTTTTTTTCCCTTAAACTGTGAGGCTTAGGATTTGTACTTTGCAGCGAAGGGTTCAATTTTCAGTCGTGCCTTGACTTTAGCCACCAATCAGATAACCTCCTTCTAGTTAATTCTACCCGCTGAAAGTCTATTTTGCCCTCACTGTCCCTAAACCCCAGTGCATTGAAAAACTCTGCGCCATCAACCTGAACTACAGGGTGAAGCCCTTTACAGAACATTAACAAGTGTTCGGCAGTTTTTTCTTCCTCTCCACACGCACTGCATACCGTGCTTACCCCTTCATATTTGGCCCGATATATCTCTGTTCGCAATACTCCCGTCCTGGCCTCAAACAGTAGAGAACTACCCCGAGTATTATCATATATTCTTTCTTTGGCTATTTTCTGCTTAAAAGTTCGATAGATCTCTAGTGCGGACTTCTTAATCATGCCAATTCTCCACATATCGGTCTCAGCTTCCTTCACCTTCTTTTTAACCGATAAATCTTTTTGGTTTGGCCCCCTGCTATTTTCCAAGTATTTAGCAGTCAATTATCTGGTTTGCTTCCGCCATTTTGTATCGACATTTTTCATGTACAAGTAGTGAATACCTTCCTAGCCGAACGCCCCTCCCCCATTTCTCTCAATCGCTTCTCAAACTTTATCTTGCGGCTAGCTTTCCTGCCCTCAAATAATGTCCATCCATTATCACCTTGTACTCCGTGATTTGGTGTATTCCCGTGAGCTCCTTATGCAAGCCTACCTGTTCCACGTTGCTTAATTTCTAATCTTGCTTGAACTTCTGATCTCATGCACAAGACCACATTGCCGAACGTCAGACGCATTGCCGAACCATGACCCCTTTCCATATTCCTCTCACAACATCATACCTATTGTAATTCCACAGTGCCCTGTTTTTCATTACCGCTGCATTCCTGTTACCTTTAGTCGACACGTATATTTCATGTTCCCTTAGGTACTCGGCCCCATTGCTTATCCATACGCCCAGATCTTTGTATTTATCTGTTATATCTAGCCTGACCTCCTGTATTCGAAGCTCACTACGTTCATTGTCATTAAAAATCACGACTGCTGATTTTTCCTTACTGAATCTGAAATCTAACCTATCTCCCGCATTACCGCAAATATCCACCAATCTCTGCAAATCTTCCTTGTTGTCGGCCATTAGCACTATATCATCTGCGTACATCAATGCTGGTAGTGCCTGTTCAATGAGTTTTCCTTGTTTGACGAAAGAGAAATTGAAGCCGAGTCCACTTCCCTCTAATTTGGCCTCTAATCCTTGTAGGTACATCATGAATAACGAGGGTGACAGAGGGCACCCCTGCCTAAGCCCCCGTAAGGTCCCTAGATGAAACAAGTTTCCAAGGTAGTGACACCCTCCCTTTTCCTCCTCGCTTATTTGCCTGAAGCGCCCCTTAGAAGGTTTAAAACTTTCATCCAAAAGCGAATGTTTGGGTTCTGTTGCTACGGTGAATAGATGTAATTGAAACAAAATGGAACGAAATGAGACGTAGAATAAACAGTTACCTTTATGAACATATACGGCACAACACAAGAGCAAGCGGGATGTGCGTTACTCAACCGGCAACGTTGGGCAGTTCTATACTTTACACCACTAGCCAAGGCGTCTCGCGTAGTACATTTTAGTTCCACGGCCGCGGTATTTCGTCCAGTTCTAACTAGTCCACTTCTCCGATTGTGTTTTGTTCGTGCTGTGACACAGCGAACGTGCTTCTTGGTGGATCCTGTAAGTGGCCACAGGGCGTGACGTTGTGACGATTGATTAAAACCGGCTTGTGCACACGCAAGAAAAAAAACTACGACCAGACTGGTACGAACACTCGTCCAGCAGCACTGCGATGACTTTTTTTTTTAAATGTGCCCATTTGGACAATCGTGATGCACTGATGTGGTGCTGGGAACTTCCTGAAAAGTGAGAGTTCTACTGGTGAGGTGTCTCGAAGCAGCGCGTTTCGGCTCAAGCGGGAACTGGTCAAGAGTGAAATGTTTCTGAAGGTGCGTTGATTACAACCTACAGCTGTTCTGTATACGTGCATACCCACATGCATTTGTACCAACTGGCATGCACTAGACACGCATTAGACGCGCGCCTGGCGTTTCAATAAAAACCGACAAGTGAACTCGCTTCGCAGATCCGCGTCGACATACACGAAAGCATTCGCGTGAAATGGTTCATAGTTGCACTTAATGGTGCGCTTCATCTCGGAAAGCACGAGGTAAGTTGAAGAGAGCGAAGCCATTTTCTGTTGTTTACGGCAACGCAGCATTGCTGAAAAACGCAGATGTTGCATTGAACGAGCATGGCGAAACAATCATTGTCGACTTAGCGCACACCGAAACACTCCTCGTCTTCAGTTTATGTTCTGGCTACGATTTTGTCTTTGGTCACGGCGAGAATCCGGCTGGAGCCATATGCGCATGCGTACTCGTTTTGAACCTTTTGCATAATAATAAATAACACCACCAGTCATTTGCAAGATCACGTGCAAGTAATCCACCAATTACAGACGTGGATGGCAGAGAAAAAGAGGAGTAATCGAGAGAGTGAGGACGTCGGCTCGAGAACAATGAGTGACGCTACCTTGTTTCATCTAGGGACCTTAAGCCCCCGTTTCGCCTCTGTGGGCATAGATACCTGTTTTTCCCGCTTTATAATTACCTTGTTACTTTTGTAGATCTCCTTTAAAAAATTAGTGGCTACATCTTCCACACCTAGTGTATCCAGTATTCCCCATTTTTATTGTACTATAGAGCGCCCCCTAGCGTACGGTGCCGCCGATGAACACGTGATTGTAGTCGCGCGATCGTCTCTCCTTCCGTACGTGTGCCGTCAATCCTCCTTTTGTACAAATAAGACCCTCTAGCGTCATGATGAAGAACGTACAGCGCGAACACAAGACGGGAATACTAAAGAAGGGACACAGACACAGCGCTTGTCTGTGTCCCTTCTTTAGTATTCCCGTCTTGTGTTCGCGCTGTACGTTCTTCATCATGCAACACCAACTAGCCCAAAGTTTCACTCCTCTAGCGTCGTGCCATTTTGCATTTTTCAGCGTATAGTACAAATACTGTCCCTTATGGCCGGTTCAAGAATTAACGAGGGGCGGTTACCCACAACGGGGACGCACAAGCCACGTCATAAGAAGATTCGCTCCTAAAAGCGCACTGCGTCGAGAGCGTGCGACGCAACGGCAGATGCAGCTGCACGTGCACCGCCTCCAAGCTTAGCTTCTCAACTCGTCATTGAGAGCAACGGTGCGCTGCCGTATCCGATCCTGCTGGACATAGCAAAGCGAAGCAAAATGGAAGAGCAGCAGCGGCGTAAGTTTACGCGTCAGCCGTGTGCGCCAGCTCTATGATAACTACGGCTGATCAGGCGCGTATTAGTCGTTCGCGTCAAAATTCCGAGGAGCTATGGTTACAGTCGATCGAAGCTCGATGGGGACTAGTACTCGGACGACTATGGTCAGACTATTTGCGGAGGGGCTCTTTTGCACATGGTCCATGTTTACTCACAATGTCCGGAGCCCGGTCCGCTTCCTTGGCAGCCTCACCGTTGTACTTAGATTTGTCGAAGATGGACGGCGCGTGGCTGAAGCACTCACTCGGTCGCTCAATCCATCCCACCGAGCTGTAGGCGATGACTGTATCCGCCACAGACTCACTGCATTTGAGCGATACGTAGCGCTTTCAAAGAAGTCCTGAAACACATTTCATAGTAACTATTGAATATCCTAATGCCAGCGAACCACTGAGGGCATGGCTCGTGCCGAGGCGCTATTTAACGATAGCCACCACTTTGTCTGCAGTGTTAGGCGAACAGTCGTACGTCTAACAAGACGTACCATCGTACGTCTTGGCGGTCCTTGGGCTTTCACCGGAACGAGTATGCTGTAGTTACCGGTTGCACACATAGGTCCCTGCAATTGTTGCACAGTCTCCGTTTGGAAAAAGGGTGTGCTTTCCAAACACAGCGAGTAAGAACTTAGGCCCTTATTCGCGTTCATCTGTACTTGTGAGCATGTCTCGTGGGTCATTTGTGCGTGAAAAACGCGGGACGCGTTTCAATATGCTTGCGTTTCTGCGCGTGACTTTCCAATTTGTTGCTATCGCGTTCATTGCTTCGCCTTTGCGGCAAAGGTGTGACTTTTTTTAATGGCACTAAGAGCAAGAGCTTTGCCGTATGCGGCTGCTTAAAGGGACACTTAAGTCAAATAAGAATTTATGTCAGAGTGAAAGCTCAATGTGTGACAACATATAAACGACAATATTATCAACAACAGTGCCCTACTTATCGAGATATTAAGGTAAATGCACAAGAACACAAGTGCCGCAGTAGGAGATTTTCAAAATGATCCCGATGACAGACGGACCGCCTACAATTAATCACTAGTAATCAATCTAACTACAATAAAGACCCTTCCGTGCATCAAGAGACGCAATAAAATGCTGCCTGTTCGTTCCTTACTTGGTTCATGAACAAAAAAAGAACTGTCACACGTTACTATGGTGAATGGCGCGAGTGGTTCAAAAATTACATTTTCGCGTTATTACACATGACAGGTGGTGTCATCTAGGGCCGCAAGATTGCAGACGTTTTTTTTTAAAAAAAAAACGTCTGCAATCTTGAAGCCAATGGCGGGAAATTGATCAATGGCCGTTGTTGCTGCTGGGGCTCCCTCTGCTTTCGGTCTGCTGCTACTAGCGCAGTAAAGCCGGGCAACGTTGTACACGGCAACAGTGACGTGAGTCGGTCCGGTCAGTCGACTTCTTGAGGCGGGTAATTTGAAGTGCCCTAACCAGATGCGGAGCACGAAAACGTGGTTTTATTTCAAAATAGGCCTCTCCTTGGCACAAAAGTAACACTACGAGGTTTCTGGAGCGCTATTTCAACAATCAATGTCAATTTAATAGTTGCCTTTAGTATCCCTCTAATGTGCCACGAATGTTTTCTATTATGACCATTAAGAGGCGAAGTAAGAAAACTCTATTAATGGCCGTTATGCGCTGATGTCGAAGATTGCGTGCAAGACCGCAAACGAAATATCAAACTAAGTTCTTCACTGAAATAGCATTAGCCTTTGTCTGAAAGGGCTACAAGTTTTTTACACACTGATTGATTTATATGTGCGGTTTACCGTGCCAAAACCACCATATATTAACATTATTGCCCATTACGTGTGGTGCGAACGCAAGTATGTTTATTTCTAATATTTCAAAGTGCGATGTATATCAAGGCGATAGCATTAGAGAGTTCGTGTCGCAGAAATGCTGCCGTCGGTGTCGGCTCTGTTGGTTGTGAGCAAAAAATTGTCTGTGAGCGAGAAAGCTCGTTAAACAGATTGCCGAGGGAGGTCGCTACTTGTGCACGCGTGCGCGCGCGATCACACTGAAAAAGCCAGGCATTTCAAGAAGAAAAAAAGAGTGCTCAATGTCACAAGGCGTGGTTGACATAGTTTCTTTGCCCCTGCCACCTCTCCTTGCTTAGCTTTCAGTGCTTTCGTCGGGACCAAAGAAGAAAGAGTACAATTGCAGCATGCGACAAACCTTTGTAACTCCACTCGCACTGAACGGATTCTTAAAAATTTTGCGGTGTTAAATTTGTGAGGCAATAAGCCCTTCTAGTGACTTCATTCCCATGTTACTTGAAAAAGTGTTTTAGGGCCCCTTTAACGCGTTGGGTTAAATAGGTGTCCCGACGAAAACGAGCTCTTTCGGCGATTTGTAGGCGCATTTGGGAGGCTTCAAACTACGTCGAAAAAGGACCAGATAATGCAGCCATCGCCGCTAAAAACACACAGGAACTTTCAAACAGCTCGAAAAATAGACATGTATGTCCATGTAATGGAAAACATATGTCTTTCCAGAGGCATTGATCAAGCAAACAGCGAACGCTAGATACTGTGATGCCAGCTGTGACGCACTGTGAGGCTTTTTATGGCCTCCTAATTGACGAGCGCGTGGCATGTATCTTGGAAGCCATGCGACTCTTGCTTTAGATCAAAAACTTGTGTGTACCAATCGCGCGCGCGCTGGTACAATCCACTGTCTGCGTGTGTTTGTGCATGCGCGTGAGTATGTTTGTAACAAAACATATTATTAAGTATAACATATTAATACGTTGAAGGGCGCACCATGTGCCGGATTTCGCTGTCGCGTTTAACTCTTAAAGGCGAAGCTTAGGAGTCCCCCATTTTTTCGTACAATTGGAGAGACACATGTATATATATATATATATATATATATATATATATATATATATATATATATATATATATATATATATATATATATATATATATATATATATATATATATAATCTTTGCTACAAGGTAACAGGTGTGCGCCCAGCAATATTTCACGATATACGCCACTGAGCTCATTTACACCGCGTTCACGGCGAGCTATAACGAACGGGGCGCATTCAGGCAAAAAAGGTAGGCGTACTGCGCTGCAGCTTCACAAAGCAATATATCGAACAAGCGAATGTGACTACTAACCACTACGCTGGTTTCAAGGTGCGTATATATGAAAGAAGATCTATGTGGTACCCCGTGCAATGAAGGAGAGGCCTTCGCCCCGCAGTGGGCGTAGTTAGCCTCATGATGACGACGACGATGATGATGATGACGTCGTCTACTTTACATTCTGATCAAGCCTACTACCATCTCGGATTGTTAAACGTATGTTTTCTTGCTTTTATGTGTAGTGTCGCGAACGTTAGGTCAAGTAAGGTGCATACACCAGCTCAACCATTTCCACGCACGTGCGTTCAAAGTAGCACCGATTTAGCTGTTAAAAGTAAAAAAAAAAATACTGTTCACGGTACAGCTATCCCGAGATTAAAACCAAGAAAGAGAAAGACTAGGAGGAAGTGTAGCGGGACAGTCCCGAGCAGTGGTCGAAGATTCAAGCGAGAAATAGGCCCTGATCACTTGGTGGGCTATCGCTGCCATGGGTCGGCCTGGCCATCTCGGAAACAGCAACAGATGGTGCCGGCGTCAACCGACCACGTTGCACTAAGCAAATGCGTTTTTACGATTTTTGTGAAGATACGCAACCACAAAAATGTGCTTCAAGGCATCTCCGCACTCACTCGATGGCCGAGGTGAAGACTTCCTGGAGGATCTTCCAGGCGTTAGCCCCGCGGTAATTATATATGCCGAAGGCTAATAACGTCTTTCTCGTGTTGTCACCGGACTGTAAGCTCTTCAGTTTCTGTAAATGTTTATAAAAAGCAAAAAGAATGAACAGGCTGTATGAGTGTTTACAATGTTACTAGTAGCCAGCACGAAAAAAAAACGCGTGTGATAATCCCCGTGCCTGCTTCAGTGTAAATCTCTAAAGCTGCTGTGATAATGCAGTGTTGACAATATTTGACTGTTGGTAGAAGGCTGTGAAGGTCAGCAGTTAGGTCCTGAGGTCAATTTTTCCATTTAGGCAGCGGCAGTTGAATGGCTGGAGGCAAATGTATTCAGACTAAGAAGCATTAAAAAAAGAAACCAGAGGTCCAACATTTACGAGCCCAATACATTACAGGATTACTCAAAGTGACGTCCTGGTTTCGACACGCAATATCCCGGATAGTGCCACTAAATGTGAGCATGTGCATACCGGAAGTGACGCCGAGAAATGAATGGAAGTACGCACATTGTTAAACGAGTTGCAAGTAGTAAAACTGAAGTTAGCCATGCCTGTGATCGTACTGGATCTGTGGCCTTTTCAAAAATTTTATTACCCACTCGCTTTTTTCTTTAGTGGACATATTCAATTTTGCATACCAAAATGCCGCTGCTGCAAAAAAGAAAACAAGAAAGAAAAAGGAGAGGTAAAAGACATACTGTAAAGACAAATTTCAAATGTTTCGTATAGCATCCAAGGTAATCAAGTCCGCTAGAGTTTTCATGACAGCTTTTTAAACACCAGTTTTGGTTCCTATTCTACCGTGACATCACGGCATGGCTGCTGAGCTGCATGGCTCCGTTGGTGACGCACAAGTGGTCATATTGTATATTTTGGTGAACGACGTCATCGCAACTTAGCGACACTGCTATGTGTAGTCGCAAGAATTGACACTGTGGCCCGACAATACCCAGATGCCGATATCGCTTGGTGTGTCATGCGAAAAGTGACTTCAATATTTAAAAAATTAAAAATCAAGCTACCCACAGCTCTCCGAATACAACGCCACCGGCCTTCGGCTGTTGTTATGCTCAAACACCTGTTTAGCCCAAGCCTCATTTTCAAACAATGATGGCACGGGTTCGACTAAGTGAAGCAAGTTCCCTTAACACAGAAAAAAAAGGACGTAGCAGAAAGCTCTGAAAGTCTGCGCAATGAGAAAAAGAAGAAAATGAGTTTTTCAGCTCCAGAAACGTGACAACTTGAGAAGGGATGAAGCATGGCGTGTGCACTGGTTTTTTTCAACGGCAAAATCTCTACTCTCTATACTGTCCCCTCCGCCACCGCTCCACTAACGAACCACCACCTTACAGATATGTTCCAGGAAGCGGCGTTTCAAACAGACGGCTTCATAGCAGAGCTACATCTTTGAGCCTGCGGTTTTAAATAAGAAACTGGAGCACCTTAGTAAACATGGTCGGACACTCTGACACCACTGCTAGTCCAAACAGTATCATTTAAGAATTAACGACGAGTCATTAACGTAATGTTAAGAAACACGAGTAGCGGGATGTACGCTTTTTCTTTGTGGCGCACGCAAGTTTAGTTTTATATGGAGCGTTACAAGAACACGACCAGCCTGCAAGCTTACACCCTAAGGTGCTTGTCCCTAAAATAACAGGGAGTTTTCCAATAGAGTGCGCTAAGTTGGCAGACGTTGCAGGCGTAGCGTTTGCGTATGGGCACCATATCGGTTCTCGGATAACATTTGTTCCCCCGAAAATACTCACGCGCACTAAAGTCCCGCAAAAGGGGATTGGCGGACCTTGCGGGCTGCATGCTATTTGGGATTTTTTTTTTTTTACGGGTGGACCGCAAATACTAACGGTGGTTAGCGTTCTGACGCATGCGCTGTGGCTGCAACCACAGAAGACAGCGGGCGCGTGCCCTATTCGAAAAACCTCAACTATTGTAGCATTCCCTGAGCTTCAAGCTTCTCCTGTATACAGGAAATCGATTTGTATGACAGAACAAATTCAAGTTTTGCAAATGGTTGTCAGTACACCTTTTTGTGAAAGGAGTATATATTGAAACACTCAACTGCAGCAAAATGTCTGCATGTTGGGGAGGAGTCATTGTGGGCGTACCACAAAAAACACGGACAAAAAAAGCCGAACCACACAAGACAGGCGCTAAAGTTCAACTGGCTTTCAATGGCAGAAATCGCAGACAACAAAACTAATGAAGCAACCATGGTGAAACCTAGCCTGATCACGAGAAAATTCGCTGCGCAATCTACTATCGGAATATAAGAAGGTTATGTGGGCAATCCAGTAGAGATGGAAGTTCTGCATGTCGGCGCGGGAATCGACGCATCAGCCAGTCGTCCGTGGCACTATTACTTAATAAAATACATTTATTGGTAAAGGGACCCGCATGCTTGTGTCCGAGAAAGGTTAATAACAAAGAGATTATTAACCCTCAAGCGTTCCTCTCGTACGTTATTTTAATGCATTGTGTAGCGTTTCTTTTCTTTTTATCAAGCTACGTTTTGTAGTAATCGCTTTGGGAGTTTCCTTGTGTGTGATTTCTGCAATTGAAAACCTGCCGAAGTTTAGCGCACGTACACCGTGCAGTTCGTCTTTTTTGCGGCAGACGTTTCTCGAGCTGCGCCCACACTCAGTTATACACTGCACAAGAGCATGGCGCCAGGGTTGTAGTGAGCGCACTAGAGTGGATCACCGCTGTACTTACGCCAAGGATGCCTTTCGCTTTGTTGTAGGTACTCTTCAGGTCACCAGAGGCCGCGAGCGCGTTGAGTACACCGTAGTGTTTCACGTTCTCCGAATTCAACTTACTCAGCTTTTCTGGCAACGGCACGTCAAAGTTCGGTGCAGTAACGTACCTGAAAGTGAATGGACAAAGAAGCTTGGCACCTGTCACGAGGGCATCCCAAAAAAAGAGTCCCTTCACAAACGACCACCCGAAAACCTACGTGACCTATCGGTAACGCACTACTCTGCCAAATCCGACATGGCAGTCGACCCGAGCTCAGAACCGACGCACTATATGTGCGTCAAATGAAACCCGAACAGTGGCATGCCTTCGTGATGGAATAGTGCACGGTATCCCTTTATCACGACTCACAGGCACGCGCATCCTGTTAGGCAGTTCTGCACATATATACGTGTCTGTCCATGATGATAAGTGGATGGCGCGCACTATACCGTCACGAAGGCTTGCCACTGTTCGGGCTTCATTTGAAGCAGACAGTACATCCACGCCAAAATATAATTAGCCCCACTCCCTAATTTTGCACCACCTATCTTCAAATCGGCTTTGCCCAGAACGAGCGCATCAATGCTTCTGTCATGTCAACGATCAGAAACCTGACGTTGAAATGCCTCATGACCAAGACACTATACGTGATGGGAAAAAGTTACTTGGCATGGCTACGTTCCATGCTTTTAGCTTGAGTTCTGCCACTATTTTCATATCTGCCCAACTCCAATGATGTTGGCTCACAGTGTATACTCCTGCCTAGAGGCGTCGACACTTAATGCATTTATTGCGCAAGCAAGAACACGATTAAGAAGGCTCATGGTAGGTTCAAGCATGCCCCACCACTTTCCAACCTGCATACACAATGTGTACTACAACCTAGGAAACAATGGCAGTTCCTCCCACAGAACCACAGGGCACCTACCGCGCGCTGTAACCAGTTTTTTTTTGCTTTTGTTGATATGGTATTTTTGAATAAAAGCCCCAGTGGCGCATGCACGTGACCAGTTGAAGAGCTTGGGACTTTGCGCTGGGGGCGCTTTGTCTCCAATTTAGCGGGATGGCCAAAGCCGACTCTGAAAAG